>NC_079211.1:20354624-20677124 GCF_029633865.1 Lampris incognitus
TGAATTCAGTTTCTCGCTTTAAGGTGACACTGTGAATCTGAGCGAATGGATACAAGAGCGGATGAGTGGATGAATACTTATCATTCCCTCGCCGGGCGGTGACTAAGATTGAAAGCAGGCGTCTGATGTACCTGGATGAGTCCTCTCAAAGTCTCGTTAATTGAAACTCTGCTTACGCAAGGGAATGTCTTTGGAAAACAGGGTTAACCAATATTTGCAGTAGTGCCAGCAGCTGAAGAGCTACTTGGTTCATTGAAGCATTTCACGTGGCTCCATATCAAAGAGGTGGTAGAACAGAGAGCAAGACAAATGGTATCATTGTTTATTTCTAGTTTGCTGGACACGAAAGTTGACTGATTTCACGCTGCATTGGAATCAGTTTCCAACTGTTAGGGTGGCATCCTTTGGTCTTGGTAACAGAAGCAAGGGTGACTTTGGAGCGAGGGTGACATACCATGCCACCCCGTATGAAATATCGAGATATTCACAGAACTAACACTCACTGGTTTTTGCAACGTTTGCACATCTTAGGAAACAAGAGAAAGACAAAGCAACGGCAAAGCTGTCAGGCTCTCGGTGTATACAAATAGTACGAAAGATTAATCCCGAAACTTAAAACTGAGCATTCAGAACAAAAAAAAAATATGTTAAGATTGTTCGTTTAGCATTTTACAAGCAAAATTTTGCAGGGGAAACACAAAGCCACTCGGAGGAAATGCTGGTTTAACACCACTTATCTCACGTTACATGTGACGGTGTGATGCTGTTGCATCCGTGACTACACTGTTGACGCATTCTGTAATGGTGTAATAAACCAGTTCCTTAAAAATTGTGGATCCCGGGTTTGATGCCATTATTACATTGACGCCTAACCTACCGTGGAAACTATTTAAATGCCATCAACACCCAATCCTGCCAGTTCACATAGAATCCATGTGTTGCAGTGTTAGGTGGGATGAACACTGACAAAAGAGGAAGCCATTTTCTTCGTATCCCTGGTCTATTGACTAAATTCTAATAAGTCCATGATTTGGTGTGCGACAAATTTAGAATTCTATACAGTCACCAGAGGTAGATCATCAGGGACTTTGCAACAATTGCATTATACACACTGACTTTCTGTTTGCTTTTGATAGAGTCAAGTGTCAAGATCATCTTTTAAAAGCAGATTGGATTTGATTACAATCTGCTGACGGTGCAGCCTGCAATGCACCTGCATGTAGCTTTGCCCTGAATGCATTAGTGCTGACAGTGGAGTCACAGGCAGGTGGATGTGCCCTTGGCTACTACGCTGATCTTAGCCTCGCCTTGAAGAGTGACCAATGCAGCCAGTGCTAGCATTGCCGGAAAATTGCCTCGGAATGAAAAAGCCCATCAAAGCACAAAAGAAATACAAAAACAACATCAGGAAAGTGGTGGATGACAACTGGGTATTGCAAACAACATTACCCCTCTCAACCTTATGTCCTTTCCTCATGCCATTTCTCCCTCCCCAGCTGTTTAAATTAGCTTGATACCCATGGTGCTTGTAATAGAAATTACTTCAACATGACACAATCTACAGCGGGGTAATAGCAACAGAGAGCAGATAGTGGCAGATGGATCAAGCTTATAGAAAGCTACTACTTTAAGAAAAAAAAATGTCATCATATTATAAGCTATATGATGGAAGGCACTTGAAAAATCTGTTTCGATCAAATGGGAAGAACATGTTATAAAAGTAGGATATTTCATTGGTGTGCTGTTTGAAAGTAAAGTATCTTTTGCCTGCATTGCTAGCCACATTGACCAATGCTCTATTATGCACCGGGTAATATAAAGAGAAAGCCACGTGCATTACCGATATAGATATACAGTACAACCAGAAAAGTTTAATTAAATCCCTGTTTTGTGAAAGTTAAGCCGAGTTTATTTGTGTAGCACAAAACCACAAAGTATTCCCAAAGGGCTTTACAAAGAGTGCAATATACAAAAGCATGGCAAATAAAAGTTGTTTTTTTAATTGGATTTCCCCCCCTTTTCTCCCCAATTGTACCGATCCAATTACCCCACTCTTCCGAGCCATCCCGGTCGCTGCTCCACCCCCTCTGCCGATCCGGGGAGGGCTGCAGACTACCACATGCCTCCTCTGATACATGTGGAGTTGCCAGCCGCTTCTTTTCACCTGACAGTGAGGAGTTTCGCCAGGGGGACGCAGCACATGGGAGGATCGTGCTATTCCCCCCAGTTCCCCCTCCCCCCCCGAACAGGCACCCAGACTGATCATAGGAGGCGCTAGTGCAGCAACCAGGACACATACCCACATCCAGCTTCCCACCCACAGACACGGCCAATTGTGTCTGTAGGGACACCCGACCAAGCCAGCGGTAACACAGGGATTCGAACCAGTGATCCCCGTGTTAGTAGGCAACGGAATAGACCAGCACGCCACCCGAATGCCCAATCAGTTTCATTTTGTTAGTCAAATCTAATATGAAACAAAAGAAAAAAGTGAAGTAACCACCTAAACGCTAATCTGTAATGTAATTAAGTCTCAAGTAATCAGAGATCATTTTATGCATCCACAGAATGATGATTTGACCATTTGCACTCAAAAGACATTAATACAGTAGTAGCGCTGACAGTACTTGACCCAGTTGAGAAATTATATAAAAAAGGAAAAACATATGAAATACCCTTGTCAGTATTTTCAATCAGAGCACTATTGAGACAGTGAAGAGGAAAAATCAACAAGACAATTACTAAAGCTAGTTCACCATTCTATTCTATATTGCAAAAAGTAGAAATAAAGGACAGCCATCGAAGGCATGGTAGTAAAGATAAAGGATAGTGTTGAACAGAGATTGGTGCAATCATGACTTCATTTGTAGACAAGCTGTTCAGTGATTGGCATTGATGGGGCTGGTGTGACCTTTATAAAAGTGCCTACAACCCTGCCCCCAGGCTGCTGTCAGGTTGCTGTTGGCCCATACTGACCTCTCAGCACTCTGTGGCCCCCTGCCACACCAATATCTCCAGGCCTTCGCACCTTTGCATGTCAAAGATATATGACTGGTTATTACTGTCCTCCCGAGAACGAGATGCACCGCAAGTGTGAGGCAAGAGAATGAAGTGAAAAGGAATAGCCAGAGCTCCATGGTAGTTTTTGAAACAGCGAATAGAGCTCCTTCAGTCAATGCACGATGAAGTGCCCTTTTCTTCACACAAAAAAAAGTTGTTATTTGTCAGAGATACTCATGCCTCAAAGACCTCAAAGACACTCTGTCATTGATGTCATAGACACTGCATCAAGGATTATTATTGATAAATTGAAGATGAGTGAATGGTAAGATGGATGGGAGGCTGATCTGTCTTGGTTGCAGCTTTAGTCTTTTATCAATGACAGTGAAAAATTAAACTAAAAAAAAAGTTTTACAGTGCAAAACTGCATACATATATTTGATGTTTTTAATAGAATCACTAGTTGTTTTTTATCAATTAATCAAAGGTGTGGTTATGTATTAGATTGTGATGTAAGAGGTTTCGGAAGTTGCCAGACATTTCAAGATTGAGCATGGATTGCAAGGCAGAAAGGTTTTTTTGCTGCATCCAGGGAAGGTAGGTTGACATTGGGTGGAACAGTGCGGATAACTCGGTAGCCCACAAGCACCTACACTATAGCCTCAAAGCTACTATACATACTTTGCTAAGCGGGTGTGGGCTTGGCTAGTACTTGGATGGAGACCTTATGGGGAAACTGAGTTGTTACTGGAAGTGGCGTCAGCGGGCCAGCAGGGGGCAGTCTTCCTTCTGGTCCAAATAAAAACCAAAAATCCCAATGTCCCAGTGCAGTGATGGGGACACTGTGCTGTAGGAGATGCTATCCTCTGGATGAGACGTTAAACCAAGGTCCTGACTCACTGTGGTCACTAACGATCCCATTGCACTTATTACAAAGAATAGGGGGTTCCCGTTGTCCTGGCAAAATTCCCAACCTGGCTCTCTCCATCTGACCACCTCATCATCCCCCTACGAAATTTGCTCAATGATTCCCCCCTCTCCACCTCAAGCTGATGTGTGGTGAGCATTCTGGTGCAAAATGGCTGCCACGCATCACCCAGGTGGGTGCTACATATTGGTGGCGGTTGAGATGAGTCCCCCCCCCCCTTCAATTTGAAGTGCTTTGGGTGTCTAGATAAAGCTCTACATAAATATAATCGATTATTGTTATTATTATTATTATTATTATTACTATCCTCCAATCATTTTCTATCTTAGTCTCTATATATGTCTGCCCCAGATTACTATATACAGTATAGCACATCAGGTCATGTGTTCCTGCTGCATGCCTGGTCCTTGTCACCAATGTGATCTCTGCAAAGTTCTTCTCTTCTGAAACAGAAGTGACTACTGCAACAGCTGTGACAGCAAACAAAGCTTGCACTATCTCAGGCAAATGTTACCTGAATTCCCTTACACTATTACCAACTTTTCAATCTGGTGGAGGCGCTTGACAGTAACCTTCTGTAATTCATGCTTTAAGTTTGCTCAGGAGTAAGCAGAAGAGCTGGAGAGATAGTCTAACATCGAAAATGTCAAAAAAAGAAAAAGAAAAAAGAAAGACCAGGTTTAGCAAACACAGCTCTATTTTATTTGAATTTCGATGCTGTGCAAGACACCGTGTTTATATTTCATTATGCTGCCTCTGTAATTAGAAGGCTCCGCACAACAGTCTGCTGTTCATTTCAATTTTATCAACAGGTCACACACAGTTTCTCAATGTGGCCTATTTCTGGGGTAAAGAGGGGGGTCCTGTTTCCTTACTCTGCATTCTTTTCACATCTTTTATGGCTTTATGCAGGCTCAATAATCCAGGTAAGAAAATCACAGAAAGTTGAATCAGTTCAACCTCTCTGATTTTCTTAACTGCATTACTAAGCATGCATCAAGACATACTGGGAGAAACGTTTCAATCACTCATGTAAGTGACATCTTCAGTCTAAACTGACAGCAGGTATCCCCACCCTTATAAACAATACAGTGGCATAACAACCGAAAACAATGATCATCATCAAACAACCATCATCTTTTATGTTGCTTACCTGTGAATTAGTGGGGCAATACAACTTGAGGATCAGCAATGCTTTATCAATTCTGCATAAAAGGATAATTATATCATGAATGTGTTTTACTTGCTAATTTCCTTTCCTCCTCCATCCTAAGGCTGATTCAATGATGGAAAATAAATTATATCTCAGTTCGAAGAAAATCCTTGGCACAGACCTATCAAATATTACTGCAGGTGTAACTAGGAGGTAAAGCACACCTATCTAATTCAAGTGAAACTCTTGCACACTGCTCTCTTGCATAACTTTATTAATGTTCCTGTAGAAAAACCTTCATTCGAAGGTTTTCATATGTCTGTCAGTTTTGACAGCTGCACAATTTTCTTTTCAGATTCTTTTTTTCAGCAGCATGTCTCAGTGCATAGGACCCGATGAGCTGTTCGGAGTCCTCCAGTTTTTTCTTTCTTTTTTTGTTCATTTCATACCGCTCCTACAATTAGCTGTCCTTATGTGGACTTTTTGAGGCATTCAATTTGTTCATTTCGTAGCTTGCTGGCACAGGCACCTAATTTACGATCGAGTGGCCTTCAACATTCAAGTCACATGTCAAAGACCAAATTTGGGTCATTTCGAATGCTTTGGAAATCTGACATGGATTTCTCTTGTATTTCTGTGGCAAGGATTTTTTTTTAAGAGAAATAACAGAAAAACATAAGAAAATGTTATTATATAAGGCCCAATGAAACTAAAACCTTTTCCGATACCCAATTTCAGCATATTGGGAAAAATGTGTTAGCTGCCTATGCATTTGGCACAAAATGGCATTAACTGTTGTGCAATTCAGAGGATACAGGGGACACGCCAATAAGCTACCCAGCTTTCTCCTCTGGATTGGCTAACCAGAAGCACTAATAAGAGAGCCTGCACTGATACGAATCTTTTAAGAAGCATGAAGGCATGTTTTTTTCAATCTTTCTTTTTCCTAAAATGCTTTTGAAAAGCACCCCCCTGTATCTATCTGCACCTACCTGTTTCTCCTAAACATAGGTCTGAGAATGAGGGGGGGGGCTGATTAGGATTTAAAGTTAATTGATTATTGTGTGACAAGGCTTGTTCTTTATAAATTAGCAATAATTATAAATAATTTTCTTTTCAATTCTGAATTTTCTCATTCCCCTTGGAAATAAAAACTACAACCCTTAAAATGTTGTTTGTTTATACGGCCAAAATTCATCCTCCTATTAAATTTCCTCTATTTAGAAAATATTTCGCCCATCATGGAGAAACTAAGCGATGTTACAGATGTGCAAAGTATAGTTACACATGATATTACTAGATAGAATCTAGTGACTTTGGAAGTAGCCCATAACCACAGAGTTGGAACAGAGTTAGCAACACTGGCTGCAACCCAGAAATTCCCCAAAGCATATTTTCATTGGAAAACAGGCCATCTCCAAAGTCTCCAGTCTTCATATTACTATCATCATACAATGGAGAAATACCTTGGGGGGGGGGGGGGGGTTGAAGTGTTACGGTTCGTGTGTCATCAGAAGTCCGTTTTTAACTTTAGGAAACAACAAGGAAATTTCAATCACTACTGAAAAACGGGAATGTATCTTTAACCATTTCTACATATTAGTTATCGTTGCATTTTTAAAAAGGGCATATTCTGCTGTGCAGATAACGAAACACATTATCTGCAGCTCTACTGCATATTCCATATGCAATTTATGGCAGAGATATGAACATCCCTCATTGATGAAGATGGATTTTCCAAATAACAAAGCCCGAGCCCCATGTGTCAAGCATGGCTCAATATCTCCATACATTGTGCCGGCCTCTTTTTGCCATCAGTCTGTGGTGCAGCACTGAGCTTTAAACTGAAACAATAGATTATCGTCACCTCGGTCATGTTAGAGCCAACAATGAGGAGAGCCCTGTGAAAAGGACAATAGGTTATGAATTGATTTATGAGGGTTCAGGGGGCCATAATGTGCAGTAGTAACAAGGAATCAATGGGCTAGAAAAATGCTAACAGCAGTCCTTTATGCCCTGAACCTTTGTCTCATCCTGAATTTAATTAATTTCTATCTTTTTTTTGGGGAGCTGGTGGAGGTGATGGAGAGGTGCATCATTTTTCTTTCATGCCACTGGTATACCTCAGTTTATAAAACAACCTAAGCTTGCCCTTATGAAAAGTGAACAGGAAGGATACTTTTTTGTTCCTTTGAAAGTAGAAAATCTCAATACAGCTAAATAAAATAGCCCAAAAAAAAGGCAATCTAAGAGCAAAGGATACTTGGACGTTGTGTGTCACAGTACTTGACATTTGATTTTCGTCGACGTACAGCACTAATCGATGTGTTAATAAGACAAGCATTCTTTATTTTTCCTATTATTAGAAAAAGAATGCCATTAAACATGAGTGTAAGAAGCTTTTGCAATGTGGAGGGGTGGTGGGTGGGGGTCTGAGGGTCCTCCCCCTGGAAATTATCAAACGAGAAGATTTTTATTTACTCTTGTTTTTCATGCATTTTCTCATGTTGTTTGACAATCTATTGGGTTGTAGAGACAACAATTTTTTTCCAATCATTGTTCATCTGAGAAATGTCTTTCTTCATTTTCATTAGTTTCATTATTTCTTTTGTTCCAGAAGACATTTGTACAGTCAATAGAAAAAATAATGCCTACATTTTCCGCATGAGTTATCAAGTGTTTGCTACCCCTCCTTTAGATTTATCACTTATCTGTCATTTCACGCTGACTGTCTCAGCATCATCTGCACAGAGAGACATTTTACTCATTACACACCAGTAAAAAAAACTAAAACAAAAAACAGTTTTTGAATAAATATTTTGAAAAACAGTCTAACCCCTCTCTTTTTTCCAGGTATCATGTAAATTTTATGCCTGTTTAAGTCAGTTTGATCTCGAAAAAAATCCAATGTCACAATATCCTTTTATATGGACATCACTTTAGTAAATGGAGTAGCCTACAAAGCAGGGATAGATGGTCATTCTGTCAAATGCGTTTATCTCTTGCCTCAGAATCAAGCCCCCCCGGCCCTGTGCTCTCTCTCATTCCTCACTTTCAATCTGGATTTGTCACAGAAATGAGGGATGAAAAAGATAAAAACAAAAAAAATCCTTAAAATTAACTGCAACATGAATAATTGTTCTGAATTTTATTCATATTTGACTACGTCAATCCTGTCTCCTTTTTATTTGCATAAAAAAAACTTAAACGTCAATAGGTCACACAGCAACTAAACAATTCTCAAATTAAGTGGCAGGCAAGCCATAGCCATAACTAGCAAAGTAGGACATCCATTGCCAAGGAGAATAACGAACATTTTGCAAAGAATGGTCAGTGACTTACTTCTCTTTTCTTTGACAAGAAATTACGGATATCTCTTTTTTCATAATGAGGGAGGAGTCACTTACAAACTGAACCTGCCTGGAGCAGGGAAACAAGGGGGATTGTCACTCCTGTTTATACAGAGCAACGTAAAGGTGGTGATGCAGGAGGGCAACAACGGGTTATCAGCTATGACTTGCAATGAAAATAAAGTTATTGTTATTATTATTCATAGTTTATTTGATAGTGACAGGTAGGAGTCTCCGTGGACTATGATGTTTGCGGATGACATTGTGATCTGTAGTGAGAGTAGGGTGCAGGTTGAGGAGAGCCTGGAGAGGTGGAGGTATGAACTGGAGAAAAGAGGAGTGAAAGTCAGTAGGAGCAAGACGGAATACCTATGCTTGAATGAGAAGGACGACAGTCGAATGGTGAGGGTGCAAGGAGTAGAGGTGACGGAGGCTTATGAGTTTACATACTTGGGGTCAACTGTCCAAAGTAACGGGGAGTGCAGAAGAGAGGTGAAGAAGAGAGTCCAGGCAGGGTGGAGTGGGTGGAGAAGAGTGTCAGGAGGGATTTGTGACAGAAGGGTACCAGCCAGAGTTAAAGGGAAGGTTTAACAGATGGTTGTGAGACCAGCTAGGTTGCATGGTTTGGCGACAGTGGCACTGACGAAAAGACAGGAGGCAGAGCTTGAGGTGGCAGAGTTGAAGATGCTAAGATTTTCATTGGGAGTGACGAAGAAGGACAGGATTAGGAACGAGTATATTAAAGGGACAGCTCAGGACGGATGGTTTGGAGACAAAGCAAGAGAAGCAAGACTGAGATGGTTTGGACATGTGTGGAGGAGTGAGGCTGGGTATATTGGGAGAAGGCTGCTGAATATGGAGCTGCCAGGGAAAAGGAAAAGAGGAAGGCCACAGAGGAGGTTTATGGATGTGGTGAGAGAGGACATGCAGGTGGCTGGTATGACAGAGGAAGATGCAGAGGACAGGAAGAAATGGAAATGGATGATCTGCCGTGGTGACCCCTAACGGGAACAGCCGAGAATAGTAGTAGTAGATGGTTTATTTCATGGAGACAGACAGTGTATATAGACAAACTGAAAACAGCTATCCAATGCAAGTATCATAGTGTTTATAGTGGATGCTAATATTCAACGACTCCTCCGAGAATCGTCACCTTAACATGGTGGAGGGGCTTGTGTGTCCTGGTGATCCTGGGACCTGTGTGTTGGGGGCAATAGCCCCTGGTAGGGTCTCCCAAGGCAAATTGGTCCCAGGGAGGGGCCAGACTAAGAATGATTCCCCCAAAAAACAATGAATTTACACCAGCAGAGTTAAAGCACCTCGCCCGGAAAAGGGAAACCGGGGCCCCCTCCTGGAGCCAGACCTGGGAAGGGAGCTTGCCGGCAAGTGTCTGGTGGCCGGGCCTTGGCCCATGGCGCCCAGTCGAGCCCAGCCCAAAAAAAACAACATGTAGCCACCACCCCGTGGTCCCACCAAACGTGGGGATGAGCATTTTTATCGGCCAAGCCGATATTTTTTTAAATCATATATTGAAAATTAGGGCTGTCAAAATTGACGCGTTAACGCGGATTAATCCATCATCATGATTAATCTGATTAAAAATTATAACGCAATTAACCCATCTGCGCCGCAGAATGACTCAAAATCCCTGAAACGTCTCTGGCAACGCATTTCAGGCAGTTTGTCCAAGTAGTTACCGTCACACATGCCGCTGCGCATGCGCAAATGGGCAGTTGATCCGGTAGTGACAGAACCAACCAACTCGATAAGGAAGTATGGAAGACGCTAAACAGCACGTTGGCCCTCTCGGTGGGAAATTTGAATACAAAAAAAAACCCAAGACGGAACAGTCGACCAACATAAAGTATTGTGCACACTCTGCAGGAAGGAGTTTTCTTTTCACCGAAGCACTTCCAGCTTAAAATACCACATTAATGCGAAGCATCGTTAGTCGGGGATTCTGCTAGCACTTCGGCTGACGCGTCGCCCAGCTTGCGACAAACCAGCCTCACGTTGGAACGTCTCTCACACTCTTCCACGTGAGAGACGGTTCTCAGTTGCAGGCAACACTGTAAATAAGAAGCGGTCAGCTCTCCTCTCGGACAATGTCAACAAGTTAGTCTGTATTAGTAGCTGGCTGAAAAAGGAGTAACAGGGCCACATTAATGTGGATAAATGTTTGTTTTGAAAAAGAGAGTGAACAAAGTTTTTTGTTAACATAAACTGTTAAAGGTGTTTAATAAACACGTTAAGTGCATATATAGTCCCTTCTTTCTTGAGTCTGTTTGCTCATGCAAAATGAAACGCGATAAAAATTAATGATATTTAATCGTGATTAATCGAAATTAATCCACAGCAACCCTGTGATTAATCTGATTAAAAATGTTAATCGTTTGACAGCACTATTGAAAATGTTTATTACAGTTTTTCACAAGTGCTTAAACATATTTCCCGATAGACTACCTCACTTTCTCAAAACCCTAAACACAAATCACAAAACTCACACACAAAATGCAGAATCCTACACTTCTCTTGCAAAAGCACGCTTTGCCCTCAAAACAGTGTTAACTCTTCACTAAATGGTATTTTCTTTTCAAATGACAAACACAAACATTATATGAGTAGACATGTCTAAGCACCCATTGAACACTGATGTGCAGAATGGAAAACACTATAGTATGAATGGAAAACACTACATATATGAATGCTTTATCAGTAGACTCATGGCTTTGCATGTTCAGTGTTACACTTTCACCTGTTGGATGTAAAATATTACCATATAATGTTTTTACGTATACTCAAATACTTTAACAACAAATAATATTTTATTTGTACCCAAAATGTGCAGTCTACTGTAAATCACAGCAAACTGTGGATGAAAACTGGATGAAATGAAAGAGATAACAGAAAAATAGGCAGTAAACAAAACAAAACAACTAGGCTGCATCCTGCCTTCGGTCCGTGCCTGGCCACAGGACCCCATCCACGTCGCAGGCGATGTTCTCCCTGGCCAAGCAGCAGGGGAAGAATCGCCTACAATGGCGCATGAAGCCTTGACAGGCCTCAGCAGTCACATCGCCACATGCGTCCTCCATGGCTTGCAGCAGTGGGATCCGTGTCTGCGGATTCCTCTGATACACCTTCTATCTCCAGGCAGAGAAAAACTCCTCAATTGGATTGAGGAAGGGAAAGTATGGAGGGAGATGCAGGACGGAAACTTCAGGATGGCCCCTGAACCAGTCACGGACCAGAGCAGCTCGTTGGAAACTGACGTTGTCCCAGACAACAACAACCCTGATCACCTCTGTGTCATCCATCTGGTCTGGTTGAACAACGATGTTGTAGAGTGTGTCCAGGAATGCTATGAGAAGGGCAGTGTTGTAGGGGCCAAGGCTGGCATGGTGATGGAGGACGCCGTGGTGGTTGATGGCAGCACACATTGTTATGTTCCCTCCGCGCTGGCCAGGGACTTCAGTGATAGCACGCTGGCCGATTACATTTCTGCCCCTGCACCTTCTTATTACAAGGTTGAACCCCGCTTCATCAATGAATATAAATTCATGCAGGTCTGTTGCTGCATCTAGGTGAAGAAATCTCTGAAACAGACAACATGACAATATTATACACCTAGCGTGGTCAATAGAGTATAGGCTATTGTGAAACATTGTAAAAAAGGACAACATTTGATTACTGTAGTACAATACAGTAATGTGTCAGTGCTGATAGGACACAGTTGTGGAATGTATAGGACTTACTTGCACATAGTCATGGCAAATCTCCTTGATGCTGTCAGTGTTCCTCTCAAAAGGAACCCTATACACCTGCTTCATCCTGATGGAATTGCGTTGGAGAACACGGTCTAGTGTGGATAAACTAACTGTTGCTATATTTTGGAATAGGTGTTGGTCTGCAATGATTGCATCTTGGATTTGTTGGAGAGTTATGACATTGTTCGCCAGCACCATGTTGACAACTGCAGTCTCCTGCTCATCTGTGAGGAGTCTTCCTCTTCCACCACGTTGTGGTAATCTTGCAGTTCTGCAAAAGATACAAATAGATACAAATACAGCAAGGTCCTTGCAACACTCATTGAATACTGTATTGATATGCAGTACTACAGTAAGGTGAGTAGGTTTCTTACCTATGCTTATTTCTGAAAGTCCGCATTATTGAGGCAACCGAGAAGCGACTCAGGTTGGGTTGGACCCTCTGGCAAGCCTCCCTCATGGCCAAAGCATGGTTGACCACATGATCAATGACAGTGGCCCTAATCTCATCAGAGATTATGGTTCTTCTTCTTCTTCCTCCTTGTCCTCCTCCTCATCCTCCTCTTCCTCCTTGTCCTCCTCTTCCTCTTCCTCCACCTCGTCCTCCTTGTCCTCTTCCTCCACTTCCTCCTCCTTGTCCTCTCTCTCCTCCTCTTACTCTCACTCCTCTGCCTTGCTGCTCACCTCTCTCTTCAGTGTTGCCACCATCCATTTTTCTCCAAACAAACCAGGAGCTCATCTGTGACCCTTCTATTGCTGATTGCAAATTGCACAACAGCCTTTGGAGTTTAGAAATGTGATTGGCAGTGTGTTCTGTGTGAACACCAAGAGAGGGAATTCAGGAAGAGTGTGCAAGATATAGAGAATTGTGTGTAGTGTTGTTAAAAATGTGTGGTATGGAATGGGAATAATAAAAAATGTGCTTGGAGTTCAGCAGAATTGGTTTAGGCAGCTGGTACATGAGTTTCAGGTTGTGCACATTGTGTCTGATGTTCCAATTAATTTGTTTAAACAATTGTGAAAAACTGTATTTCCTTACCTACAGAAAAAAAGGTTTTGTAACAATCACATGAAGAAGAGAGATGTGAAACAGGAGAAAGGGGAAACTTGTAGAAAAACGGCAAGCAAGAATGGTCAAGGTGTGTGTTCAAAAGCATAACTACAGCATTAACAGGAGTAAAACCTATTAGACACACCAATAAATGCAGCAATCAAATGTAGTTGCACAAGAGCAAGGTTATGAAAATAAACTTCAAAATGAAGCTACAACCTTTATATAGCTGGAACTCACCTAACATTTTTCAAGGCATTTCTAAATTTTGCAAGGTATTTAAACCTTCTCAGCATTGGCAACATCATTCCTTCAAAATACATTATTGACAGTTGCCTTTAAAAACTGTCCTAAACGTTCATAAAGGGGGAGAGCAAAGGCCAACTCTTTGGTAAACTGGTAGGGCTGTCAATGAATGTTCCAAATTCGTATATAACTGAATCGTGGGACACACACACACACACACTCACACACACATGGGAAGGTTTTGTCTGTGTCCCATTCCTCAACTTCCGTGCTGGCTACTCCTGCTGAATCTCAAAACTGGGAGCGCACAGACTCCCATCTACTGCCCACCTCCGGAAGAAGTTCTCATGTATCCCGAGGGAGGCTGGGGATATGCAGTCTGAGTGGGCCATGTTCAAAGCCTCTATTGCAGATGTGGCAGGCAGGAACTGTGATCATAAGGTCATCCGTGCCCATTGAGACGGCAACCTAAGAACCCGCTGGCGGACACTAGTAGTGAGGGAAGCCATCAGGCTGAAGAAGGAGGCCTCTTGGAATTGGCTGGCCCAGGGGTCTCCTGAAGCAGCAGACAGGTACCGGAAGGCCAGAAGGGCTGCTGCTTCGGCGGTCACAGAAACAAAAACTTGGGTGTGGGAGGAGTTCAGTGAGGCTATGGAGGACTTTCGGTTGGCCTCAAGGAAGTTCTGGCAAACCATCTGGTGACTCTGGAAGGGGAAGCAGGGCTTGACTCAGGCTGTGTTCAGCCGGGGAGGGGAACTGCAGACCCGGACTGGGGATGTTGTCGGGCAGTGGAAAGAACACTTTGAGGAGCTCCTGAACCCGGCTAACATGTCCTCAGTGGAGGAGGTAGAGTCTGAAGACTCAGGGAAGCCCCACCCATATCCCTGGCAGAGGTCTCTGAAGTAGTTAAAAAGTTCCTCGGTGGCAAGGCACCGGGTATGGATGAGATTCGCGCTGAGATGCTGAAGGCTCTGAACATTGTTGGGCTGTCTTGGTTGACACGCCTCTTCAGTGTCGCGTGGAGGTCGGGGACAGTACCTGTGGAGTGGCAGACTGAGGTGGTGGTTCCCATATTCAAAAAAGGGGACCGGAGGGTGTGCTCCAATTATCGGGGCATCACATTCCTCAGCCTCCCTGGTAAAATCTACTCTAGGGTGCTTGAAAGGAGGCTCCGACCGATTGTCGAACCTCGGATCCAGGAGGAACAATGCGGATTCTGTCCTGGACGTGGAACAATGGACCAACTCTTTACCCTTGTGGAAGTGCTGAGGGGGGCATGGAAGTTTGACCAGCCAGTCTACATGTGTTTTGTGGACTTGGAGAAAGCTTACAACCGTGTACCCCGGAGCACTTTGTGAGGGGTACTGCGGGAGTATGGGATACTGGGGCAGTTGCTACAAGCCATCCAGTCCTTGTGTAACCAAAGTGAGAGCTGTGTCCGCATTCTCGGCACAAAGTCAAACACGTTTTCAGTGGGTGTCAGACTCCAACAAGGTTGTCCCTTGTCTCCGATTCGGTTTGTGATATTCATGGACAGGATTTCAAGGCACAGCCAAGGTGAGGAGTGTGTCCATTTTGGGAACCTCAGAATTGCATCTCTGCTCCTCGCAGATGATGTGGTTTTGTTGGCTTCATCAGAACGTGACCTCCATTGCACACTGGGGTGGTTTGCAGCTGAGTGTGAAATGGCTGGGATGAGGGTCAGCACCTCCAAGTCTGAGGCCATCGTTCTCTACCGGAAAATGGTGGATTACTCTCTCTGGGTTGGAGATGAGTTGTTGCCTCAAGTGAAGGAGTTCAAGTATCTCGGGGTCTTGTTCACGAGTGAGGGTAGGATGGAGCGGAAGATTGACAGGCGGATTGGTGCAGCATCAGCAGTAATGTGGACGTTGTACCGGACTGTTGTAGTGAAGAGGGAGCTGAGCCGGAAAGCAAAGCTCTCAATTTACCAGTCAATCTTCATTCCAACCCTCACCTAAGGTGATGAGCTTTGGGTAGTGACCAAAACGGTAAGATCGCGGATACAAGCGGCTGAAATTAGTTTCCTCCGTAGGGTGTCTGGGCTCAGCCTTAGAGATAAGGTGGGGAGCTCGGACATCCGGAGGGAGCTCGGAGTAGAGCCGCTGTGCCTTCATGTTGAAAGGAGCCAGTTGAGGTGGTTCAGGCATCTGATTAGGATGCCTCCTGGGCGCCTTCCTTTGGAGTTTTTCTGGGCACGGCCAACTGGGAGGAGACTCCGGGGTAGACCCAGAACTCGCTGGAGGGACTACATGTCCAATCTGGCCTGGGAATGCCTTGGGATCCCCCAGGAGGAGCTGGAGGGCGTTGCTAGGGAGAGGGACGTCTGGAGTGCCCTACTTAGCTTGCTGCCACCGCGACCCTACCTCGGAAGAGCAGCTGATAATGAATGAATGAATGAATGAATGAATGAATGAATGAATGAATGAATGAATGAATGAATGAATGAATGAATGAATGAATGAATAATTTGCAGCACCCTTCCCTAGAAGGGCTTTTATGAAAATAAGCGATAAAAAGAAGGAAAAAGAATGCAAACCTAGTACAGAAAGATACAATAAAGTACACATTTAGTAATAACTAGCATTAAAAAAAATAGACAAAACTAAAAACTAGACATGAGTACAGGTTTTTTGCTGAATTAGCCAGGATTTGGTATATCAGCAAATTTCAAAGGATCAGGTAGTGAGTATCAGGACTTTGCTCCTCTCACAGAAAACGCTGTCTGAGCAAAATAGGTTTTACAGAATGAAACTTTACAGTTGCCACTTGAAGCTGTTCTGGTGGATCTACTGCTGCTTTGTAATCTCATGATGGATCTGCAGAAAGGCTGAGGGTTAAGTCCATTTAAACACTGAAACACAAGCTTTACATAATGAAAATCAATAAAGTTTGCAAAACTTAAAATATTGTATTTACTGAAAATGTGTCAATGATGGTATCTTATTTGCTTTTTGTCCAAGATTTTTAAGGCCTGGTTGTAAAGACACTGGTTGGCCTGGGACCAGGTAGTTAACCATAGGACATACTATGTAAGACTATAATTGAATTTAGAAACAGCAAGGCACAGTCAAATGTCAAGCAATTTTTTATCATCTTAAAACAGCGAGGGTTAGCCTTAATCATTCTACAAATCTTTTTAGCATGACTTTTAAAATTTAACTGAGAATCTAAAATTATTCCTAAATACTTCACCTCTGTTACTTGTTCAATACGCTCACCTTTAATTCTAACTTGGGATCGACCGATTATCGGTCTGGCTGATTATTGGCTTAGATATTTGTCATTTTTCATATTATCGTTATCGGCATGTTTTTTTAAATCATATATTGAAAATGTTTATTATTTCCTTACCTACAGAAAAAAAAGGTTTTGAAACAATCACATGAAGAGGAGAGATGTGAAAGAGGAGAAAGGGTAAACTTGTAGAAAAACGGCAAGCAAGAATGGTCAGGGTGTGTGTTCAAAAGCATAACTACAGCATTATCAGGAGTAAAACCTATTAGACACTCCAATAAATGCAGCAATCAAATTTCGCTGCACAAGAGCAAGGTTATGAAAATAAACTTCAAAATGAAGCTACAACCTTTATATAGCTGGAACTCACCTGAACATTTTTCAAGGCATTTCTAAATTTTGTAAAAGTATTTAAACCTTCTCAGCATTGGCAACATCATTCCTTCAAAATACATTACTGACAGTTGCCTTTAAAAACTGTCCTAAACTTTCATAAAGGGAGAGAGCAAAGGCCAACGCTTTGGTAAACTGGTAGGGCTGTCAATGAATGTTCCAAATTCGTATATAACTGAATCATGGGGAAAAAACACGCACACACACACTCACACACACATGGGAAGGTTTTGTCTGTGTCCCATTCCTCAACTTCTGTGCTGGCTACTCCTGCTGAATCTCAAAACTGGGAGTGCACAGACTCCCATCTACTGCAGGTAATACATTGACTATTGACAAGTACCCCATGCAACCCCACTTCAAAAAACCCGAACTATCACTTTAAAGATAAGAGAAAGGGAACATAATGACACTAATGTATATTTTTCCATTCAGTTCAGTTCAGTCAAAGCCTGCTGGGAGCACTTTAACCAATTTATGTGGAATTATTTTAATATTGTAATTATTCAGTTTGATCAAAGTTTACTTCCTGCTGTCCATGCTGTTTAATTCATTCCATTTTCATGTTTTAGAAGTTATTTATTTTTAATTAAAAAGAATGCCACTGAGATTGTTATCTAGTGTCTTGAACATCATGCACTTTATTTTTTCAAATATTTTCTGTTTTACACAAAATTCAATCAAACATATGTTCATTTAAAGGCAGCCTTGAGTTTGGGTTTGTGTTGCTGTAAATTTTGGCACAAAATTTTTTACATTTACTGCAGCCCCAAATATCAGCCGCCATAACTTCCCGATAATTGATATCAGTATCGGCCCTGAAAAAGCCATATCGGTCGACCCCTAATTCTAACACTCAAGGATTCTGTTGCAGGTATCTTTTTTAATGGAAAAACAGACAGACTTTGTTTTCTTAGTGTTTAGTGACAAGCCTTTGAGTCATTTCTCACAGACAGCAGCTCATCAGCATCAACAATTGCACCTCCTTCACCGCTCCTCTGTCCCAAGGTGTCCCCCAGGGTTCAGTGCTTGGTCGTCTCTTCTACATGATTCCCCTTGGTAACATCAGACATTGTCATGGTCTCTTCCACTGCTGCGCCAATGCTGTCCAGATCTACATCTCTACTAAATCCAGCACCACTACAACCTAGTACTTCAGTCTGACCAACTGGCTTACTGAAATTAAACCATGGACGCAAGCCAACTTCCTCAAACAAAATTGTGAAAAATCTGACATGATCATCACTGGTCCCAAATCCCTTATGAAAGCCACTCACAATTCTGCCTCCCCATCGCTAACTCCACTCTGTCTCCCTCCCCATACAACAGCAACCTCGGAATCATTTTCAACAGCAACCTCTCCTTTGAACACCACATCAATCAAATCAACAGAACTGCCTTTTTCCATCTAAAAAAAACCTAGCTAGACTCTGCCAATCACTTTTCTTCTCTGCTACCGAAACATTGATCCATGCCTTCATCAAATCCAGAATTGACCCCTGCAACAGCATTCTCTATGGCTCATTGTCCAAAGTTCTAAACAAACTCCAGTACATCCAGAACTCTGCTGCTTGCCTGCTTACCCACTCCCGTTCCTGTGACCATATCACCCCTGTCCTCCAGAACCTCCACTGTCTCCCTGTCCCACATGGATCCAATTCAAAGTCCTTCTCCTCACTCAAAACGTACTCCATAACCAGGCCCCTCCTACCTCACCTGTTCCACTACCATACTCCTTCCTGCAGCCTTCGCTCCTCCGATATTAACCTCCTGTGTCCAACTCACAGGACCAAGCACCGGACCTGAGGCAACAGAGCCTTTTCAATAGCTGCCTCCTCCCTCTGGAACTCTCTCTCCAAACATTCAGAGATTGCACCGATCTGTCCACGTTCAAATCATTAATCAAAACTCACCTTTTCAGAATTGCTTTTAATGTGTGATTAATGCTGTGTTATATGTTTTTGATGTGTTGCTTTTATGTTTATTTTATGTAAAGATCTTTGAGCACCTTGAAAAGCACTCTATAAATACAAATAATTATTATTATTATTATATTATTATTATTATTATCAAGCCAAACTTATATTTTTTCTCATTTTTGGTTAGCTTATCTGCAAAAGCATCACAGTTTTTGCTAGATACATGAACGACATTTAAATACAAAAGGCAGCTTCCCCTGCTTCAGTTAGTACAAGGGATGATTAAAAGACCACTGCCTTTGTACCCAAGAGTTCTTGCTGGTTTGGCTCTAATTAGCATTTCTTTTATGTACTGAGGTGCAAGGCCGTTTAGAGCTTTGTATACAAGTAACAGACTTTTAAAATCGATTCTAGTTTTGACACAGGGCCAATTCAGTGATCTAAGAACAGGTGTAATGTGCTCATACTTTTTAGTTCCAGTGAGAACATGTGCGGATGCATTTTGAATTAAATGTAGTTGCCGCACAACTGATTTTGGGAGGCCGGTGAATAGACCATTACAGTAGTCTAGTCTACTTGTTATAAATACATGGATTAATTTCTCAGAGTCTGATTTTGATAGAAAGGCCCTCAGTTTTGAAATGTTTTTATGATGGTAGAAGGCTGATCTTGTGAGATGATTGATATGACTCTTAAAATTTAGATCACTGTCTATGATTACACCCAGATTTCTAGCTTCACTTTTGCACTCAAGAGACAAGAGAACTGAGATTAGTTGCAATTATGTGTCTCTGAGCCTTTGCACCAAAAATGAGTATTTCTCTTTTGTCTTTGTTCAACGGGAAAAAGTTCGCTGACATCCATAGAGTAATATCATCAATACACTGAGTTAGGGAATGTATGGGATCTAGGTCATCAGGAAACAGGGATATGTACAGTTGTGAATCATCTGCATAATTATGGTAGTTCATTTTGTGTTTCTGTATAACACATGCGAGTGGGAGCATATGGAGATTAGTAATGCTCCAAGAATCGAACCCTGGGGTACCCCACACATAATACCTACTTTGTCTGAGGCAAAGTCTCCAGTGGACACAAAGAACTGCCTGTCCTGTAGGTAGGTTCTAAACTAGCTCAAAACAGAGCCAGATATGCCGACTGATTTTTCTAATCTCTTTAGTAAAATGTCATTGTCAACAGTGTCGAAGGCAGCACTGAAATCCAGCAGCACAAGAACAGATAATTTATTAGAATCTGTGTTCATATGCAGATCAGTCACAACTTTGATGTGTTGTTTCTGTGCTATGGTGAGATTAAAAACCTGACTGATAAATGGTTAGAAGGTTGTTTTGTGTTAAAGAGAGACTGACATGCCCTTTCTGAACACATTTTTTTTAACATTGGAAGTTTGAATTATAACCGGAAATAGGTGTGGTTTTATGAATTCAAAGCTATTGGCTACTGTCTTTCCATGCATTTCACATGCGACCACGGCATGCATTTCGCATGCGACCATGGCATGGTGGTAGGCCTACGGCACAGCAGTGCAATACAACTTGGCGAATAATATGTTCGATGATACAAATAACTGTTAGATGGATAGATGATAGATATTTAGATAAATAGATAGATGGATAGATAGATACACAGCAATACGTCGTAGCAAAATCAATAATAAAGTCTCGGCAAAATAGCACAAACTCGAGCCAAGTAGCTAGCAGGAGGGGGTGAAAGAACGGCTTCTCCATGGATTTATAGCATCTTGCTATGGACACACCCTATATGCAAATTGACTGGTGTCTACGTATCCACCGGCACAGTTTGTCATTGGACACCATCTACAGCCAATCACAGATCTCTCTCGAGGGGCCGCAGACGCGCTGTTTTGGCCACTGAATTTCTCCGTGGTCACATTCCAACTCGGAACATATCAATATCAATAGGAATTTTCAGATTTGGTGTCAGCATCACTTTAAATAGTTATTAAAATGAGAAAAAAATTTTTTTTAAGTATTTTGCTGAGGAATAGTAAATTGGAGATGGACCTATAGTTGGCAATAATGTTTTAAGACATAAAATGCTATGGTTGATATAATAAATTGGCTGATGTGTTTTTTCCTGCAAAATAAGTTCAGTTATCTTGTTAAAATACTTAAAATTACATCTACTCCTTCTCCCTCATGAAAAAAATTTTGTATCTATGAATATGCAATTCATCCCTGCCCTCAATTCAAATCCCCCCACCCCCACCCGTGCCACTCGCCTGCCGCTTGCCGTTAGGAAGAAACACTTTGAACACCATAGAACGTCTCTGTCACACCCCTCCACGTCCACCTAGCCTGCAGCGTGTGTGTGTGTGTGTGTGTGTGTGTGTGTGTGTGTGTGTCTCTCTCTCTCTCTCTCTCTCTCTCTCTCTCTCTCTCTCTCTCTCTCTCTCTCTCTCTCCTGACCTACATTCACCTCTCCGGCTCAGCCACACACCTGCTTTCCATCAAGCTCATCAACCCCAGCAGTATCCCACTGATCGCCAGATCGTTGTTTGTACTACTACATTAGTCTCATGTACTCAGCTGCTCTGCAAAGCTTTCAGAATAGTTTCCCAGTTTTGTTGCTTGTTAGTCTAATCGCTTTTCCTTGCATTTATTATTGCCGCTCTCCGATTCATCTGCCTGTCTGCTTGTCTGCCTGACCTGTGTTACCTGAACTCGGTGCAGTCCAGTCGCGCTCACTCATTCGTCCGCCCACCCGTCCGGCGCGGCCCGGCTCTGCTATCCACCTACGCGCCATAACCTCTAAACCGCCGGCCATCCTCAATAAGCCTGTCTTCCCTACTTGCCTAAGTTCCTTGTCTGTGTCGCAACTGGGTTCAAGGGTCTCGCCCTTAACAGTCTCTGGAGAAAGAGAAAAATAAACTTACTGGTTGACGCCATAGTACTCGCTGTGTCCCCAGGACAAACGGATGACACAGCGTCAGGCTTCAATATGAGTTTTGTGGCAAAAGCCATCTGTTTTTGTGATGTATATTTTCAAAACGGTGCCCTCCAATATGGCTACTGCAAACCTGCGTTTTCTCTAGATGTTTGGCTGGGACATTATGATTTTCCAAATAAACTGCACCCTTTTCTCTCGGGTTTTCTGATCCTTTAGTAATAAATAAAGGCTCACTGTTTCTCCTTTTGTAAATTATCAGCCAAAAACAAAACACATCTCTGCCATCGTCTTGACAGTAGCGAAATTTATGGCTGGCAAAATCAGTGTAAGCAGCTACACCGCTTCTCCTCTGGCTCGCATCGCTGTAGTGGGTGCACATAATGAGATGTAAACCACCACTCCGTCCATGAACAGGATTAGTTCCTTAGCTTTGTGACGCAAGAAACCCTGCTTGTCTGAATCCATTTTTGAGACTGTCCTTGGTACACTACAGTTTCATGCTCAACTATGGCGTTCACTGCTTATTCTGCTCCTGGTATGTCTTGTAACATTGTTGTGTCATCTGGACAGAGGAAGGAAGACAAGGGGACTTGGTGGTGGAATGAGGAAGTACAGCAAAGTATACAGAGGAAACGGTTGGCAAAGAAGAAGTGGGATAGTCAGAGAGATGAAGAAAGTAGACAGGACTACAAGGAGATGTGGCATAAAGTGAAGAGTGAGTCTGTGAAGGCAAAAGAAAAGGCACATGGTGAGTTGTATGAGATGTTAGACACCAAGGAAGGAGAAAAGCACTTGTACCGATTGGCTATACAGAGGGACCGAGCTGGGAAGGATGTGCTGCAAGTAAGGGCGATGAGGAGGAGATGGAAATGTGCTGACAAACGAGGAGTATATTGAGAAGGTGGAAGGAATACTTAGAGGGGCTGATGAATGAAGAAAATGCGAGAGAGAGAGAGAAGGTTGGGTGATGTGGGGATAGTGAATCAGGAAGTGTGGTAGATTAGAAAGGAGGAAGTGAGAACAGCAATGAAGAGGATGAAGAGTGGAAAGGCATTTGTTCCAGATGACATTACCTGTGGGGTCACGAAGGTGTTTAGGAGTCATGGCAGTGGAGTTTTAACTAGATTGTTTAACACAATCTTGGAAAGTGAGAGGATGCCTGAGGAGTGGAGAAGAAGCACAAGGGGGATGTGCAGAGCTGTAGTAACTACAGAGGTATAGAGTTGATCAGCCACAGCATGAAGATATGGGAAAGAGTAGTGGAAGCTTGGTTAAGAGGAGAGGTGATGATTAGCGAGTATGGTTTCATGCCGTGAAAGAGCACTACAGATGCAATGTTTGCTTTTAGAATGTTGATGGAGAAGTAGAGAAGGTCAGAAGGAGTTACACTGTGTCTTTGTGGATTTAGAGAAAGCATATGACAGGGTGCCGGGGTATTGTATGAGGAAGTTGGGAGTAGCAGAGAAGTATGTAAGAGTGGTGCAGGATATCTATGAGGGAAGTGTGACAGTGGTGAGGTGTGTTGTTGGAATGACAGATGGGTTCAACGTGGAGGTGGAATTACATCAAGAATTGGCTGTAATTCCTTTTTTGTTTGCAATGGTGATGGACAGGTTGATAGACAAGATCAGGCAAGAGTCTCCATGGACTATGATGTTCACAGATGGCATTGTGATCTACAGCAAGAGTAGGGAGCAGGTTGAGGAGAGCCTGGAGAGGTGGAGGTATGCACTGGAGAGAAGAGGAATGAAAGTCAGTAGGAGCAAGATGGAATACATATGCATGAACGAGAGGGAGGACAGCATAATGGTGAGGATGCAAGGAGTAGAGGTGACGAAGGTGGATGAGTTTAAATACTTGGGGTCAACTGTTCAAAGTAATGGGGAGTGTAGAAGAGAGGCGAAGAAGAGAGCGCAGGCAGGGTAAAGTGGGTGGAGAAGAGCGTCAGGAGTGATTTGTGACAGAAGGGTACTAGCAAGAGTGAAAGGGAAGGTTTACAAGATGGTAATGAAACCAGCTATGTTGTATGGTTTGGAGATGGTGGCACTGACGAAAAGACAGGAGGCGGAGCTGGAGGTGGCAGAGTTGAAGATGCTAAGATTTTCATTGGGAGTGACAAAAAAGGACAGGATTAGGAACGAGTATATTAGAGGGGCAGCTCAGGTTGGACAGTTTGGAGACAAAGCAAGAGAGGCAAGGTTGAGATGGCTTGGATGCGTGTGGAGGAGAGATGCTGGGTATTTTGGGAGAAGGACGCTGAATATGGAGCTGCCCAGGCAAGAAGAAAAGAGGAAGATCAAAGAGGAGGTTTATGCTGCTGTGTAGCTGTGGGTAGGCCTAGCGGGCCTGGGCCCACCCACTTGGCACTCAGTCCCCCCCAATCAGAAGGTTTCCTTTTTTGCTTGATGATCCAGTGAACAGCAGTCAACGGATACTGTTTCAACTATGTGACCAGTAAAAATATAACAATTCTTGTTCCTTGCTTCTTGTTTACCATATGATGATGATAGGTAAGATTTTTTGAGTGGCAGTGCATTTCACAAATGCCAAATTGCAAGCAGCCCCTCCTCTTTCACTGTATAGCCCGCGCAATGCACAGAGGAACAGAAGCCTACTTTCTGCTAGCTAGCTGCTTGTAATGTAGGTTAAGGTAAAAAGCATAGCTAAACAAAGCAGTTTGCTTAAGTTTGTCACAAAAAGACATGAGGGAGGAGTGGGAGGAAGAGAATTCAGCTCAAGTTCAGGCATCATTCTCAGCTCACTACCCATATCAAGCCCCATCATCTCCTGCTATAATCATCAAAAATAAGCTAATTCACAATTTCGGACTGTAGCCTATTGCCTATTTCAATGTTGTTTATTGGGTATAGTTTTTGTTGGGTGTACAATTGGATTTTATGTTGATATTGCTGCGTCTGCCATGTGTGTGTGTGTGTGTGTGTGTGTGTGTGGGTGTGGTTTATGTGGCTATGTCCAAGTGTGTCTTGCTCATGCCCAGGACAAGATGATCTCCAAAGCCACCCCCTGATCCTGACCGCGCACATGTCACTGACTGGCCATAATGCACAAAC
Source organism: Lampris incognitus (assembly GCF_029633865.1). Lineage (NCBI taxonomy): Eukaryota > Metazoa > Chordata > Actinopteri > Lampriformes > Lampridae > Lampris > Lampris incognitus. The sequence goes on from NC_079211.1 coordinate 20,379,689, forward strand.
AACGCTTGTTCCATTTGTGTACAGCAAAAGAGCTCTCCTCTCCCACAAACTATTTAATCGAAATATAGGCTAATTAAAAGGGTAGCCCCACCACCAAAATTAAGTCATGTTCGAGACATGTTATTGTAACAGTGTGACGACATGTACAACAAGACTCTACACATCCGTGGTTGTTACACTGTTACAAGAAGATAAAGAAGAAGAAGGTCTCAGACAGGCTCGGCCCACCTGATTTTCTCTGTGCCCACCCACACTGTGATTTCTGCTTACGCCACAGGGTTTATGGATGTGGTGAGGGAGAACATGCAGGTGGCTGGCATGACAGAGGAAGGTGCAGAAAATGAAATGGAAACGGATGATTCGCTGTGGCGACCCCTAACAGGAGCAGCCGAAAGTAGTAGTAGATGTCTTGTAACATTACTCTAACACCACATGTACATGTTAACAAGGATAAAAACACAATTTTCATCAGAGGGGGTCTTTAAGATGTGCTTTACGGGATTGAATGCCTTTTTTTTATCTAGCTGACTCTTCGGAATGGTGATGTCTGAAACCAAACTGTAGAGGGTGCAAATCATGAGTTGTCTCCAAGTAATGTAGCAGTTGTTCTGAGACAACCTTCTCCACAACTTTAGACAAGACTGAAAGAAGACTAATTGGTTTGTATTTGCTAATCTCTTCAGCATCTCCAGATTTTAAAATAGACATAACCAAGGCATTTTTTCCATCTATCTGGGAATTGCCCAGTTTTGGTGGAAACATTAATAAGATGAGTAACAGACTGAACCAGAATGTATATTTTTAACAGAGGTGGGAGTAAGTCACACATGTGCAAGTCTCAAGCAAGACCCAAGTTACTGTGATGAGAATCAAGCAAGTCAAGTCGAGTCCCTGCTATAAGTCAAGCAAGACAAGTGAAGTCATTGCTCAGGTCAAGCAGTCACAAGTCATGAAATTCTGATGATCTACCCCAGTTTCCACATTTAAATCAGTTAAAAGACAGTAGTCACGCAAAGTTGACAAAGTTGTTTAACTATTGCAACCTGCTTTACAATTGCTTACTTGCTGCTTACTTACCCCCTTCAGGAGGGTCCCACCATTTCTCCTTGGCCTATTAACGCATCTGTCTAAGGTGCTTCTCACTGTCATTGTGTTCCTACTTAACCATTTCTGCATGCAAAAAAGTAGGGCATCAAAGCCAAATACAACTGAATAGTGTCTAAAATTAAAACAAGTACACAAAAATAAATAAAAATATATAGCCTAAAATGTAAACATTACTGACATTACTAAACATTACTCCAAAATATGAAAACATAATTAAACTATTAAAGTATAATAGTTTTAGTAGGCCACTAAATATTGACATTACATCAAACCATGAAAACGTATTCAAACTATTGAAGTATAATTGTTTTAATTATGTCACTAAATACTGACATTACATCAAACCATGAAAACGTATTCAAACTATTGAAGTATAATAGTCTTAATTATGTCACTAAATACTGACATTACATCAAACCATGAAAACTTATTCAAACTACTGAAGTATAATTTACGTCAAATCATAAAATCCTCTTCAAACTATTCAAGTATAATGGTTTTAGTATGCCACTAAATATTGACATTACATCAAACCATGAAAACTTATTCAAACTATTCAAGTATAATGGTTTTAGTATGCCACTAAATACTGACATTACATCAAACCATGTCATGAGGAATCTGGCAACCTGTGAGGAATGGTGGTGACAGCGGATAACAGCGACAGCAGTGATTGCTAGCTTATTAGTAGATACACTTAGATGGAGGTAAGACTGCTTAAACTTGACAAGTTATTCATTCATTCATCTTCAGCTGCGTTTCCGGGGTAGAGTTATGGTGGCAACAAGCTAAGTAGGGCACTCCAGATGTCCCTCTCCCTAGCAACGCCCTCCAGCTCCTCCTGGGGGATCCCAAGGCGTTTCCAGGCCAGATTGGACATGTAGTCCCTCCAGCTAGTTCTGGGTCTACCCCGGGGTCTCCTCCCAGTTGGCCATGCCTGAAAAACCTCCAAAGGAAGGCGCCCAGGAGGCATCCTGATCAGATGCCTGAACCACTTCAATTGGCTCCTTTTGACGTGAAGTAGCAGCGGCTCTAATCCAAGCTCCCTCAGGATGTCCGAGCTCCTCACCCTATCTCTAAAGCTGAGCCCAGACACCCTATGGAGGAAACTCCTTTCAGCCACTTGTATCCGCAATCACACCCTTTCGTTCACTACCCAAAGCTCATGACCATAGGTGAGGGCTGGAACAAAGATTGACTGGTAAATTGAGAGGTTTGCCTTCTGGCTCAGCTCCCTTTTCACCACAATGGTCCGGTACAACATCCACATTATTGCTGATGCTGCACCAATCCGCCTGTCAATCTTCCATCCTACCCTCACTCTTGAACAAGACCCTGTGGAACAACAGACCAACTCTTTACCCTTGTGGATGTGCTGAGGGGCACATGGGAGTTTGACCATCTAGTCTACATGTGTTTTGTGGACTTGGAGAAGGCTTACGACCATGTACCCTGGGGCACTCTGTGGGGGGTACTGCGGGAGTATTGGGTACTGGGACAGTTGCTACAAGCCATCCGGTCTTTGTGTAACCAAAGTGAGAGCTGTGTCTGCATTCTCGGCACAAAGTCAAACATGTTTTTGGTGGGTGTCGGACTCCAACAAGGTTATCCCTTGTCTCTGTTCTCTTTTTGATATTCATGGACAGGATCTCAAGGCACAGCCAAGGTGAGGAGTGTGTCCGTTTTGGGAACCTCAGAATTGCACCTCTGCTCTTCGCAGATGATGTGGTTTTGTTGGCTTCATCAGAACGTGACCTCCATTGCACAACGGGGTGCTTTGCAGCTGAGTGTGAAATTGCTGGGATGATAGTCAGCACCTCCAAGTCTGAGGCCATGGTTCTTGACCAGAAACTGGTGGATTACTCCCTCCGGGTTCGGGATAAATTGTTGCCTCAAGTGAAGTAGTTCAAGTATCTCAGGGTCTTGTTCAGGAGTGAGGGTAGGATGGAGCAGGAGATTGACAGGCGGATTGACAAGTTATATTAAAGTAAAATATCCCTTTAACTTTGTTGCAAAGATGCTAGTTAGTGTTGATATGGACAGGACAAAATAAGATGAATAGCATGTCCCATAAAAGTCAGGCATGCTTGAAGAATGCCATTTTGTGGCATACTAAAACTGTTATACCTGAATAGTTTGAATGCGTTTTCACAGTTTGATGTAATGTTTAGCAATGTCAGTATTTAGTGGCATACTAAAGTCATTATACTTGAATAATTTGAATAAGTTTTTGTGGTTTGATGTGATGTTTAGCAATGTCAGTATTTAGTGGAATACTAAAACCATTATACTTTAATAGTTTGAATAAGTCATGATAAGTATATGAAACCTATAAACAGAATAAATCAGAGCCTCTATGTGGCGGTATACACATGACAGCGGCTAAGAACAATCAATCGCCCTTGCATATGTTATAACAGATTATCTGCCACACATGGCATCAGGACATGAACAAAGGAATTTTTCAGAAGTGCTCACTCTTTGTATCTCTATGGGAATATATAGCCCTTTAACTTTGTGGCAAAGATGCTAGCTAGTGTGAATATTTCCAAACCAAACACATCATACATCTATATGGAGAAGACTGTTTAGTTAGATCATTCCCTTTTTAACAAACATGAAGAAAATTAAACATTTTCATTCAAAATTGATGGACCTTGAAGGCCAATTTGTCTAGAAAAGTGATATATAAATGTAATTATCATTATTATTATTATTCCCTTATCAAATCTTACTTTATTCAGACACAAAGGTAGGTCCATGTTAAAGACAACAATAAAGAAATACAACACAAGACAAGAACACAGAAACATAGCTAAAAACGGCAGTTCACAAGTCCACAATGATTAAAAGCTATACAGACATTTGTTCCAATGTTTCCAGAAACAAGAGGAGTACCTGGTGTCACTTTGTGTAGGCTCCGTTAACAGCATTATAATTACATTCTTAGAATTGATTAATCGACACATACATTTGTACATAAAATTCCTCAACACGGCATGAAAAGTGGGAACATTACTAGTCACAAACATATGACTTGCACTTGTCCATCTTGGAAGCTTGAGCAAGATTCTAAATGCATCATTATATGCTACCTGCAGCTTTTTCATTTTTGCTTTACTATAAGTGCATAACAAGTGGGTTGTATAGAGTGGAGTACAGTAGGCCCTAAAAAGAGCAGTTTTGACCTCATCTGTACACATATGAAATTTGCGTGCCAGCATATTGGCTTGTGCATACAATTTGCTACACTGGCGCTTCACATCATTGTCATCACATAGATCATTCCTGATGATGTGACCCAGATATCTCATTTTGTTCACCACATTTAGTGCTTGGTCTGCCAAGAAGAATGAGGGAAATGTTTGCTTCTTATCCTCCTTGGTTTTAGCAATCATGACAACACTCTTTTTCGAGTTAAATTTAATGTCATGCTGTATACCATAGCTTGAGCAGACTCTGAGCAGTTGCTGTAAGCAAGCACTATAAGGGGACAGTATGACTAAGTCATCAGCATACTTCAGATGGTTAATAAGACTATCCCCCACCATACAGCCAGTCTTACACTCTTTTAACTTTTTGGAGAGATCATCCATATACACATTGAAGGGAACAGGTGACAGTATTCCACCTTGTCGGACCCCATTGGTCACTGGGAAGGGTGCAGATATACTCTTACCCCATCTGCCTTGCATGGTTTGATATGAATACCAAAAATGCAAGATCCTTATCAAATAAGAGGGGACCCCTCTCTCTTGTAGTTTAACAAATAATTTACCATGATTAACTTGGTCAAAAGCTTTTGATGCATCAAAAAAACACAAATACTGTAGTGTTAAGTCTTCTATATTTACTAACAACTTCCTTCAGTGCATATATGCACAAATCTGTGCTGTGTTTATTTCTAAAGCCAAATTAACTGTCAGTGGTTGATATATATTCTTGAAGCCTATCCAAGAGAATTTGTTCCAATACTTTGGAAAGTATGCTAGCCAGAGCAATTGGCCTATAATTTTCTATGCTGGATATTTTGCCAGTTTTGTCTTTGATTACTGGCACTAGAAAGACAGACAGCATAAGAGTCAGGTAGGATGCCATGCATTAACATTCCAGAAAAACACATAGCCAGTAACACTGAGATTCTGTGGCTAGCATACTTCAGATGTTCTGCTGTTATTTGGTCAAGGCCACATGTTTTGTTCACTGACAATTTCTCAGTGGCACAGCACACTTCATCGGGTCTAATAACCACATCATAATTGTTAAGAGACATCACCAACATTAAATCCATCACTCTTTACGCAATTAAAAATGTCTCTATAGTGTTTTCTCCACAATTCAGCAATATTTTCAGGCCCAGTAATCCCATCAATGCTGGATGGCAAGGGCATCTTACTATTATTAATAACCTTAACTTCCTTCCAGAAGTCATAGATATTATTCTGCTGAAGCTTTTTGGCCATGGAATTTGCCCTCATAGCCTGCTCATTTCTTTTAATAAAATGTACAGCAGATTTAAGTCTAGCGTTAGCCTGTTTCTTGTGTTCACACTCTGGACCATGCCTAGCTTTTCCTGATAAGACCCAGTTTCTAAAAGCTTCTTTGGCCTCTACATGCAGTTCAGCTACATATTCATTCCATCCTGGCCTGAGTCTGACGTTATGCTGTTTAGCCCTTTTTTGGTGGAATGATTTACTGCCATTATTTAGACATTTCACAGTTTTATCATACATTATACATAGATCATGCTTGTGGTTTTGGTTCTTACAGTTAATGCTGCCACACAGAATAGCATCAAATGGTATATGCATATTACTTAGGCTCTTATCGGTCAGTGAATTATAATGTTTTAAATCATCTTCTGTAAGCCTAGACCAATCTACTTTCCCACTTTGTTTGTGGTTATCATAACTGGTCAACTCAGGTAGACTCTCCACATTTAACATCATAGACACAGCTATGTGATCTGTTGTGGCCAGACCATACAAGATCTCCACTTTCTCTAAACATTCATGAGCATCAGCTGTACATATACAGTGATCCAGCCAGGATGTTGTATGCCATGCTTCACTGGTATATGTGTAGCTATCTACTGGCAGCAGCACTTTACTAGAAAGATCCAACTTGTAATTTTAACAAAATTGTAATCTTGACAAAATTGTTAACCAAATAAGGAATTATTATCTGCGATATCAGCATTCATGTCTCCCACAACAAATACACATGTATATGCACTTTCTTTAATAAATGCACTAATAAAGGCGAGCCTATTTCATCCTCATTTTGGTAACATTCATAGGGAGTGTAAACATTTAAAATTATAAAGACATTCTTATTATGTACAACTTTGATTGCTATGCACCAGTCCACCTCTAATCTAATCAGTGGATCATACTTCTTGTGCCAGAGAGTGGCCACTCCCCCAGGTATTCTGCCACGCACTATCCCCATGCTTAGGTCTGTTATGGACTCCCCTGCCCCGTGGAAATCATTACTAACCGAATTAAGTTTGTCTAAATCTTGTTTAGCTAATAATGTCTCTTGTATACACAAGATATCAGCGTTCTCCAGGAGCTTGTCTATAACAATACGTTGCGCTTTGTCCCCTGCGCTCTGACCAATGCGCGAGTTATATGACACAACTCTCATGAATCACAAACTAAATGTACATTGCATCAGATGCCCCATAAGATGCATCAGATGCCCCAATAATAATGATAATGATAATAATAATAATAATTATTATTATTATTATCCCTTTCTAGATACTGTATCACACGTACATGGGAAGTGGAATTACACTGGTAGCGATCCTGCTGCCAAGAAACATAAGGTGAATAGCAACTTACAATGCATTGCATTTACAAAAAAATGAATGCATGGGAAGTGCATGGGAAGCTTCAGCCCATTATAAATCTAGCATAACATTAACGTAACTTATGTCTTCTCACTAAAATGCATAATCGATTCGAAGCCCGCTTAAACTTAATGTTAGCGTTCTAGCTACGTTACGTTTTAGCTCTGTTAGCGTTAGCAAACTTTAGCTTTCTAGCTAACACTAAAAAGACACATTCCCGTACCTTTCTTTGTGGGTTTTGTAGCGACGGGTGAAATTGGATGTTGTGGTGGTCGTGTCACTGATTTTTGAGTTGCAGCTCTTGCATACCACTGTTCTCTTCTTACTACAGCCATCCACAACATAATCCTTGTATCCAAACTATTATTTTTGGACTGGGTCCCTCCATGATTGCTGCCTCTGCGTTGGCCTCCGCTGGTCTGCCGCGTCCTAATAGGTGTCGTATTTTCTATAAAATATATGCACGTGAGACAACTGTTAACTAAATATCAACACTTAATTGAGCTTAGCAGCAACATGGCCATAGCACGGTGCAACCTAACTTCCTGCCTCGTATATTCCAACCTTGTTCCCATTGGTCCATATCATATAAGGCTTCCTTTTGGTCAAAACACATATCCATAAATATGTTATGTACTAATGTACAATAATACCACATCTCCCCTTTCTAGAAAACAAAGGGTAGCCTGCCTTTGTCTCATCAGACCTTAGAGAATTATTCTGCCTCTTTTGCTGAAAGGTCTGTCCCTATCTAAATCCTGTAAAGAAAAACAGCATTAACACATGCCTTTGAGTGATTCTCCAAATTAAACAACTACTGTTTCCTAATTATCACAGTATTACTTAAAGTGCTCAAAACAAAACCTATAAACGTGAACCTAGTATAGCTTTACTTTTCTTTTTTCAGTTCTCAAGTTCTCTTTTTTCAGCTCACATGTTAAGTCTACTGGGTTTAACTATGGCTCTCCCAGACCTAGTTCTGAGATTGCGAGTCTCTGCAGGTGAGACTTGGGGTGCCACAGCAGGTGACATGGGAGCCTGCTCAGGAGTTGGCTCTGGTCTTTGCTGCTGTGGTGGAGAACCTCTGTCGTGTGTAGGTGTGTGTGTAGAGGTATCAGGTGCTGGCAGTTGCATCTCACCACCACCTGAGGTAGATCCACCAAGTAGGAGTTGAGTGATTCTGAAGCACAGTTCCAGATGACCTCACGTCAGTTACCCATACCCATTCTCCTGGTGACAGGGCACTGAGACCTTTGGCACACTGACGCCTGTTGTAGTTTTCAGCATCTGATATCCCCTTCTTCTTTTCCTTCAAAGCGACAGTGATGCTGTCAGGCAGTGCAGGGTCCAGAGGGAGGGAAGGGTTGGCACCGTGGTGCGAAGACATCGGCCCTTGAGGAGCTGAGCTGGGCTGTATCCACTCTGGAGGGGTGTGGCTCTATAGGCGAGTAGAGCCAGGTAAGGGTCTCCTGCTGTTTTCAGGAGGTTTTTCATGGTCTGGACTGCTTGTTCTGCTTCACCGTTACTCTGTGTAAACCTCCGGCTGCTGGTGATGTGCCTGAATCCATACGAGGCTGCAAAAGAAGTGAAGGCATGTCCAGAAAACAGTGGCCCATTATCAGACATCAGGACCTCGGGAATGCCATGGCAGGCAAAAATTGACTTCAGCTGAACAATAACGTCAGTGGACCTGGTGTGAGATAACTGCGATCTCAACATACCTGGAGAAGTAATCGACAACAAGAAGGTAAGTTTTGCTTCCCAGGACAAACAGGTCCGTTCCCAACTTTTGCCATGGTCTTTTAGGGCGTTCTGATGGCATGAGTGGCTCTTTGTGATTTTGTCACTCTTGTATGCATGACCTGCATTTAAACACCATTTCGTTCACTTGCTGGCTGAGTCCAGGCCACCACACAGACTGACGAGCATGCTTTTTGCACTTTACCACTCCTTGGTGTCCTTCATGCAGTTTGGCTAGAACATTGTTCTTTATTGCTGATGGTATTACGAGCCATGTGTCTATCAGCAGTAAGCCGCCTTTCACTTTGAGTGTAGCTCACTCTATCCAGTAGCTTTTCAGCACAGGTTCCTGGTTTTCCTGCACTGGGCATCCTTCTGTGCACAGCGTCATGACACGTGAGCAGACATTGACAGCTTTTAGCTGCTCTTTCAGGGTTTCCATGTATGTGGGACTGACGGGCAGACTTTCCACGATGCAGTTCACGTAGATGTTGGTGCTCTCCATCAGCTCCTGTTCCTCTGTAGACATGCGTGTTTTCACAGGTGAGCGCGACAGTGTGTCTGCTGTCGAAAGTGACTTTCCCGGCATGTGCATGATGGAGTATGAGTAGCGCATCAGCCTCATTATCGGAGGCAGTAGATCCAGTGCTTGGGCTCCAAGTAGGCTGAAAAGGGGTTTATGGTCACAGGCCCATGTGAGGCCCAAGGCCTCCTTTTCCATCTGCACGTACCGTTGCTCAGTTTGGGTAAGCGACTGCGACGCGTAAGCCACAGGCTTCCAATCATCCCCCCACCTCTGGAGATGGACACCTCCCAGCCCATATGATGATGCATCAGCTGACACTTTGGTGTCTCTAGGTCATACATGGCGAGAACAGGAGGAGAAGACAGTGCTTTCTTCACCGTTTCAAACGCCGTCATCTGGTTCACATCCCAGACCCAGCAGTTTCTCCTCGAAAGGAGGTCATGGCTTGTCTTTTTCCGCTAGCTGGGGAACGAACTTTCCCAGCGGATTTACCATCCCAAGAAAACTCCTCAACTCACCAACGTTTGTGGGCTTCTTTATCTCCATGATGGCCTGTCTTTCTTGGGGCAGGGCAGATGCCCGCAGCTGTGATGATGTGGCCCAAGAAGACCACCTCGCTTTTGGAGAGTTCACATTTATCCACATTCAGTGTGATGCCTGCTTTTTCCAGTCTCTGTAGCACGGCATGGAGTTGAGTGTCATGCTCTTCCTGGTCCCGCCCCCACACCAGTAGGCCATCAATGTGACAGACCACCTCCTTCTAATCCCTCTGTGACCTCAGCCATCATGCACTTAAAGTATTCGGGCACTGAGGCGATACTGAAAGGAAGACGGTTAAAGTGAAACCGCCCAAAGGGTGTAATAAATGTGGTGAACTTGGCTGATTCCTCTGTAAGTGGAATCTGCCAGAACCCCATGTTGGCATCCAGTTTGCTGAACATCTTCACTCCAGCAAGCATTCCAGGGCTCTGTTCTGACGGCAGGATGTACTTTTCACAGCACATATATTCATCAAGCCGGTCAGGTCCACACACAAACACACAGATTTACCGTTCTTTTTGGGCACGATCACCATGCTGGCGCACCACTCAGTTGGCTCCTCCACGCGGCTGATGACGCCCATGCTTTCCATGCGCTGGAGCCCTTCTTTGACTTTCCCTACCAATGGTAGTGGAATCCTCCTGGGGGTTTTCACGGAAAATGGCACAGCCTCTGGTTTGAGTTTGATAGCGTACAGTTGTTTTACCTCATTGTCGCATGGAGATCAAGGGACAGTACCTGTGGAGTGGCAGACTGGGGTGGTGATTCCCATATTTAAAAAGGGGGACCAGAGGGTGTGCTCCAATTATCAGAGCATCACATTGCTCAGCCTCCCTGGGAAAGTCTACTCTAGGGTGCTGGAAAGGAGGCTCTGACCGATTGTCGAACCTCGGATCCAGCTAGGAGGGACAATGCGGATTCCATCCTGGCCGTGGAACAATGGACCAGCTCTTTACCCTTGAAAGAGTTCAAGTATCTCGGGGTCTGGTTCACGACTGAGGGTAGGATTGACAGGCGAATTGGTGTGGCATCAGCAGTAATGCAGATGTTGTACCGGACCGTTGTGGTGAAGAGAGAGCTGAGCCAGAAGGCAAAGCTCTGAATTTACCAGTCAATCTTCGTTCCAACCCTCACCTATGGTCATGAGCTTTGGAGTAGTGACCGAAAGGGTGAGATCACGAATACAAGCGGCTGAAATGAGTTTCCTCCGTAGGAAGTCTGGGCTCAGCCTTAGAGATAGGGTGAGGAGCTTGAACATCTGGAGGGAGCTCGGAGTAGAGCCGCTGCTCCTTCACATTGAAAGGAGCCAGTTGAGGTGGTTCAGGCATCTGATTAGGATGCCTCCTGGGTGCCTTCCTTTGGAGGTTTACTGGGCACGGCCAACTGGGAGGAGACCCCGGGGTAGACCCAGAACTCGTTAGAGGGACTACATGTCCAATCTGGCCTGGGAACACCTTGGGATCCCCCAGGAGCTGGAGGGCGTTGCTGGGGAGAGGGACATCTGGAGTGCCCTACTTAGCTTGCTGCCACTGCGACCCTGGCCGGAAGAAGCGGCTGAAGATGAATGAATGAATGAATGAATGAATGTTTTACCATGCCAGCATGCCAGCTCCTCTCAGATCCTGAAGTAGGGAGACAGCTCATCCAACACCTTCGCGGGCCAGCCCTGCCTGATGTATGTTGAAACTGAGGAAAGGACAGGGTCAGCTGCTGAGGCATCCTGGAACTCCCTTAGCGACACCATCTTCTGAAGGGGTGTGTGGAGAAGCTGGACAAGGCCATGCTCTGCCTGGTCATGCTCAGAAGCCGGAACCAGGGGTGTGGGTAGGTTGGGGATCGAACGTGATAGCAGGTCAGCCACCACATTGTCCCGGTCTGGCGTAAACTGCAGGCGATAGCTGTACTGCTGTAAGCGGTCAGCCCAACGGTGAAGGCAGAGTGGTTTGTGGCCAGTGCCTGATGTGGCCAGGAAGGTGGTAAGTGCTTGATGGTCCGTCCTCAAGGTGAATTCACATCCATAAAGGTACATGTGCCAGTATTCACAGGCCCAGAGGCACGCTAAAGCCTCTCGCTCCCCTAGTGAGTACCTCTGTTCTGTGGGGCTGAGTACTTGGGAGGCAAAAACAATCAGCCTTTCCACTCCCCCATGCAGCTGGGACATCACGGCACCAATGGCGATGGCGGAGGCGTCACATGTGACGAGGGTAGGGCTGACTGGGTTGAAGTGTGCCAGGATGAGTGGTGAGGTGAGCTGTGACTTCAGGCAGTGCACCACGTTAGAGCAGGCTGGTGTCCAGAGCCAGGGCTCGTCAGTCCTCAACAGTTTGTGTAGCAGCGTCATTGTGTCGGAATACTGCAGCAAAAATCGGAGGTAATACGCCGTCATACCCAAGAAGGAGGCAACCTGGGCGGGCGAGGTGGGCTCTGGGACACATAGGATGGCATCCATGTTCGAGTGAAGCGGGTGGATGCCCTCAGCGGAGAGATGGAACCCCACATACTCAATGGCTGAGGCCCCAAAAACGCACTTTTTGCCATTTAGTGTGAGGTGGTGCTCAGCTGCACAAAGTACGCTTTGGAGGTGTTCGTCGTGCACTGCGGTGATGGGTCCGTGGACAACCACGTCATCAAGGTAGGCCACGCCCGGGATCCCAGCAAAGATGGAGGCCATGGTTTTCTGGAAACAACTTGGAGCTGAACGCAACCCAAAAACCATACGGGTGTAGCGGAAGACCCCTTTGTGGGTAATGACGGTGGTGAGGTTGTGGCTTTCAGGGTGTAGGGGCACCTGGAGATAGCCCTGGCGGAGGTAAAGTTTTAAGAAAATAGTAGACCCATGGAACTGGACGGTGAGCTCCTCTGTCGCTGGCAAAGGGTATCTATCAGGTATTATCACTTTGTTTACTGCTTTCAGGTCCATGCAGATGTGCAGCCCCTGTTCTTCTTCTTAGCCACAACCAAACTGGATATCCAAGGTGACGCGTCACCTGCTCAATTATGCCATCATCAAGCATGCGCAGTAGCTCAGAGGAGACGTCGTCACGCAGGCCCCGAGGAGAGTGGCGGAGCAGCTGCATGATAGGCGTTACTGTTGGGTCTAGCAGGGGCTGGTGGGTGAAGGCAGTAAGACAGCCCAGCCTGTCAAATAGAGCAGGCCACTTTTGCTGCAAGGGGTTGGCGATGGTGTGAATGTCTGTGCCAGTAGTGTCACATCCAGATTACATGTTGCCGAGAACACCGCATCTTTGCCAAAAAAATGCCTACATTTGACTTGGCATATTTGGGCCATATTTGCTATTATACATGTGGTCCACTTCAGTCTCACATCCATTTTGTCAGGGCCAGAAAAAAGGCGATCAGTGCCACATCGTAGCCTGAAGTGGCTATCTGGGATCCCACTTCTGACATCAATGTAGTGAATTCGGGGGCCAGCCCAGGGTAAGACCCAGCCGGGGCGTGAACCCGTGTCTCCCGCACCACGGGTGACTACGTTAACCAGTCGACTAAAGGGTCCAACCTGCTAGCCAAGGGCCAGTGAGTCTATTTATCCATACACGTTACACTACCCCCCTCCTTCGGGAAGCGCGTCCCCATGCTTCAGCATATCAAGTCCCTCATGCCTCTGGGCGCACGCACTTCCGATGGCCTCACGGTCTCACCATCTCACACCAATGTAGTGAATTCAGGGGGCAGCCGGGAACTGTCGCAGCCGAGACGCGAACCCAGGTCTCCCGCACCACGGGCAACTACGTTAACCAGTCGACTATAGGGTCCGACCCGTTAGCCAAGGGCTAGCGAGTCTATTTATCGGTGATCATTACATTATTGTTTCAACACTGGCGATCAGGACTGAGAGACAATTTCTACATCAGTGCACTGTCAATTGTTTGCATATACCACCTCCTTTTCCCTTGCCAGTGGTTGTCATCGAACAGTCCATGAAGTGCACAGAAGGAAAAAAAAACAGTTGTATAGCCTTATCAGGTGTATTAGGGCCTAGTCAAGTCTCTTTAAAGTAAAAAACACAACAGTCCATGTCCCTTTGAGAGCTTATTCAGCAATGAAGTTTATCCAGATTGTTGTCGAGGGACTGGACGTTAGACAGCAGTATGCAGGGAATTGCGGGCCGGGTAGGATGCCGTCGTAGCTTCACCAGGGTGCCGTTTCAATTACATCGCCTCCGGCAGCACTGTCTGCAGCCATTACTCCATGGTGGTACCTGTTTGTTGCAGGTAATCTCTCTCAGCAAGTTCTGCGGCTTCCAGCTGTTGAGAACATCTAATCTTGATGTCCAGTAAAATTTGGCAATCATAGGTAATTGTGCAAGACACATTTTGAGCAACAAAAGCAACATATCACAGGAAAACAAACAACAAAGTGAGAGTAGCTCATAGCAAGTCACCATAGTATGGCGCCATCATCGATCTCATCATCTGTGCTTGCTGGGTAAACAATGTTGGGCTGCTGCAATTTAGTGTCACAGAACTGCTTCTGTGCCTCAAAAGAAAGTGTCTCCAGTTCCTTTTTTAGGTTAATTGCCTCTGTTTACACTATGGTTTGGGGTTTTAAAAAAGAAGTTAAAGCTACAGCAGGTATACACATAATCATATTTGAATGGTGTGACAATTTTGACTGTCATTCTCTGTCATTTCCATCTCTCTAACAACTAGTTTTCTTTACCATACATTTGATGTTGGGCTTTTGATTTTATTGGTCAGTGAGTTGTCACTTAATAGTAGATTAAAACTCATTATCTTATTGTATGGGAAGGTGTAATTTCTGAGGCAGTGACCATGTCATTGAATCTATATGTGTATCTTATCCAGGTACAGTCATTGGAAGTTTTGAATGCCTAATAGTTCTACTGTGGCAAATTTGACGGAAAACGTATTACTGAATTGAACTGGCATGATAACTTCATTAAAATGTCATGTCAGAGGTTCACCCAAGTTCAAAGTTCATATTTGCCTTCAATTCATACAGGTTTTGACTAATTGCTGATATCCACCACAACTACAGGTACACAACAATGACTAACTTCCACAGGAAAAGGGCTTTATTGGAATATAATACATTTCAGAAATGTACGTACCTGTCTTGGGAAGATGTTCTGCCAGAACTGTATATTGTCAGTGAACAAACAAAACGAAACGAAACATCATCATCACCACCATCATCGTCATTGCTGCTATTTGTGTTTGTTCATGTATGTATTAATTTCCAGAGGTGGAAAGTAACGAAATACATTTACTCACGTTACTGTATTGAATACTTTTTTGTGTATTTTGTATTTTTCAAATACAATTTAAAATCGGTATTTTTTATTTTACTTAAGTACGTTTTGACTCAAGTATTGTACTTAGTTACTTTATAAATCCTATCCGTTACTGAGTAAAAATAACAATTCAACCTACAGGGGAAAAATACGCGCCAGAACCATAGACAGTAAACCAATGGCCAGAACCAACAGTGACAAATTATGATGTGATTAGCACTGGCGCGTGAACATAGAGGGCGCGCGCGGACAAGCTAGGTTAGTGGGCGCGAAGTTTTTAGTTTCTAGTGCTAGAATGGAGGTTGACAAAGCAGGCACGGCCAGCGGTCGCGGTCCAGAAGACCCGGACCTAGAAATAATAGATGAAGCTCAAGCTGAAACATCGAAGTCTGTAGAACTAGATGTAGAAAAAAATCCTTGGCCACATTTGGAAGATTTCTTTTTGTTCAAGCGTAGGAAAGGCAAAAGCATCATCATGCAGTGCAAGATGTGCCTCCCAGCAGTGAAGTACCTGTCTGCTTTCAACAACTCCACTTCAAATCTGCAGAAGCATGTTTTGGTAAGTATTTCTGCTGTCTCATTAGTAGTTTTATTTAGTATAGCCAACCCAGGCTCACCCCATTTCGTGGGCATTTTCATGCTAGCACCTGCAACCATTGACAGTAGAAGAAACCCACAGCTAGCCAGCACATTCTAATTAGCTGCTATGCTAACATAATCAAACATGACACATCATTAAGTAAATGAACTCGCTCCAGCCGACAATCCGCATGTTAATCGTACTTCAAACAGATACAAAACGCGTAATGTATATTTGCAGTTTGTTTAAGTCTTTAGGACATTGGCTAAATTTGCATAACAGCTAGCCCCTGGTACTTGAGTGTGTAAAGGCTAGCTGTTAGTTGCTAGTAGTCTTGAGTGGACTCGGGGAAATTAGCCTTGGTTAAATTTAGCTGCTATGAATAGTCGGTGTTACCCCGCCGAAATTGCCACGGGTTTCAATTTGATTGTGTCTTTGAATTTACAGTCAAATCAAATGTATCAACTGTGTTAACAAAGAGGGTTGTAGTGTGAGGCACTTTGCCTAACCAACATTACAGGGCACTCAGCGCTCCTCCACTATAGGCGGGGAGCTAAGGAGCCTTACCGTGCACCCTCCTTACAATCGAACGAAACCAACTTTTTTTAAAAACGTCTGACCATGCTGAACATGTTAACAAATGTTAACATTGAAAATTTTGGGTTGCATTTCATGTTTCAGGTACTCAATGCATTTCAATGTATTTCCCTCCATTGGAAATGCATTACAATTACAGGAACATGACTCTCCATGAGTAAGGGGAAAGTGTGACATCTGTCTTTGCAAGTTTAATCACATCTAGTGATAAATGTATGGTTTTAGTGGTATTATTGGCTTTCTCTAAATAATAAAGGCCAAAATGTAAAGTCTTTCTACTCGATTTACAAGGCAAATAAAGTAGAAAGACTTTAAATTTTGGTCTCTACTATTATGGAAAGCCAATAATACCACTGAAACCATACATTTTCCAAAAGCTTGTGTCCTCTAGATGTGATTAAACATGCAGAGACAGATGTCACACCTTCCCCTTGCTCGTGGAGAGCCAATGGAGGGAAATATACTGCTCAAAAAAATAAAGGGAACACCTAAAAACACAATATAGACCTCGATGAATGAAATATTTCAGCTGAAAATCTTTATTTATTAGACAGAGGAATGTGTTTAGAGCAAAATAACCTAAGAATGAACAATGGAAATCAAAATCATTAGCCCATTAAGGTCTGGATTCAGAATCATACTCAAAATCAAAGTGGAAAATGAGAACATAGGCTGATCCAACTTCTGTGGAAATTCTTCAAGACGATTCAAAATGAGGCTCAGTAGTGTGTGTGGCTCCACGTGCCTGTATGCACTCCCTACAACGTCTGGGCATGCTCCTGATGAGATGACGGATGGTCTCCTGAGGGATCTCCTCCCAGACCTGGATCAGGGCATCGGTCAACTCCTGGACAGTCTGTGGTGCGACATCGCGTTGGCGGATGGTACGAGACATGATGTCCCAGAGGTGCTCGATTGGATTCAGGTCTGGGGAACGTGCAGGCCAGTCCATAGCATCAATGCCCTCGACATACAGGAACTGCTGACACACTCTGGCCACATGAGGACGAGCATTGTCATGCATGAGCAGGAACCCACGGCCCACTGCACCAGCATATGGTCTGACAATGGGTCTGAGGATCTCATCCCGGTACCTAATGGCAGTCATGGTACCTCTGGCTAGCACGTAGAGGTCTGTGCGGCCCTCCAAGGATATGCCTCCCCAGACCATCACTGACCCACCGCCAAACCGGTCATGCTGGAGGATGTTGCAGGCAGCAGAACGTTCTCCACAGCGTCTCCAGACTCTCTCACGTCTGTCACATGTGTTCAGTGTGAACCTGCTCTCATCTGTGAAGAGCACAGGGCGCCAATGGCGAATCTGCCAACCAAGATGTTCTCTGGCAAAGGTCAATCGGGCTGCACGGTGTTGGGCTGTGAGCACAGGCCCCAATTGTGGACGTCGGGCCCTCATACCATCCTCATGCATTCTGTTTCTCACTGTTTGAGCAGAAACCTGCACATTAGTGGCCTGTTGAAGGTCGTTTTGTAGGGCTCCGGCAGTGCTCCTCCTGTTCCTCCTT
Organism: Lampris incognitus; assembly: GCF_029633865.1. NCBI lineage: Eukaryota > Metazoa > Chordata > Actinopteri > Lampriformes > Lampridae > Lampris > Lampris incognitus. The sequence goes on from NC_079211.1 coordinate 20,397,434, forward strand.
GCACAAAGGACCAGATAGCGGTCCTGCTGCGGGGTTGTTGTCCTCCTGCGGCCCCCTTCACGTTTCCTGGTGTACTGGCCTGTCTCCTGGTACCTCCTCCATGCTCTGGACACTGTGCTGGGAGACACATCAAATCTTCTTGCCACAGCACGCATTGATGTGCCATCCTGGATGAGCTGCACTACCTGAGCAACTTCTGTAGGTTGCAGATACCGCCTCATGCCACCTCTAGTGGTGAGGGCACTAGCAAAATGAAAAACTAACCAAAGATCGGCCAGAAAAGATGAGGACAGGCAAATGGTCTGTGGCCACCACCTGCAAATCCATTCCTTTTATAGGGGTTGTCTTGCAAATTGTCTAATTTCCACCTGGTGGAAATTAGACAATTTACCAACAGGTGAAATTGATTCACAAATCAGTGTTGCTTCCTAACTGGACAGGTTGATATCTCAAAAGTGTGATTGACTTGGAGCTACATTGCATTGCTTATGTGTTCCCTTTATTTTTTTGAGCAGTGTACATTGAAATGCATTGAGTACCTGAAACATGACGTGCAACCCAAAATTTTCAGTGTTAACATTTGTTAACATGTTCAGCATGGTCAGACCGTTCAAAAAAATTTGGTTTCGTTCGATTGTAAGGAGGGTGCACGACTGCACGGTAAGGCCTCGTAGCTCCCCGCCTACTAGGCAGACCCAGAAAAGATTGTTTTGACTCCTTCATATCGACGACAAGGGATTAGATCACTAGTAGGTGATTGTTGCTCTGTGTGCATGCAAGCAGCTATGATGATTACACATGCATTGATATGTCTCCTTCCTCTGTATCATAATACTGGTAGGCTATAGAAACACATTGGCTTTTGATGTTGATTTGAAATCTCAATTTTAGCATTCAAATCCAAATCATTGATTTTGTTGGGAAGGGTGCAGCATTGTAATGCCCTCTGGATTGTGGCATATTGTGCTTAATACAATGTAATAGACAAAATGTGATGACTAAAGAAATAGAAAACTTTTATTTATCAAAGTTTCAATTTCAGTGTGTTTAATAAGCACCACATTGATTCCTCTACTGATAATACCCGTTTCTTTTTTTTCACAGAGGAAACATCCATCAAAACAGTTGGCTTTTAGCCAAGCAAAGCCAGGGAAGCGAACCCACCAAGCAAATCCACCAAGTCCAAGCAAGCAAACAAATATAAAAGATGCCATGACAGTGGGAGGCAACCGCCGTGTGCCACAAGGCAAGATTGACAAGATCATCACTAGGCTAATATGTGAGGGCCTTCATACATTTAGTTTGGTTGAACAACCTGCGTTCAAAGAACTTTTGACAACGCTAAATCCACAATGCAAGGTCATTTCCAGGCCCACTGTCCGGACAAGATTAGAGGCATCTGCCATTCAGATGAAGAAGAATGTCATGACCCATCTCAGTAAAGTGAGCTACGTTGCCACCATTACAGATTGTTGGACTGCACACCAGCAAAGTTTTATTGGGGTGACGGGTCATTGGGTGGATGAAGAAACCTTTGAGAGGAGATCAGCTGCGCTTGCATGTAAGAGGTTAAGAGGGTCCCACACCTTTGATGTCCTTGCAGGGGCACTTGACGACATACAGTGTCAGTATAGAATTAGGGGCAAAGTGGTGAGAACCAACAGATAGTGGCTCAAACTTCGTTAAAGCTTTTAGTGTCTTCGGAGAACAGAGCCAGTCTGAGGATGCAGAATCAGATGCTGAGTCGGACAGAGATTCAATTGATGATGAGCCCACAGCCAACTACCTGGACACATTCAGCATCCTGGAGCAAGATAATGGCCTGGAGTACCAACTTCCTACACACCAAAGGTCTGCATGCCATCTTCTCAACTTAGTTGCCACAACAGATACTGAGATAGCAGAAAAAAAGATGGACACATACAAGAGACTATCACGTGCAGCCTTTGGGAAATGTCAAGCCATGTGGAACAATACGGGTCGTTCATACATGGCAGCAGAAGTTGTGGAAGATCATTGCCGACTCCAGCTCATCCGACCAAATCAAACGCGGTGGAATTCAACATTCATGGCTGTGGAGAGAATCATACGGATCATACAAGAGAAAGGGGAGGAGGCAATCAGGAATATTTGTTAAGAATTCAAATTGAAAACGTAAGTTTTAATTTGCATTTCAACAGTATGAAAGTGTGAATGTGTGTTTACATACTTGAAACTTAACTTTTCCTGCTTGATTTCCTAACAATTGTTTGTATTCTATTTATGCCAGGCTGACTCAAGCAGAAATTGCTTTACTGACTGATTACTGCTCGGTGATGAAACCTCTGGTAAAGGCCTTGAACATACTTCAGTCAGAGACCAACACACACTTAGGGTGGCTTCTTCCAGTGATATGTCAGCTACAAGCAAAACTGAAAAGGCAGGAGACCTCATCCAAGATGTGTCTACCACTCATCAAAGCCATTCAGGATGGTGTCCAAAAGTGATTTGGTGTGATGATGATGGACCCAGAACTGATTGCGGCAGCAATACTTCTACCGAAGTTCTAGACCACCTGGACAGAGAGGCCTGATGTCATAGAAACAGGTATGATTGCATCTTATAATAAACTGCTTTTCAACAGTTTATTGGAGATCTACTTTGTTTTATACTCAGTACAATGTGGTCAGTGCTATATGGCATTATGGTGCACTCTTGGTAAATTAATCAAGTCTTAATTGTCAGAAATGTGTTGTTTGTCACTCGACAGGTCTGGCTTATGTCAGACAACACCTTGACCAGATGGCAGAGGTGGAAGTGGAGCAAGTTGGACAACATTCCTCAGATGAAGATGATTTCTTCTCCTCAATGAAGTCCAGAAGGTCAGAAGGTACAGGGGAGTTGGAAGGGTACCTAGCCTGTATCCCAAACAATATGGATCTGCTAAACTCCTTTCCAAATTTAAAAAAACTCTCTCTGAAACTCAACACTGGCCTGCCTGCTTCAGCTGCCTGTGAGCGGCTTTTCAGTTGTGCTGGATTACTGTTCACTGCAAAGCGAGCAAGGATGAGCTCAACTAACTTTGAAAATCAGCTGCTGCTTAAACTGAACAAGACGTTTGTAGACTAGGTTATAGGTGATTTAGGGTGTCACAAAACTAGTGGCCTTGATTTGCAATATTCCTCTCTGGAATATTGCTGCTCTTTTATGTTAGTTCCTTTGATGTTGTAACACTTGTGAGCGTCATCATGTGGACATTACTTTGTAGTTTGTACCTCTCTGAGAGCGAGAGACAGAGAGAGAAAGTAGGCGTGCACAAGCCTGTTTAATGTTTTTTACCACTAAATGGATGAGCTCAATTAACTTTGAAAATCAGCAGCTGCTTAAACTGAACAAGAAGTTTGTAGACTAGGTTACAGGTGATTCAGGGTGTCACAAAACTAGCAGCCTTGATTTGCAGTATAACTGCTGTTGGTGTTGACATGTATGTTGTTGTAATTACACTTACATTTGTGTAGGTATTCTTTGTTGTTATCGCACTTACACACACATGCCCTCTATAGCGCTCTTGCAGCTGTGGAGATGGCATTAACACATTCTCATTCTCTGACGGTTAACAAACACACACACACACACACACACACACACACACACACACACACACACACACACACACACAAGCATGTCTCCTCTGGAATATTGCTGCTCCTTTATGTAAGTTTGACTTTGTAGCAACACTTATGAGCGTCATCATGTGGGCATTACTTTGTACTTTTTACCTGTGTGTGTGAGAGAGAGAGAGAGGGTGAGAGGGAGAGAGAGGGAGAGTGTGTGCGTGTGAGAGAGAGAGTGAGAGAGAAAACGTGAGAGTAAGCATGTTTAATGTTGTACCACTAAATGGATGAGCTCAACTAACTTTAAGATGCTACTTAAACTGAACAAGAAGTTCACTTGTTGTGAAGTTGTTGTTATTGCGCTTACATTTGTTACACTTGTTCCTTAATTAAAAACAAAATAGTTATGGATTTCTGACCCCTTGTCCTATTTTTACTACCCTCACACCACACACAAAGAAAGTAACGAAGTAACTTTTACTTAAAGTACATTTCAAATGAACTACTTTTTACTTTTACTTGAGTACATTTTCAGATGAGTACTTTTACTTCTACTTGAGTAATATTTCATCAAAGTATTGGTACTTTTACTTGAGTACAATATTTTTGTACTTTTTCCACCTCTGTTAATTTCATCTGTTATCTATGCTGGAGTTAGCTAGGTCCAACAATCTGTATCTCAAGCTGCCAGTCACATGAACATACCCTATTACGAGGCCAGAGTGACCTTGTTGTTGGCAGTCTTGTGGCTGACAATTGATTTTATCAGTTAAATTTGGTTTTACACCATGGCCAGCAGTATATAGTTATTTATGTTGATGCTTGAGAGTGAGCTAATGTGTTCACACACACACACACACACACACACACACACACACACACACACACACACACACACACACACACACACACACACACACACACACACACACCAGCTTTCCAATGGTCATGATAATCGTAACATATAGATTAATAGATGAACGTACTATAAACTGATACAAATGTCATTTATCACTAAAAACCAATTCCCTCTGTCCTGGTATCAGACCAGCTGCCCTGTCCCATCTTACGCTGGTCCAGAACGGGTCCGCCTGATTTCTGACTGACTTCCAAAAATTACCCCATTGCTTCTGGTTCCTTGTTTGTGTCAGAAACGGACTTTGTTGTTATTGTTTTTTGAAGCTTTGAATGGTCTGTTCCCTTCATTTCAGACCTTACCCAGTAAGAGCCTGAGGTCCTTGGACCAAAGACCTCTTACTGTCTACTGGTCGATCTTAAAGCGGCAGTAGACAACTTTTTTGCTTTAACTTATTCTTATGAATAAGTGTTACAATGTTACCATTTCATTTAGCAGACGCTTTTATCCAAAGAGACGTACATCTGAGAGTTAATACAACACAAGTAAGGATCTAGTCAGGAGACAACAACGCAAGTAAGTGCCAAAAAACTAGGTTCAAGTCCGAGAGGACATAGGTGTCAACAGGTAGTGCACAAAGGCAATGCATAGGGTGCATAGAAGTTTTTTTTTTTTATTAACACCATCAGGTGTGGAGGTGTCCGTGAAAGAGCTGGGGTTTTAGCTTCTTCTTAAAGATGGAGAGTGACTCAGCAGATTGAATGGAGTTGATTGCACAGTGTAATGGCTATAGAATAATGACACCATCAGCATTTGGACTGGTTCTCTATAAGCCTCTCTTTCACTATGCGATTCTATCTGCCACCGGGTACAATCTCGCCGGAAAATTAAGGTTTGATTTATGGCACAAAGGAAGTGCGACAACCAATGTGCAACCAAAATAGAAAGAGGATAGTGCTTTGGTTTTCCCCATAGCTATCGGTAGCTATCCTCAGTAGCTGAAATTGCGAAGGGTTGAACAACCGACATGACAGTGGAAACTCTACCCAGCAAGAGAAAAAGAACCCTGTTGATGGAGGAAGCAAAGAAGGCGAAGAGGGAGAGTGATAAAACAGGTAAAACAAGCGTGAACCTCGAACGGGCATTCACTCGATGGAGCGAGCCCCTGTGTTGTATAAAACTCTGTTTCCCCTTCGAGATCTGTTTCCCCCTAGCCAGACTAATGCGTTCACATGGAAACAGGTTAGCTATCCGTTACGATTAGGTTAAGGTAAGCGTTAGGTTAAGCTTAGGCTGAGGTTAGGTTAAGGTTAATCAAGCATCCCAGTGCTGCATCAAACTCTGACTAGGGGGAAACAGATCTTGATGGGGAAACAGAGTTCGATACAACACCCGGGACTTGAGAGGTTTCTAAACCGACAGTCAGTTGGCATTCTTTCTACTGGATCAGTAAGTAACACAGCCTGCCTACTTAATAATACTACCATGTAGCGAGCTACACTGCTCAAAAAAATAAAGGGAACAACTAAAAACACAATATAGACCTCGATGAATGAAATATTTCAGCTGAAAATCTTTATTTATTAGACAGAGGAATGTGTTTAGAGCAAAATAACCTAAGAATGATCAATGGAAATCAAAATCATTAGCCCATTAAGGTCTGGATTCAGAATCATACTCAAAATCAAAGTGGAAAATGAGAACATAGGCTGATTCAACTTCTGTGGAAATTCTTCAAGACGATTCAAAATGAGGCTCAGTAATGTGTGTGGCCTCCACGTGCCTGTATGCACTCCCTACAACGTCTGGGCATGCTCCTGATGAGACAACGGATGGTCTCCTGAGGGATCTCCTCCCAGACCTGGATCAGGGCATCGGTCAACTCCTGGACAGTCTGTGGTGCGACATCGCGTTGGCGAATGGTACGAGACATGATGTCCCAGAGGTGCTCGATTGGATTCAGGTCTGGGGAACGTGCAGGCCAGTCCATAGCATCAATGCCCTTGACATACAGGAACTGCTGACACACTCTGGCCACATGAGGACGAGCATTGTCATGCATGAGCAGGAACCCACGGCCCACTGCACCAGCATATGGTCTGACAATGGGTCTGAGGATCTCATCCCGGTACCTAATGGCAGTCATGGTACCTCTGGCTAGCACGTAGAGGTCTGTGCGGCCCTCCAAGGATATGCCTCCCCAGACCATCACTGACCCACCGCCAAACCGGTCATGCTGGAGGATGTTGCAGGCAGCAGAACGTTCTCCACAGCGTCTCCAGACTCTCTCGCGTCTGTCACATGTGTTCAGTGTGAACCTGCTCTCATCTGTGAAGAGCACAGGGCGCCAATGGCGAATCTGCCAACCAAGATGTTCTCTGGCAAAGGTCAATCGGGCTGCACGGTGTTGGGCTGTGAGCACAGGCCCCAATTGTGGACGTCGGGCCCTCATACCATCCTCATGCATTCTGTTTCTCACTGTTTGAGCAGAAACCTGCACATTAGTGGCCTGTTGAAGGTCGTTTTGTAGGGCTCCGGCAGTGCTCCTCCTGTTCCTCCTTGCACAAAGGACCAGATAGTGGTCCTGCTGCGGGGTTGTTGTCCTCCTGCGGCCCCCTCCACGTCTCCTGGTGTACTGGCCTGTCTCCTGGTACCTCCTCCATGCTCTGGACACTGTGCTGGGAGACACATCAAATCTTCTTGCCACAGCACACATTGATGTGCCATCCTGGATGAGCTGCACTACCTGAGCAACTTCTGTAGGTTGCAGATACCGCCTCATGCCACCTCTAGTGGTGAGGGCACTAGCAAAATGAAAAACTAACCAAAGATCGGCCAGAAAAGATGAGGATAGGCAAATGGTCTGTGGCCACCACCTGCAAATCCATTCCTTTTATAGGGGTTGTCTTGCAAATTGTCTAATTTCCACCTGGTGGAAATTAGACAATTTACCAACAGGTGAAATTGATTCACAAATCAGTGTTGCTTCCTAACTGGACAGGTTGATATCTCAAAAGTGTGATTGACTTGGAGCTACATTGCATTGCTTATGTGTTCCCTTTATTTTTTTGAGCAGTGTATATGGGCACATTCACCATTTAGCCAACAAGGCCATCACTGATCGTCGTGCTCTGGCCGAGGAGGCTGATACAATTTTCCTGGCTGATTAACGGCACTATGCGGCCGCATTTTTTCCTGCCCAAACATTTTCATCACTGCCTGGAGACACAACAGTCACCGCCGCAGCAGTAGCTCCTCAACGGCGGCAGGATAACAGCCGGTGTTTTTACCATGCAAAGTCTGGACCCAAGGCCAAGCGCGGCGGGAAACGCCGAGCCAGCGCTCAGTAGTGGCCATGTGCGTCGGCCAAACTGGCAGGCGGCTTTTCATCAAAGACTCAATTTCTGGACGGCGGTTCCTGTGCGACACGGGCTCGCATCAAGAGTAGACATCCTGTCCTGCGGATATGTCCCCCCCATGGAAGCCGCTAACAGCAGCCCCATCCGCACATATGGCACTAGGTATGTGGAGCTGTGTTTCGGAGGACAGTGGTTCGGTTGGGACTTTGTCGCGGCGAAAGTGGCCGTCCCCCTCCTCGGCGCGGATTTTCTATGCGCCTATGGGCTGCTGGTGGATGTCAAAAACCGCCGCTTGATCGACGTTGTCACTTTCTGCTCGTATGGGTGTACTCTCAGCGGAGCGGACTCTCTAGCATGCTGTCCAGCTTCTTGCTGAGTTTCCGGTCCTCACGCAGCCCACCTTCTCGTCGTCCAACGCCAAGCACGGAGTGGAGCACCACATCGTCACTACTGGCCCACCAGTCTATACTCGGGCTCGGCTCCTCGACCCGGCCAAGCTCACCACCGCCAGGTAGGAGTTCCAGAATATGGAGCGTCTCGGCATCATTCGCCATTCCAACAGCCCATGAGCTTCACACCTCCACATCGTCCTAAAGCCTAGCGGCGGGTGGTGCCCGTGCAGTGATAACCACCGACTTAACGATACAATGACATCGGACTGCTACCCAGTCCCACACATCCAGGATTTTTCCGCCCATCTGGCTTGAAAAGTCATATTTTCCAAAGTGGACTTGGTCCGTGGATACCATCAGGTGCCCGTCCACCCACTGGATGTCCCCAAAACGGTGGCGATCACCCCATTTGGACTGTTCCGAGTTCCTGCGCATGCCATTCGGCCTCAAGAACACCACGCAGACATTCCAGCACCTCATGAATTCGGTGCAACGGGACCTGCCTTTTGTTTTCGGCTATCTAGACGACATCCTCATCGCCAGCACCTCCAATCCAGAACACCTGTCCCACCTCTGGACTTTTTTTGAGCAGCTCAGCCAGCACGGGCTGATTGTCAATCCAGTCAAGTGTCAGTTTGGGCTGAAACCATCGACTTCCTCGAGTCACCAAAGACGGAGAGGTACCCGTCCCGTCAAAGGTGGACGCCATCATGAACTTACCGCGACCACTCACAGTCAAGTCCCTACAGGAGTTCCTTGACATGGTGAACTTTTACCACCGCTTTATCCCCCTGAGCTGCTCAACTCATGTGACCCCTGTATGAGGCCCTGAAAGGCAAGGCCACCAAACACAATGTGGACTGGTCTGCAGAGAGGGACAATACGTTTGTGGACACTAAGGCTGCTCTGGCTGACACAACAATGCTGGCGCACCTGTCACCCAAGGCTCCGATTACCATTACTACAGACACTTCAGACTGCGCAGTCAGGATGGTGCACCAGCAGTGGGTGAACGGCACTTGGCAGCGGCTCGCTTTCTTCAGCCAACAGTACTGTCCCAGCGAACAGAACAGCACCTTCGATCAGCAGCTCCTCACGTTCTACCTCTCCGTTTGACACATCTGTTCCCTGCTGTAGGCCCGCTAGTTCATGGCGTTTGTGGACCACAAACCACTGGTGTCCGCCATGGCTAAGGTGGCTGAGCTGTGGTCCGCCCGACAGCAATGACAGCTCTCCTACATATCTGAGTTCACCACAGATGTACAGCATGTGCTGGCAAAACCAACCTTGCCACCGACTGCAGGGGGCTGTCCACTTGGGTCTTGACTATGACCGCATGGCAGCTGACCAGCCCGCCGACCCGGACGTGCAGGCCTTCAGGACAGCGGTCACAGGGTTGCAGTTAGAGGACGTGGCTTCCGACGACACTGGCACCACGCTCCTGTGCAACGTCTCCATGGGTCGGCCCCGGTCCGTAATTCCCACTGGCTGGAGGCGGCATGTTTTTGACGCGGTCCTTGGCCTTTACCACCCTGGCAAAAAGCCATCTCAAATACTAGTGGCAGTCAAGTTCATCTGGCACGGGCTCAAAAAAGACGTGAGAGTGCACCGCCACACCAGAGCCCCCCTGGCACAGTTCCCGGTGCCCAAAAGGAGGTTCGACCAGGTAAACATGGACCTAATAGACCCCCCTCCCACGGTTTTACTTACCTCCTCACCATGATGGAAAGGACCACTCGATGGCCAGAAGCCATTCCACTGTCATTGACGATGTCCACCGACGTAGCCCGGGCATTCATCAGGACCTGGGTCACCCGGTTCAGCACCCCATCTGACCTCTCCTCAGACCGGGGCTCACAGTTTGCATCTGAGATCTGGAACAGAACGCAGTCGCAGCGAGCATATGGCTGAAGCTCCACCGCACCACCGCATACCACCCACAGGCCAATGGGGTGTGCGAGTGGCTTCATCGCTCTATGAAGGCCACTCTTCGGGCCATCCTCAAGGATAGCAGCTGGGTCGACAGGCTACCGTGGGTCATGCTGGGCCTCAGGACTGCCCCTAAGGAGGATCTCCAGTCCTCATCTGTTGAACTGGTTTATGGACAGCCGCTGTGGGTCCCAGTGGATTTCATCTCCAACACCACAGCTCCCTTGCAGAGGTGCAAAAACCAGGTCCAGAAAGTAAAAGTCCAAACCATGTATTTGCTCCACTCATGCACTACACCTGCAGATTCTAGTCAACACCACTCCTCAACTAGGTAGGGAAAACTAGCTAATGAAATCAGCTGGTTTAGTAACATGGTTGTAGCAAATACACGGTTTGGACATTTACTTTCTGGACCTGGTTTTTACACCTCTGCGTCCCTGGTCTGCAGCCCATCAACAGACCACGCTCCTGGATAATGCCAGAGCTTTTGCACCGGTCCCCACTTCACAACATGGCCTCCCACAGTCTCACATCCCCGCAAGTCTGCAGTCAGCAGAATACTTTTTCATCCACCACAATGCCCAACGTGGGCCGTTCTGCATCCTGGAGACCAGAATCAAGCACTTTGTCATGGAAGTAGGCAACAAGCCAGAGCGCATTTCAGTAGATCACCTCAAACCGGCTCACCTGGACTTGGACCGACCTGTTGGACTTGCCCAGCCCCCACGGCGGGGGTGCCCTCCTACCCTGCTCCTGTAATGTCCATGCTTTTTAACATGTTTAGCAATGTTTCTGGTGTTAGTTTTAATGTTTATTCTGGTCACAAGGGGGCGCTCTAGGGGGCGCTCTAAGTTACATGACATTACAGTCATTTAGCCGACACTTTTATCCAAAGCAACTTACAGTACAGTGCATTTAACGTAGGAAATCAGGAGAACTACTAGTCATCAAAGGTCATAAGTGCATCTAAACAAGCATCTAAGAACAAAACAAGTGCTAAAGTAAAAGCGCAAGGAAGAGTTTTTTTTTAAATGAGTGAATACAATAAGTGCTAAGAACAAGTAACAGGGTAGTAGTTCTTGAAGAGGTGAGTTTTCAACCTGCGCCGAAAGATGGGCAGCGACTCCGCTGTCCTGACATCAGTGGGGAGTTCATTCCACCACTGTGGGGCCAGGACAGAAAAGAGCCATGACCGGGTCAATCGGCAGCAGGGACCTCTGAGCGACGGGGCAACCAGGCGAGGCAGCAGAGAGAAGTGGTCGGGCGGGGGTGTAGGGCTTGACCATGTCCTGGAGATAGGAAGGAGCTGTTCCTTTCACTGCCCTGTAGGCTAGCACCAGGGCCTTAAACTGGATGCGAGCAGCTACTGGGAGCCAGTGTAGGGACATGAGAAGGGGAGCTGTGTGGGAGAACTTAGGACAGTCGAACACCAGATGAGCTGCAGCTTTCTGAACAAGCTCCAGAGGTCTGATGGATGACGCCAGGGCGCCAGCAAGGAGGGAGTTGCCATAGTCCAGCTGGGAGATGACCAGAACCTGGATGAGTACCTGTGCCATCTCGTCGGCGAGGAATGGGTGAATCCACCTGATGTTATAGAGGAGAAGTTAAGTGTTCAGCCCGGAAGTAGGAGAGTAAGAGAGGTGTGTTAGTAGCCATGGATAGCAGATACACTAGCAGCTGTACCGTTGTCATGCAAAAGTTTCACTAAAGATTCCAAAACGCAGCTTCATGATATTTGAGTTAATATTTCAAAACTTTACACTGGCGACGAGGATTCAAACATTTTTCCACTAACATGGCTGCTGCATTGCCGTCGTTCCCTGCCTTTGACATAAGTGACGAACAGAACTCAGCTCTCTGTTGGAAGAAGTGGCTACAACACTTTGAAGACTTAACAGGCTGCATCCCATGCCATGCTGTTGTGCCTAATAACACGCAAGAACCTCTCCGCATGTCTGAGCTACCATTGTCACCATGGGAAAAAGTTGGTGTGGACTTCTGTGGTCCATTCCCTTCTGGTGATTACCTTTTGGTGGTCATAGATGAATACTCCAGGTATCCAGAGGTAGAGATTCTGCAGTCCACGTCAGCCAGAGCCACGATCCCTAAACTCGACACGATATTCTCAACACTGGAAATTCCACTGGAGGTCAAAACTGACAACGGCCCACCCTTCCAAAGCTCGGAATATGCAGACTTCGCTACATACTTGGGTTTCAGACATAGAAAGATAACTCCGATGTGGCCTAAGGCCAATGCTGAGGGTGAGTGCTTCATGCGTACGCTTGAAAAGACCATATGTGCTGCCCACATTGAAGGTCGCCCATGGAAAGACTCTGTATGCATTCCTCCACAACTACCATGCTACGCCTCATTGCTCAACTGGAATGGCGCCTGCAGATGTGTTGTTCGGTAGGCCCCTCAGAATCAAGCTGCCTGAATCTCCTCTTCCCTTCCAGTCTCAGGCTGATGCAAAGCTACAACAAGCAGATGCAGTGGCAAAGAACAGAATGAAACACAATGCTGACAGGATGCGCCATGCTGCTCCTTTGGCTGTGAAAGTAGGCAACAGGGTCCTGTGTCATCAAAAGAAGGAAAGGAAGCTATGCCCTGCTTACAATCCCCGCCCATACAGGGTCATCACCATCAAAGCCTCCATGGTGACAGCCAAACACAATGACCATGTCATCACCAGAAACTCATCCCATAAACTTTTTACTCCAATGAAAGGAAATGTGATAAATTGCAATGAAAATGCATTTGCCAAATATAAAAATGAAATGTGGATAGAATGTAAATGCATGTTCAACTGTCTTTTCATCTTAAATGGTCCAGCTTTCTCGTGTGACATGTGGGCATACAACTTAAGACAAAAAGGCCAACATTCAGGGTTTTATCCACTAAACAGATCTGAGGGAAACACATCTTAACTGGCGTGATTTATTAAGAGTCTGGGTGTCATCTTGGACAGCACATTATCTTTTGAAGCTTACATCAACAATGTTACTCGGTCTGCATCCACCTATGCAATATAAATCATCTTCGCCTGTCACTTACACCTAGCAGCACCGCCATACTCATTCACACCCTGGTTACATCCCATATTGACTACTGCGATTCTATCTTCTTTGGTCTTCCCCTCAAGTGTCTTCATAAACTTCAGTTGGTCCAGAGTTCAGCTGCCCATATCATTACCGGAATTCTTTCCATAGATCATATCACTTCTGTTCTTCAGCAACTCCTTTGGCTCCCTGTTAAATACCATATTGACTTAAGATCCTGCTTCTCACCTTTAAGGCCCTTAATAACCTAGCTCCTTCATATCTTTCCAAACTCCTTCATATCCACACACCCTCTCGCACTCTCAGATCCTCTTCTGCTCTCCAACTCACTACACCATCGGCCTGCTTGACTACCATGGGGACTAGAGCCTTCAGTCATTCTGCCCCACACCTATGGAACTCTCTCCCACAAGTCATTTGCAACACTGTCTCTCTTTTTTCAACCTTCAAGTCCCATCTCAAAACGTACCTTTTGAAACTGGCATATTCAATCTTATACATGTTTCACTGAGTTTTGTGCAGATGATTTTATACCTATCTGTTGTATTAAGTTTTTATTGTCTACCCTGCTTTGTGTTGATTTTATGCTGTGATACAGTGCTGCTTGTTTTTAACTGTGTTCTGTAAGCCGTCCTTGAGTGCTCTGAAAGGCACCCAGAAATAAAATGTATTATTATTATAATTTTTGCGACATTTAATTATTCGCTTAAAAATCATTTGAAAGTAAGATGTAAACAGCTACACTGCGACTGAATCTCTCTAAACGGCACAGACATCCCTTCTTGTCAGAGCAGCCATCACTAACTATAAATTGTTCATGTACCACTTCAACAATAAGTTCACCTTGATCTGTCTGATCGGCATGCTTTTGTATTTTTTTTTCAACATTTTTTGTTGGTTTTCTAATCAATCAGATGTCCTCAATGGCGGAACTGGCAGAAGATGTCTCCGGGTCACAATGGCAGTGAAGGCAGATTAAGGCTGCAAGGGTGGTCCCCAATTGTCTTGGTTCTCCATGCCATTGGACTCTGGCCACCCCCTGCCAAGGACTGTGTGGTGGCTGCAGGAACATCAGCCATTCCACATGCAAAGCTGTCATGCGCAGGTGTCCTAAAGGACAGTCATACTCGACCCCAAATGATTGCCGATGATGATGATAAATCCATCCATCCATCCATTATCCAAACGTCAGATTTATTGTTTCATCAATTTCAAATTGCACAGTACTTCCATCGTCACTGATTGATTTTCTGTGTGGTTTGTGACGGAAATGGCTCGACTTGTTTATCAGACTTTCTGTCCTACTGCTCTGAATAAGCACATGTCCCCGGTGAGACCGCAACTGGGCCAGGAACCACTAAATTTGGAGCTGGGTGCAATTTTTAAGATTTTATCCCAAAATGAATTTGTGGTGGTGACACGGTAAGTATTATCGGGCAACCAAGTGCATTTCTTTCACATTTTATCTTCGACGGGTTATAGCTTTAAAAAAATCCTGCATTATTCAAACCTCATACAGCAGTTATAAACTTGTAAAGGCCTATAAAGGTTGACCCTGTCTTGTATGAACATGCACTTAAAAAAAGCAAGGCAAGAGAGTAACCTTGGGGCTGCACACACACCATATCTATATATAGTATACTTAACAAAATAAATCAATCTGGAGATGTTTTGAAATATTTCCCTCACTCTTGAATGGAAATAGAGCAGAGGCTGGTTTACTTTTTTTTCTCAAAAGCTTTTCCAGTGTTTATTCTCTCTTACTTTCCTTGTCCATCCATCAACCTCACTCCATATTCCTGTCTGATTTCCTGTTCCGAGGGGTTCACTGATATGGACCGACAGACTAGAACGTTGTGAAACATTTTAGAAAAATATCTATGATGTTTCCTGAGGGAGAGTGGAGACATGTCAGGAACAGATGCTTCTAGCAACATTTAATGTAGACTGAGAAGTGGACACACAGCAATTTTGAACGTGGGGTTAGTCTTTGTAGTCAGTCGAGAATGAGTCAGGGATGATGTGTGCTATCAAGATTTGTGTGTGTGTGTGTGTGTGTGTGTGTGTGTGTGTGTGTGTGTGTGTGTGTGTGTGTGTGCGCGCGCGCACCACTGGGCTTGACGTACTGAGAGCTTTGACTTGACATAGTTCGGCAATAACGCGTAACCCCCTTTTTCTGTCTATACCGTGTAGAAACCACACCAGTCCTCTGAATTCAGGGTAGCTGCTGCAGGCCCATTTATTTTTGGCACAACTCAATTCTGGCAAAATCAAAATGAACACATAGATGTTGTGGTCATGTATTGTCAGCTCAACCCCAGCCCAACTCTGTCGCCGTCGTTTGACGAAGGGCTTTCTACTGCAGATATACACATACATAATGAACACAAAATAAAATACCAGTTTTGTATTAATATGAAATGAATATAACTATATGTACATCACAGAAAATGTATATTCAGCAAAACAACATACCTGGCAAAATCACAATGAACACATAGATGTTGTGGTCATTTATTGTCAGCTCAACTCCAGCCCCACTCATAAAGAAATGTAAACAAATGTTAGCTAGCAAATGTTAATGTTAAATGTTAGCTAGCAGAGAACAATGGCAGCCATTACACGCTTAATTAGCTTATCCAAAGGTGTTGAATCAAGTGCAATATATGCACTTGATTCAACACCTTTGGGTAACCATGACCTGGATGAATGAGAACATTCACAGACATGCTTAATTAGCTTGAGTGAACGTTTCGTGAAGTTTAATAAAAGAAACACAAAAAAATTATAGCATGGAAAATATTGTGGATACATTTAAACAACGATTGCCGTAACTGGAGTGCACTTTTATAAATTTTATAACACGTTTTTAGCCATATTTGGAGTGTATATATATATAAACTTTATTCAACAAGACAATGCACATAATACGTCAGGTACAAAAAAACAAGTGTGACGATTGGATGTTGTTACACGTTCTGCCCACAAGGCAGCACTAGCTGTTAGTACGATAACGTGCACAGATAAGTAGACACGTCAGCCCTTGGCCAACGGATCGGAACCTTTAGTCGACTGGTTAACGCCGCACCCGGGACGCGAACCCGTATCTCCTGCAGTGCGGGCGACAACGTTAACCAGTCGATTAAAGGGTCGAATTAGATGAAGAAGACACACTAG
This sequence comes from Lampris incognitus, assembly GCF_029633865.1. Taxonomy (NCBI): domain Eukaryota; kingdom Metazoa; phylum Chordata; class Actinopteri; order Lampriformes; family Lampridae; genus Lampris; species Lampris incognitus. The sequence goes on from NC_079211.1 coordinate 20,413,802, forward strand.
GGATGTAACTGAATGAGTTGTTTAATAAATGAGGTAAGAGTGGAATAAAACAAGCCTCATCCTTCTAAACCCGAACATAACATGGTACCAGGAGTAAACTGAGCAAGACGGCATGGATTTGAAACCACCGGAGAGTCTGAAACTAACAGGGAATGTCGATAAGAAGTGGCGCGCCTTCAAACAGCGGTTCAACCTGTACGTCCCGGCCATGGGACTGGAGACGAAGCCGGATGCTAGGAAGGTAGCGGTGCTGCTAACAATAGCGGGGCCACGGGCCATAGAAGTATTTAACACGTTCGTGTTTGACAGCCTGGGTGATGGTGAAAAGTTGGCTGTAGTGCTTGGTAAATTTGACGCTCACTGTTCTCCAAGGAGACGTACGAGAGATATGTGTTTCGGTCTGGTACGCAGCATCAGCAGGAGCCCTTTGATAGCTTTCTAACGGACTTGCGGCTAAAAGCGCAGTCGTGCAACCTCGCGACGCTGAAAGACTCCATGAGCAGGGACCAGATCGTTTTTGGCGTGGAGGACAAAAAGGTCAGAGAAAGGCTGCTACGGGAAACGGAGCTGACGCTGGAGGCAGCCATCAAGATCTGCCAGTCGAGTGAGCCGTCCCAAAAGCAAGTGAAAACGTTCAGCGAGATGGCGGCAGGCACTACATCGCACGTGGGCGACAGTGAAGCGGCGGTTGGTGCGGTGTCGTGTCAGAGGAGACGGCGCTCGCAGACCCGGCCTGCACGGCGGGTGGAGGACGTGATGGTCGACTGCAAGCGCCGCGACTCGCGGCACAAGCCAAGACGGTGCCCAGCCTTTGGCAAGCATTGCTCAAATTGCCAATGGATGAACCACTTCGCTAAACAGTGCTTCTCTAAAAGAAAAGAGGGGAGGGGAAGAAAGGGAGATCCGTCGCCACAGCCGGGACGCGAAGCCATATCTCCCGTACCCCGGGCGACAACGTTAACCAGTCGACTACACTACAGGGTCCGACCCGTTAGCCTAGCGCTAACGTGTCTACTTATTCGTGTACGTTCCACTACCCCCCTCCTTCGGGACAGCATATTACCTCCTCACGCCTCTGAGCGCACGCGCTTCCAATGACCTCACGGCCTCACCATCCCACTTCTGACACCAAGTGCAGTGAATTCAGGAGGGCAGCCCGGGACCGCCGAAGCCGGGACGCGAACCTGTACAGCCCGGGAACCGTCGCCACAAGCGGGACGCGAACCCGTATCTCCCGCACCATGGCCGACAACGTTAACCAGTCGACTAAAGGGTGTGTGTGTGTGTGTGTGTGTGTGTGTGTGTGTGTGTGTGTGTGTGTGTGTGTGTGTGTGTGTGTGTGTGTGTGTGTGTGTGTGTGTGTGTGTGTGTGTGTGTGTGTGTGTGTGTGTGTGTGTGTGTGTGTGTGTGTGTTTTGTAAGGCACATTATGCCCGCGCCGCCCCGTTCATCCAACCCCCGTCCCTGTCCCCTGTTTCCATTTAAAGGAGTTGGCAAGCCTAGGTACAGAATACAACACTTCCTACGTTAATATATTATTTATTTAACAGGCTTTTATTACGGTTTCTGACAATTTTATTATATTAAAAGGCAACTTCGACCTATGCATTATGGCGTGGATTTTGCGGGGCTAACAAAGGCTAAGATAAAAGAACTAAGCCTGTTGCTCACTAAAATGTGACTGGACATTTTCTATTTACTTATGTTTTAGGGAAAAAAGAGTGATAACCCTCTGTCACCCGACTACGTCCCATCCATTTAAACGCTTTGCTAAACAATGCGTTTTACGGAAACTGCTGTTTATCATAAATGTTTATCATAAAAGGTGTAGTCTAATGTATGAGGTGGTGCCTTTCGAAATTCATTCACACAATGATAATGTAGTTAAATATTGGTAAATTGAAGATACAGACCGCTACATACAAGTGATGACACTGATTACAATACACTGCCCGCTGCTTGTGCTAACTTTAACTAACATGAAGTGACACTTACCCTTCCAGTGACGAGAAAGCCATTTTTAGTTGGTAGACTCCAAAGCTGAATATTAGTCACGAATCCAGATTTCGTCCATTTGTACCCCTCCAGACTTATGTAGGCTTTCAAAGACTCTCCAGAGTCGGGCGAGGGAACGTTGATCAGGTAATTGTAGATGTCTGGATACTGCAGGTCTGGAACATGGCCCGTTCCGGCTGTTTCAATACTCGTGAAAAGCCCCCCCCCCCGGGGGGGGCATTATAAGGGTCAGTAATGTGTCAAGTTTCGCAATATAGCGTTCAATGTCTTTGGAATTAAAATGCGCAGTGAACTCTGGCGGCTTGAAATCGACGCTGGCGCCATTCATTGCTGCTCGGTGCACACGCTTTTCTTCCTGCCAAAATGGCCGTGTGAACAAAAACTAGTCACATGACGTCTGGAGCTCTAACTCTGTCGCCGTCGTGTGACGAAGGGACAGCGACGTTATCGCGTAATGCACTTGACCACAACCGTCACCACTAGGAGGTGCTAAGTGAAAGATGCCAGGTTTGAATATGGGGAGTACAAGAGAATCCCAATATATAAAAAGAACAATAAAATAATATATTTTGCCGAGCTTCAACGAGTTTATAACATGTAATTCTTATCGCTGTTACAAACGCATTGCAGTTAAATTAAAAATCATCTCATCCGGGTAGTGTAGCATTCTTGGAAGCAGGATGTGGGTGTGTCTTGGTCGCTGGAGTAGCGCCTCCTCTGGTCGGTCGAGGTGACTGTTCGGGGGGGAGGGGGAACTGGGGGTGGGGGGAATAGCGTGATCCCCCACGCGCTACGTCGCCCTGGTGAAACTCCTCACTGTCAGGAGAAAAGAAGCGGCTGGCGACTCCCATGTGGTAGTCTGCAGCCGTCCCCGGATCGGCAGAGGGGGTGAAGCAACAACCGAGACGTATCGGAAAATAGGGTAATTGGCCAAGTACAATTGGGAGCCCCCCCCAAAAAAAATTAAAAATCGTCAGTACCGTGGTGTTGATTGATAAACTCTTGATGTTGAGGGTGTAGGCACGCAATCAATGACTACACCGTGTCCTTTTTTTATCTTGTGTGTTATAGAGACATTAAATCAACACGACCACGTCATCGCACCACTCCCATCGAGTTATACATCCGTCAACAATTCTGGTGGTATGAAATCAAGTTTTACTTGGTACAGCATTTCTACATACCCCGGCTAACTTATGCAAAGTGATCCAAATAAAGGATTGCTAAAACCTGCATTTAAAAAAAATGTCATGACCATTTGCAATCTAATTTTGTTTAGCCAATATGTCAGACAGTATGCCTGGGTTCATATTTGTTCCGTGCTTTATTAGCCGTTAAAATAGATGCATGCCAACTGGCCTATGTGCTGCCAAGAGCTGGCAGCAGGTATCTGTGCCACACTAGACATACTGTAAATCTCTGGTCTTTGTTACTGTATGAGAAATCCATTATTTCACTGGTAGACACTGATGGCTTAACAATTGACTCAAACCCTATCGATATTACAAAAGAACGATCAAACGATCATTATTGTGTATTTGAAAGAGTTTATAAAATCTGTTCTAAAATGGGTTTTGGCGAGCCAGTGGGCTTTGCATTTCCTTTGAAATGATATGACTTTTTACTACTTTCCAAGTGGAAAGATGTTGTGGTCTGAAAGTTTCAATCTTACACTGAAAAAGTACAAACTCACGCCAGTAATACCCCGTTTAGACTGACAGCCCAAATCCGATTTTTGGCAAATCCAGATTGGAATCTGATTTCTTTTATGTAGACTGAACAGCAAAAAACACATTGGAATCGGATCTTTGCAGATCAGACTTGATTCACATTCGGAGGTGGTTTCATATCTGATTCAAATCGGATTTCTAAATGTGTCTGAGTCTGGACGCTCTAGCCACTCAAATCTGATTTCAAACTGTCCATTACGTCACTCGCAACGCGACACAACACAACACATGTTAACGTAAGATTCTGAGCGCGGAAGTTCAAACTCACATTCAACGAGAAGGAAGACGACCTAAAAATGGAGAACAATAGTCCCTGGACAAACGAAGACGCGAACTGTCTCATGGCTCTTTTAGGGGGTGCCACAGTCCATGCTTAATGGATGAAATCCTCGGAGACAGGCCAAGCGTTCGTCCGTTGTAGTCCATGGGCCAGAGCCCAAAATTTCCTATTTCGGTACACTCAAGGTGGCAAAACTTACTTATAATTTTTGAAAGGATCCATGTCTGTAGATGATATTTTGGTATGATAACCATTCCTGAGTGGCAGCTGTATCACAGTTATCAGCTCATGAAGTTAACCACCCACTAAACTAAATTGCATTTTAGACGCTGGTGCATATCCTGGTTTAGCCTCATGGTCAGGACATTTTTCAATGTTCTATAATATTGTCTTTGGTATCATTTTAAAGGGGACCTTCTTAGCTTTCATTCAAGCCCGGTTGTGGATATTTCTCACAAATATAGAGGTCACTTGAGCTCTTCAACCCGTCAATAACACACATCTTTCTGCAATGTTCGCCTAAACTATATACTTTCTTTTAGCCCTGTGGCATCTAGGAATATCAGGGACACAAAACACAAAAACTGGAATACTCACAGGACTGTAAAGATTCAGAAAATGTATAATATACCCATACTATTTCATTGTGTGAGGTGATTGTGAGCCTTAAATTAGAAGGGCATTATTACTAAGAAACTAACTAGACCAAAGCCAGTTAGTCCATGGGTCAGACCAGATATCGATATCACCCAAGGTGACACAACTTCACTGGTGCCATTTTATTTGGTACACTAACAGAAGTAAAATAATACATGATAACCTTTCCAAATGAGCAGCTATTTCATTTTTCTTTCAGGAAACCTGTTTCTGTGCCTCTCACAATTGTGTATTTGCCCAGATTTTTACAAATATAGCATTTCAACACCCCTGGTACTGATTAGCCTAGCTTAAACTCTGGGACAGTTCTTAGTTGGCCAACAACCAAGGATAACCAGTACTGTGTACTTCCATTCATTGTGCTAAGCTAGGCTAACGTGCAGCCAGATAGCTTTCTACTAAACACATATAGAGGAAACTGGTATCTATCTTCTTGTCTCACTCTGGAGAAGATTGTAAGCTAATTTCCCATAATGTTAGCATGTTCTTTTAATGTATATGTTAATATGATTAGTTAAAGTGGCTACGAGGAACTTTCATCTTGTGTTGATTTTAGCGGCCTCATGTGGACAAAATACAGCTGTTGCATAGCAACTAGGTAATGTATCTATTTGTGGCTATGTAAGATAAATAATGGTAATATGACGCTGGTGAAGCAAAGTAAACTTTGTTTTAGTAGTGTTCATACACCTAAGTTACATGTATTTGTTTGTATGTGGCTGGTGAAAACTGACTGAATATGGCCACTGGTGAACAAGCAAGTTTTTACCCAATACCAAAGCGCCCACGGGTGGAGTGCATTATCCACTGTTCTGATGATACAGATAAGCTGGTTTCACTACAAAGTGTCGACTCATGGAGAACTCTGCTCAGGGCAGCTCAGATACGAAATCATGCACCAGTTTTGAAACTGGCAAAAGACATTCCTGAGGGACAGATTCCAGCAATCTACTACCACAGAAAGTGTCGCAGTATCTTCACTATGAAGCAAATTCTTGATGGCCTCCTTGCAAAAGAAAAGAAAAGTTGTGTCTCTGCTGAAGAGAAACAATCTAAGAGAGTAGCTCGACATGCTCCAAGTACATCTAGGACTTATGATGCAGAGTGCATATTTTGTCAGAAAAAAAGCAAATATTCCAAGAGACAGAATACGAGAGAAGTACTGGTGCAGTGTCGAGAACTGCGAGCTGATGCAAAGATCAGGAGTGCAGCCACAAAGAAAAGGGACAGCAGAATCCTTGCCATTGTGAGTAGAGACCTTGTAGCAGCTGAAGGGCACTACCACAGGTCATGCTATAGACTTTACACCAAAGAAGAGGTTTCCAAAGGAGAGGTTGCCAGCAATGAAGATGATGATGCTGCAGCCCAGTATGAAGTTGCTGTGAATAAGGCATACAATGAGCTGTTCCTCTTCATCAGGATGGAGCTTTTTGGCAATCCTCAAGTGATGACAATGACTGATCTCTCTTCTAGACTGGTAGCTTCAATGAACTCCCAAGGCATTGCCCAAGTCAAGGAATCAACCAAGAAGCACATAAGGCGAAACCTGGAGAGTGAGTTTGCTGGAGCCTTGCAGATATTCCCTGATGAGAAAGGAAAATTCCTCCTCTATCCCGATAACTTGTCCATGAGGGAACTTGCCAAAGAAAATCAGTCTCTCAAAAGGGAGCTGAAGACCCTGAAAAGTGTCAGTGCACAAGATGTTATAGCCAAAGCAGCCATCAAATTGAGAGCAGACATTAAAAGTCAAGATGTTCCTCAAACCTGGCCGCCTGAAGTCAAACCAGAAGCAGAATGTCCTACCATTCCAGAGTCGCTCATTATCTTCCTGTACTCTCTACTCACAGGCTCAAATGATCCTGATCATGCATCCCAGAGAGTGCAGTGCCTTCTGCAGTCATTTGGCCATGACATAGTATATGCAGTGACATGTGGAAATACCAAGCCTTCCAAGCACATTGTTCTGCCATTCAGTGTCAAATCGTTGACAGGAAATGTAGAGTTGATAAACATCCTCAACCGACTTGGTCACAGTGTGTCCTATTCACAGATGGAAGAGATCAACACTGCCCTGTGTCTCCAGAAACTCTCATCACCAGGGAGTGGCATTGCCCTTCCAGCTAACATCCATCCTGGCATATTCACAACTTTAGCCTGGGACAATATCGACCGTCTTGAAGAAACTGTCAGTGGTGAGGGAACATCTCACAGAGTCAATGGGATTGCTGTGCAAGCAAAGCCAGTCAACCCACTTCCTGTCCAACCCATGCCCACTGTTCCCAAAACAAAGAAGAGAAGCATTGATGGACCCCCACCAATGTTACTAACTTACAATGCTGGACAACGGGTAGGGCCACCACAAAGCAAAAAGTCAGATGCCGATACTGCAGCCAATACTAAGCTTGCCAGAGAGAAAAACCTTCTTTGGGTCCTAGCACGCATGTCACAACAAGAAGAACAGTCAGTCAGCAGCTGGACAGGCTTCAACATCCTGACTCGAGGAGAGATGACGGTCATCCCCGACAATATAGGCTATCTGCCTACCATCAATGCTCCAGCGACACAAATGTCTACTGTCAACGAGGTGCTTAACCAGTCACTGAGCATCATGCAGTGCTTAGGCCTGAGGAAGATTGTCTGTGTCTTTGACCAAGCCCTGTATGCGAAGGCTGTCGAGATCACATGGAAACACCATGACAAGTTCCATGATATCATCGTTAGGCTTGGGGTATTCCACACCATCTGCACACTGCTGGCAATAATAGGAAAGCGTTTCCAAGATGCTGGACTCAAAGACCTCTGCATTGAGTCTGGCATGATTGCAGAAGGCTCAATTGCTGGTGTTATGGATGGCCGCAAGTACAACAGGGCAGTGCGACTACACAAGCTCCTGTATGAGGCTCTCATGCGACTGACCTTGAATGGTTTCCTGTCCTGGTTGGAAGAAACTCACAGGAATGACATGGTTCACCTGAATGAGACACTGAAGACCATTGACAGCCTTGGGAAAGAAGTCTCACAACATGCTTTGAAGGAGGTCCTCGAGAACAGCTCTTGTACACGCATCATGGATCTATTTGAAGTCTACCGTGAGTTCCTTAGAGGTGGAAACGGCAGCCTCTCGAACTTCTGGATGTCCTATTTGGACATGGTTGAAATCTTGTTGGGGCTCATCCGAGCATCCAGAGAGGGAGACTGGATGCTACACTTGGCTAGCATTCGAGCAATGATCCCATGGTGCTTTGCTTATGACAGGATGAATTATGCACGCTACCTCCCCTACTACTACGCCCAGATGTCTGAGCTGCCCATCACACACCCAGATGTGTACACAGAATTCATGGAAGGAGGCTTCTCAGTCCAACTGGGCTCCACCAATCCCTTTGGCCGAATCCCTGTTGACCAAGCTATAGAAGAAACGGTGAACAAAGACACCCAAGCAGCTGGAGGGACAAAGGGATTCAGCTTGAAGCCAGGAGCTGTGACCAAATATTATCTCACAGCTGAGTATAGAAGCATGTACCTCAGACAGCTGAGAGACCTGACAGGTCAAGGCAGGTGCAAATGGTCTCATCCAGATCTACAGAGTCCAAGGATCAAGAGAGATGAAGCAGATGTCCAGTCTCTCATGGACCTTATGGAGAATAACTGGCTCAATCCTATGTCCCCTGATGAGATTGATTTGGTTAGCCTCTCCACTGGCAACATGGCTCCACCTGATGTGACCATAGATCTCTTGAGAGCTCTTGAGAAAGGAGAAGAGGCCTACCAAGCATTCCAGCAAACAAGGTTAGATGCAGACCCACCACCTGTGAAATTCCACGACAAGATGACCAAGCAAAGTCTGAAAACATTCTCCAATGTCAGCACAAAACAAGCTCATGGAAAGAAAGCACAGGATGTGGTTCTGAAGGCAGATAGAAACCTTTTCAGTCACATGATCCTGGTGGCTGAAAGCAGGAAGGTGAATCTGAAGGATGTCCTTGCCTACCCATTGGGCCCACTACCATGGGCACTGGCAAATGTAGATGGGTTTTTACGAAAAACAAACAAGGCTGCACTTGCCAGAGAGCTTGAAAAGAATGTATCTCCTGCAGAAGACATCCCAATCCCATCTACTTCCATCATTGATGGGATGAGCCTGGTCCAAAAAATGAATGGCAACAACAAAACCTTTGCACAGGTGGCAGAGTCAGCCTTGACCCAGGTCCTCCATGAGGGAGCACAGAGTGGGATGATTGATGTTGTTTTTGATGTCTATCACCAGACTTCGATCAAAGATGCTGAACGACTGAACCGGGGTGGAGACATCACTCTCCAGTACAAGAATCTTGCAGGGGGACACCACGTCCAGCAGTGGAGAAAATTTCTGTGCAGTTCCTCCAACAAGACCAGTCTCATCAAGTTTCTGGTGGAAGAGTGGAAACTCCCACGATACAGAGCTATGCTGCATGGCAAGGTGTTGTACATGACCTGTGAGGAAACCTGCTACAAGTTGACAGAAGATGGGTGTGAGGAAGCAGCAGAACTGCACTCCACACATGAAGAAGCTGACACCCGTCTGCTCCTGCATGCATTGCATGCAGCAAATGCGGGCTCAAAGTCAGTTATCATCACAGCTGAGGACACTGATGTCATGGTGCTTTGTCTTGGATTCCAGAAGGACATCACCTGTCCCATCTACCAGAAGTGTGGGACTCAGAACCGCACACGGTTTGTCGACATCACCAAACTGGCAAGTTCACTTGGAGACAGCATCTGTGACAGCCTAATTGGCTTACATGCCTTCACAGGCTGCGACACTGTCAGTGCATTCGCTGGTCGAGGGAAGCTGAATGCCCTAAAGATAGTGAGAAAGCACACTTCCTGCCAATAGACTTTTAGTCCACTGGGACAGACATGGAATGTGAGTGATGAGCTGTTCCAGAAAATTGAGCAGTTCACCTGTCGGATGTATGTTGCTAATAGCAGCACTGCTGAGGTGAACAAACTGCGTTACCAGCTCTTCTGCACCAAAAGGGGAGAGGTTGAGTCCAGCCAGCTGCCACCATGTAGAGACTGTCTCTTTATGCATGTTCAACGAGCCAACTATCAGGCAGCAATATGGAAGTGCTGTCTGCAGGCTAACCCTGTGGTGCCAAGCCCTACTGAGTATGGATGGACAGACGATGAAGGCAAGCTGGCCATTTACTGGATGCGCTCCCCACCTGAACCAGATGTGGTCTTGGAAATGCTAACATGCAAGTGTGTGCATTCATGCAAAATGCCAAGCTGCATGTGCCTGTCAAATGGACTTCCATGCACAGACATGTGCAGGTTACAGACCTGCAGTAACCAAAAACAGCAGGATTGTCCAGAACTGGACTTTGAACTTGGGGAGTCAGATGATGAGAGAAACGAGCAGTTTGATGAATGACAGTGTGATGATTCTGATGGTATTACTGTGGTAGTAGTCTATTGATGCACAGGATGTTGATTCTGGACTTGGTTACCCAGAGCTTGATAACAATAATGTAACCATATTCACATATACCCATTACCCTACCCATTACCATTACATATACCCACTAATGATATGGGATTACATGTATCATTGACTAAGTATATGTAAATGTCAATGTTGTTTAAAATATTAAAATAGTTCATTACCTCACTATGGTATTCCTTTTTATCATGTATTTTGATTGTGTATTTAAACAAATGTATAGAGACCAGTTTGTGACCTAACTGGCTTTGGTCTAGTTCTCATTTAAGGCTCACAATCACCTCACACAATGAAATAGTATGGGTATATTATACATTTTCTGAATCTTTACAGTCCTGTGAGTATTCCAGTTTTTGTGTTTTGTGTCCCTGATATTCCTAGATGCCACAGGGCTAAAAGAAAGTATATAGTTTAGGCGAAAATTGCAGAAAGATGTGTGTTATTGACGGGTTGAAGAGCTCAAGTGACCTCTATATTTGTGAGAAATATCCACAACAGGGCTTGAATGAAAGCTAAGAAGGTCCCCTTTAAAATGATACCAAAGACAATATTATAGAACACTGAAAAATGTCCTGACCATGAGGCTAAACCAGGATATGCACCAGCGTCTAAAATGCAATTTAGTTTAGCGGATGGTTAACTTCATGAGCTGATAACTGTGATATAGCTGCCACTCAGGAATGGTTATCATACCAAAATATCATCTACAGACATGGATCCTTTCAAAAATTATAAGTAAGTTTTGCTACCTTGAGTGTACCGAAATATCGTCTGGCCCATGGACTATCGGCCGTCATCGCCTTGGCAGGGTAGACGCTAGTTCCCATCGATGCAGAGAACGGAAATGGAGTAGAGAACGGTCAACTGAGCATGCGCGAAATGCCTCTACCATGCCTCCACACGCCCCGCGTAGCATCCAGGCGCTTGGATTCTAGGAAGACCCACCCCTACTCTGCGTCTGATTTGCTAACTTTAACCCTAACCCCGCCCCAACCCTAACCTTAACCTACCCAAACAACGGAGGCATCGAGTACTTGCGCATGCTCAGTTGACCGTTCTCTGCATCAATGGGAACTAGACTCTACCATGACATATCTCCATGGTGTTTTGTTGTTGTCTGTCTGCACAGAAGTCGCCAGCATATTACGTCACACAACACACGCGCAACGTACCCACGCCTACGTTGTTACCACAGCAACCAGTGCAGATCGGTCGACGTTGTGGCTGCAGTCTGAACAAAGCCAAATCCGATCTGATCGCTTGCAAATAAGTCTGGACCGTCAGTCCTAAAGATCAGATTTGAGAAACAAATGGGATTTGCCCGCAGTCTATAGCCTCAATGTAAATGGGTGAAAAAAAAACCAAACAAACAAAGTACTCGCTATTTAATTTGGAGATCTGATTATTATATAAATACAACAAGCAACCTGATAAAAAATTCCAAAGCAATTAGAACATTAACATTTTAATTAGTTAAATAAATGTAACAGAAACGTGAAAACAAGAATTTAGCTTTTGCATGCTCCTTTCGTTATTATGTCTTTTGTAGAGCCGAAGGAACGGAGAAGACCGTAGGTTCACACTTTAGCCGTGTAGGTAACTTTCTTTAATCCACGGTAAATCAGAGAGACAACCAAACCACACCTCGACTGAGCGGAGGTGGCAAGAATCCCCAGAAAACTGGCTGGACAACCATAACTTAACCCTGCGTTAACCTGCCAGGGCAACCATGACTTAACCCTTAGTTCCTGGGTTGAATTCTGTCCCCAATACGTGTCCACCACATGAGCCCCCCCAGAATTCGCCCTAGTAATCGAAGTCAGGCAGGCGCGGGGGGACGACAGGCCGTCCGCGGCGGCTCCGGATAACAGGGGCCGGAGTGTCTCCGGGAGGCATTGACGCGGGCCTGTGGAGGTCGGCCTGAGGAGCAGAAGAGGCAGCTCGGGCCTCCACGGGGGGAGGAGGCGGAGCCGGGGGACGACCGCGACGAGGAGGTTGGGCTAACTCCAACGGCTGCGTCAAGTCCAGGTGTGCGGGTTTAACTCGGTCCACTGAAACATGCTCGGCCGTGCCCCCAAAATCCACCACCAGGTGCTTAGTTCCCCGTTCCAGGACGCGGAAGGGGCCGTCATAAGGGGGTTGCAGAGGGGGGCGGTGTGCGTCGTGACGGATGAACACGTAGTCCGCTGACTGCAGACCTGGGGGCACCTGGGACACCGGCGCGCCGTGTTGGGCGGTAGGGACGGGTGTGAAAGCTCTGACCCCGTCCAGCAAGGAGGCTCGTTGGTCCACAGCTGACCAGGGACGCGTTGCATTGGGCATGAAATCGCCTGGGACTCGCAGCGGCGTGCCGTACACCAGCTCCGCAGAGGAGGCTTGTAGGTCTTCCTTCGGGGCGGTCCGCAGGCCCAGCATGACCCATGGGAGCTTGTCGACCCAGTTGCAGTCCTTGAGAGTAGCCCGAAGCGCAGCCTTCATGGACCGGTGGAAGCGCTCACATAGGCCGTTCGCCTGAGGGTGGTAGGCGGTAGTGCGATGAAGCTTGACGCCCAGAGCCTCACCCACAGCATTCCATAGCTCTGAGGTAAACTGTGGCCCGCGGTCAGATGAAAGGTCGGAAGGCGTAACGAAACGTGAGACCCACGACCCAATAAAAGCCCGGGCCACATCAGCAGACGTCGTGGATGCCAGGGGAACAGCTTCAGGCCAGCGCGTAGTCCTGTCCACCACAGTGAAGAGGTAGGTGAACCCCTGGGAGGGGGGTAGGGGACCAACCAGGTCGACGTGGACATGGTCAAATCGTCTCTCCGGCACTGCGAAGCGTTCCAGGGGCGCCTTAATGTGGCGGTGTATCTTAGCCCGCTGACAGGCAACACACGAGTCGGCCCACGCTTTCACGTCTCTCTTAAGTCCCTCCCACACAAACTTAGCAGAGGTCAGGCGCACGGATGGCTTACCGCCTGGATGAGAGAGGCCGTGCACAGCTTCAAATACGGGGCGTCTCCAGCTGTGCGGGACGATGGGCCTGGGCTGTCCTGTGGAGACGTCACACAGGAGGGTGACACCTGTGTCGCTGAAAGGAACGTCCTGCAGGCGGAGCCCCGTGTCGGAGGCCCGGAGACGGAGGATGCTCGGGTCCGTGGCCTGGTCAGCGGCCATCTGTGCATAGTCAAGGCCTAGGTGGACCGCTCCAATCACTGCCCTAGAGAGGCAGTCAGCTACCTGGTTAGACTTACCAGCGACGTGCTGGATGTCGGTAGTGAATTCCGAAATGTAGGAGAGTTGTCGCTGCTGGCGAGCGGACCATGGCTCGGCCGTCTTGGACATGGCAAACGTGAGGGGCTTGTGGTCCACGTACGCAGTAAACTCGCGGCCCTCTAGCAGGAAACGGAAATGCCGGACGGCGAGCCAGAGACCGAGGAGTTCCCTGTCAAAAGTACTATACTTGCGCTCTCGGGGTGTAAGCTGGCGACTGAAAAAGGCCAAAGGCTGCCAAGCCCCCCCCACCCACTGTTCGTGAACCGCACCAACAGCATAGTCCGATGCATCCGTGGTTATGGAAATAGGCGCTGTAGGTGAAGGATGCGCTAGCAGGGTAGCCTGGGAGAGCGCAGCTTTAGTCTCGGTGAACGCACAGTCCCGCTCTGCTGTCCAGTCGACCGCCTGGTTGGGGGACATGCCTTTCAGCGCCTCGTACAGTGGCCGGATGATAAAGGCGGCTCGGGGAATGAAGCGGTGGTAGAATGTCACCATCCCGATGAACTCCCTGAGCGCACGAGCTGTTTGGGGGCGCGGAAAGGCCGCCACCGCTTCCACCTTTGAGGGCAGGGGGACTGCCCCGTCCCCAGTGATGCGGTGCCCGAGGAAATCAATGGCTGTCAGCCCGAACCGGCACTTCGCCGGGTTGACGATCAGCCCATGCTGGCTGAGGCGTGTGAAGAGGGCATGAAGATGGGACAGGTGTTCTTCCTCGGAGGCGCTGGCGATGAGTATGTCGTCCAAATAGACAAAGATGAAAGGAAGGCCACGGAGCACTGAATCCATCAGCCGCTGAAAGGACTGGGCCGCGTTTTTGAGTCCAAATGGCATTCGTAGGAATTCAAATAGGCCGAATGGGGTAGTCACCGCTGTCTTGGGGATGTCTGAGGGGTGCACGGGAACTTGATGATAACCACGGACCAGGTCGACTTTTGAGAAGACGCATTTGCCAGACAGGTTTGCAGAAAAGTCCTGGATATGCGGGACAGGATAGCGGTCGGGCGTGGTGGCGTCATTTAGTCGGCGGTAGTCCCCGCATGGGCGCCAACCTCCATCAGGCTTAGCGACGATGTGGAGTGGGGACGCCCACGGGCTGTCAGAGCGGCGGATGATCCCCATGCGTTCCAGGTGCTCGAACTCAGACTTGGCAATGGCGAGTTTGGCGGGGTCGAGACGCCTGGCTCTGGCGTAGACCGGGGGCCCCTTCGTAGCAATGTGATGCTCCACCCCATGCTTAGCGGTGGGTGCAGAGAAGGTAGGCTGGGTGAGGTCAGGGAACTCAGCGAGGAGGCGGGTGAACTTGTCTGCCTCTGAGAGAGAGTTGGCTAGACCTGCATAGGCCGCTTCCCTCCGCGTACATGCGAAGGAGGAGAAGGTTAAGGCATCGACCAGACGGCTGTTCTGAATGTCCACTAGCAAACCGTAAGCGCACAAAAAATCAGCTCCGAGGAGGGGAAGCGTTACATTGGCCATGACGAACTCCCACGTGAAACGTTGTCCACCAAAACACAGTTCTACAGACCGCACGCCGTAGGTGTGGATAGGGCTGCCGTCAGCCGTCGCCAACTGGGGGCCCCGCTCCCCGCCCATGATGTCGACGTCAGTAGCAGGGAGCACGCTTCTCTGTGCGCCCGTGTCACAAAGAAATCGCCGACCGGAGATGGTGTCGAGGATGAAGAGTAGCCTGCTCGTATCGCCAACACTCATGGCCACTACTGAGTGTTGGCCCTCTCGTTTCCCGTCGGCCTGTAGTTGCAGGGGGAACGGCACCGTTTAGCTTTCGCACCAAATCGAGCGTGGTACATACAGAGTCCAGAGGGCTTGTAGCGGTCTGACGCTGTGGCGCCACCGTCGGGCCACGCCCGCGATGTCGGCGGGGGGCCAGTGAAGGTAGGAGCCAGTACCCCGGCATGGGAGGAACGTTGTGTAGCGACGAAGAATCGGTCAGCCTCCTTTGCCAGCTCACGGGGATCAGTGATGGTGGAGTTAGCGAGCGCAGTCTGGACGTGGGGCGGCATGTTGCGCAGAAACAGCTCCATAAACAGGAAACATGGCTTTTCTTGACCCAGTAGGTTTAACATCCTGCTCATTAGCTCCGATGGTTTGCCATCTCCCAAGCCCTGAATTGCGAAGAGGCGACGTGCTCTCTCCGTTGTTGACAGTTCAAAAGTTTCAAGGAGGAGATGTTTAAGTGCGGCGTATTTACCATCGGCCGGTGGGTTGGTTATGAAACCGCTTATCCTGGAAGCCGTAGCGCCCCCAGCGCTGCCACTACGTAGTAGTACCTGGTCTCGTCTGCTGTTATGTCTCTGAGCGCGAACTGTGCCTCAGCCTGCGCGAACCATGTAGCCGCGGAAGACTCCCAAAACTCCGGCAGTTTCATTGCAACGGCGTTCGTAGCCATAATGTGTGTGGTTTCAGAAAACTTATCCGAAAACCGACTTCGGGGTCACCAGTGTAGAGCCGAAGGAACGGAGAAGACCGTAGGTTCACACTTTAGCCGTGTAGGCAACTTTCTTTAATCCACGGTAAATCAGAGAGCAACCAAACCACAGCTCGACTGAGCGGAGGTGGCAAGAATCCCCAGAAAACTGGCTGGACAACCATAACTTAACCCTGCGTTAACCTGCCAGGGCAACCATGACTTAACCCTTAGTTCCTGGGTTGAATTCTGTCCCCAATACGTGTCCACCACACTTTATTATTTTATTTATATTTCGTGTAATTTGTGGTGTACACACATGCACCAGAAAATGTAGTAAATATATGTTAAAAATAGTGTAACGCCTTTGTTCTATGAGACTGTGTTCTGGTAAATAAATGAAATCATTACTTGCAATCATTTGGTTTGAGGATGAAACAACTGAGTTGCTTGACATTTGGAGTGAGGAGCACTTAAAAGGACAGCTGTGCTGGAGCTAGCTCTTAGATATGCTAAATGGACTGCATTTATATAGCTGTGTTTTTCCCCAAAGCACTTTACAATTAATGTCTTACATATTCTACCCATGCACGCACACATTCACCAATGGCGGTGTCAACCATGCAAGGTAACAAACCAGCTCATGTGGAACAGGTGGGGTTTAGGCGTCTTGCTCAGGGACACCCCAACATTTTTGCAAGAAGGAGCCGAGGCTCGAACCGGCAACCAAACTACCTGCTCTACCTCCTGAGTCGCTACCACCCCATGTTGCAAAAGAAAGAAGATCAGAGTTGGGGAGAGCTGTCTGCGGGGATCTCTGATGACCATTTCTCACATGGGAGGCCATAGCAGTGTTTGTTGCAATGAGGGTCTTGTATCCATCCATCCATCCGTTATCCAAACCACTTATGCTGCTCTCAGGGTCATGGGGATGCTGGAGCCTATCCCAGCAGTCATTGAGTGGCAGGCGAGGAGACAACATGGACAGACCGCCAGGCCATCACAGGGCCCACACACACAAACACACACACACATTCACACCTGGGGAAAATCCAGTACAGCTGATTCACCTGACCTACATGTCTTTGGATTATGGGAGGAAACAGGAGCACCCAGAGGAAACCCACGCAGACACAGGGAGAACATGCAAACTCCACACACAGGATGACCCCCAAGTTTGGACTAACCCGGAGCTTGAACCCAGGACCTTCTTGCTGTGAGGCGACCATGCTAACCACTGCGCCACCATGCCGCCCAGGGTCTTGTATATTTTTGAATATTTTTTTCAAGGCTGAACATTGTGGAAGTCCTGTGAGAGATGTAAATCCAGATTTGATCCCTTGACAGTTGGCTAGGTTCAAAGAAAAAGGTATGGATAAGGAAGTATTGTTTGGCCAGTTGTGTTAAGGAGATGAGTTGGTGGTTATTAAAGAGTTGTCCAAGTTGGACAATGCTCCTTTAATGCCAGGTAGAGAGAAAAAAAAATAGGGCTGTTTTATTGCTAGTCAGATCAAGGTTGTGCCATATTGAGGTTAGTTGACAAAATTAGATTTTTATGCTTGAGGGTTTAGTGGGCTTTTATGCAGGCTTTGATAGTAGATGATATGCATTGATTCTTAAAACAGATCATTTTTAACAGGTAGACCTAGGAGAAGGAGATGTTTTAATTGGAGTGATTTGCATAATTTTTCTGAAGCAGATTTGATAAGAACAAGAAGCGGTCTGTGATCTCATTAGCGCTGAAGTGGACCAGAAAGAGAACCGAGTCCTCTTTCGGGTCCACTTACACTGTGAACACAAAGAGGAGTGAATTCTATTGCTGCTGGTTAGATTTTTGATTCATTTAAGGAGAAAAGAACCAGTTCCTTTTAAAAGAACTATATGTGACAACATGGCTTCCTTGGCGAGGAACATTTAGGTAGCATAAAATACTTCTATTATCGGATAATGTTTGAGAACGGAGCAGGTGAACAAGCAGCAGGATGTTAACCAGTCAAGCGCTTTGCTGCTGGTGTGGTGGTGACATAGAGCCAGTGCCTCAACTTTCCCTCTGGCTCCCCCACTGTTTCCCTTCCTGGGAGAAATCACAGTAGGCTGTCTTCAATCAAAACATGTGTAGGTAAACAACACAACCCTAGCCCTTTTCCCAGATGAGATTGAGACAAGCCACAACTCTGCACGCGTGCACTTGCACAAAGATGCACACACACACACACACACACACACACACACACACACACACACACACACACACACACACACACACACACATTTTAACACATTTTAACACATAGATAGCTAGCTAGCTAGATGATAATAATAATAATAATAATAATAATAATAATAAATGTTATTTGTATAGCACCTTTCATACATAAAATGCAGCTCAAAGTGCTTTACATTAAAAAAAGATAGATAGATAGATAGATAGATAGATAGATAGATAGATAGATAGATAGATAGATAGATAGATAGATAGATAGATAGATAGATAGATAGATAGATAGATAGATAGATAGATAGATAGATAGATAGATAGATAAACTAAATAGATAGATATGTATACACACAAAAACACACAGACACACATGTAAAGGGTCATACACACATGCAAAGGGTTGTACACACATACACAAATACACAAACGGATACACAAAAAGGGTCATACACATGCACACACACGTGCACAACTAGTTCAGCCTTGCTCTCTGGGTACCAGGTAACCCTCTGCCAGCCTGATAAATCAGCCAAGCGTGTGGAATGGGATGTGGTGCAGGGAGATTGGAGATATTTCTCCTCTATTTTAGGCAGCCTACTAACAAGCAGCCTCAGACAGGGCTGTAGGGGAGCAGGGTGACTGCTGAGCCTGGCACCACTCAAACCCAGAACAGAGCAGCCAGCGGGGCTAACTACCATCAGCAGCCCAACCAGCTGCTGCTGAGAGCCCCAATCCAGGCACACGCACTCCTGGGAGGACAGCGATCAATAAAACCCACAGCCCTGGAAGATATGCGGGGAGAAATGTGTCGAGGCAAAACAGGCTCATTTAAAGCTAAACTGTCCTATCAGTGGGGTTGGAGGAGCATGCAGAACATCTCAGGAGACAAGGAATGGAGGGACTGCAGTGAGAGGTTTTTGGATGGTCTCTGCTATTTCCGAAGGTCAGACTAATTTGCCAAATGAGGGTATGGCTAAAATGCAGAGAGAGAGAGAGATAGAGAGAGAGAGAGACTGTGTGTGTGTGTGTGTGTGTGTAAGAGGGAGAAAGAAAGTGTAAGAAAGAGAGGCAGGGAAAGAACAGCAGTGGAGAACTACAGCGGGCCCAAACATCTGTTCAGTCACATGGGTGATTTGACAGTAAGTATAAGTCTCACTCCCCGATGAAGGCACCGGGCCAAAACAACTTGAAGCGTTTTAGATGTTTCAATATGAATTAGAATTTTAATGCATGTTTTTTAATGTTTTGCCAAGAATAATCGCCTTGGTGCATTTTCCCATTTTGTCGTTCGCATATATAACTATCAGAGTAGCTGCCTTTTCATGCATAGCTTCAACAACCTTTTTTTCCCCCCTCCACTTTTTCCTTTTGCATAGATTCCGACTCGCCCCAAAAGCACATAAATCCGATTTTTCTCTAAAGAATATTGATCTGCAGTGACCTGTGTATGCAATTACAGCAACAGGGCATATCTGTAAAAGATGCCCTGTATGAATAAAGGCTAGATATAATAAAAACATTTTCAATCACACCTACGACACGCGGTCATTAAAAGCTAACCCTACAGGCCTTTTTAACCACACCTGGAAATATCTCTCTATCCGTTAGGACGTGTTGTCAGTTTTCTGTGGCCAAGAAAGCAGAATAATCCGCCGGAGCAAATTGTTTTAACGTTGCAAAATGAATCAAGGGGGCCGTGTTGTGACCGCAGGACGGCGGCACGTGCAGCTTTGCTATGTGAGACTGAAGTGACTGCAGAGGCGAGTGTGTGTTTTGTGTGTTACTGGTGGTGTGTAACTGGCGTGTACTGGTGAAGAATCTGCGAGCGATGCAGCACGCTCATGGCACGCCTGCCAGACCACAGACCTTGTGCTGTCATCTTCTGTCGGGAAGGCACGACTGAGGTGACATTCACGTCTCCAGTAATTATCAGGACTATGATGTGGGAACATTAATGATGTATGAGGGGCCCAGTGAGGGGCGAGAGCCATGGCTTCACAGGGCCTCATTACTAAGAGACACCGCCAGTGAGAAGACTCCACTCCCCCTAGACATCCCCCCCCACCCACCCACCCACACACACACACACACACACACACATGCATGCATGCATGCATGCCACCACCACAATACACCACTAAGCCATTGGATTCAAACACTTCCTACTTACTTTAACACCGTGTTGATCCAATGTTGACACTGTTGTTGTTACAGAGTAAACCAGAAGAGTGCACTCGGTAGAGCGTACCCCTTCTCTGGCGTACCTCCCCTTCTCCGGTATTCGGACTTGGCGGCAAACCAGCTGAGGAGTTAGCACTCAGTTGTGGCACAGAACAGGTTTTTCAAAGGTTTGGAATCACCGCAACCATGATAGGTCCTTGATCACACAGTCACAGCTGTGCACAAAAATTATTAGGCTGACAGGCCCGGTAGTATGAGAGATTAGCAGCGGACACACACACACACACACACACACACACACACACACACACACACACACACACACACACACACACACACACACACACACACACACACACACACACACACACACACACACACACACACACGGACAGAAAAACCAGTGCTGGTGTCTGGGTAGTGTTGGCGTCTGGGAAGCCGGGTGTGGGTATGTGTTGTGGTCGCTGCACTAGCGCCTCCTCTGGTCGGTCGAGGTGCCTGTTCGGGGGGAGAGGGAACTGGGGGGGGGAATAGCATGATCCTCCCATGCCCTACGTCCACCTGGTGAAACTCCTCACTGTCAGGTGAAAAGAAGCGGCTGGCGACTCCACGTGTATGGGAGGAGGCATGTGGCAGTCTGCAGCCCTCCCCAGATCAACAAGGGGGGGTGGAGCAGCGACCGGGATGGCTCGGAAAAGTGGGGTAATTGGGGGAAAAAGAAAAACCAGTGTTTTTGTTACCATTATAAGACTTCTGCGCAGTGCCCAAGTCGATTGAATGGGAAATGTGGGGGGGGCTCTTAATATGCAGCGCTCATGCGCTCAGCTACAGTGGTGCTTGAAAGTTTGTGAACCCTTTAGAATTTTCTATATTTCTGCATAAATATGACCTAAAACATCATCAGATTTTCACACAAGTCCTAAAAGTAGATAGAGAACCCAATTAAACAAAAATGTTATACTTGGTCATTTATGTATTGAGGAAAATGATCCAATATCACATATCTGTGAGTGGCAAAAGTATGTGAACCTTTGCGTGCAGTATCTGGTGTGACCCCCCTTTATTCAGCAATAACTGCAACTAAACGTTTCTGGTAACTGTTGATCAGGTCTGCACATTGGCTGGGAGGAATTTTAGCCCATTCCTCCGTACAGAACAGCTTCGATTCTGGGATGTTGGTGAGTTTCCTCACATGAACTGCTCGCTTCAGGTCCTTCCACAACATTTTGATTGGATTAAAGTCAGGACTTTGACTTGGCCATTCCAAAACATTAACTTTCTTATTCTTTAACCATTCTTTGGTAGAAGGACTTGTGTGCTTAGGGTCGTTGTCTTGCTGCATTGCCCACATTCTCTTGAGATTCAGTTCACGGACAGATGTCCTGACATTTTCCTTTAGAATTCGCTGGTATAATTCAGAATTCATTGGGCCAAGACGGCAAGCTGTCCTGACCCAGATGCAGCAAAACAGGCCCCAACCATGATACTACCACCACCATGTTTCACAGATGGGATAAGGTTCTTATGCTGGAATGCAGTGTTTTCCTTTCTCCAAACATAACGCTTCTCATTTAAACCAAAAAGTTCTATTTTATTCTCATCCGTCCACAAAACATTTTTCCAATAGCCTTCTGGCTTGTCCACGTGATCTTTAGCAAACTGCAGACGGGCAGCAATGTTCTTTTTGGGGAGCAGTGGCTTTCTCCTTGCAACCCTGCCATGCACACCATTGTTGTTCAGCGTTCTCCTGATGGTTGCCTCATGAACATTAATATTAGCCAATGTGAGAGAGGCCTTTAGTTGCTTAGAAGTTACCCCGGGTTCCTTCGTGGCCTGACCGACTATTACACGCCTTGCTCTTGGAGTGATCTTTGATGGTCGACCACTCCTGGAGAGGGTAACAATGGTCTTGAATTTCCTCCATTTGTACACAGTCTGTCTGACTGTGGATTGGTGGAGTCCAAACTCTTTAGAGATGGTTTTGTAACCTTTTCCAGCCTGATGAGCATCAACAGCGCTTTTTCTGAGGTCCTCCGAAATCTCCTTTGTTCTTGCCATGATACACTTCCACTAACACGTGTTGTGAAGATGAGCCTTTGATAGATCCCTGTTCTTTAAATAAAACAGGGCGCCCACTCACACCTGATTGTCATCCCATTGATTGAAAACACCTGACTCTAATTTCACCTTCAAATTAACTGTTAATGCTAGAGCGGGATGCCCAACTCCAGGCCTCATGGGCCCCAGTGTCTGCGGGTATTTGTTCAAACCATGCACTACACCACCTGATTTAACTAATTAGCTAACCTCTTGGACCAAGGAGGGAAAGGAATTAGTTAAATCAGGTGGTGTAGTGTATGGTTGCAACAAATACCTGCAGACACTGTGGCCCTCGAGGATTGACGTTGGGCATCCCTGTCCTAGGGGTTCACACACTTTTTCCACTCACAAATATGTAATATTGGATCATTTTCCTCAATAAATAAATCACCAAGTATATTTTTTGTCTCGTTTGTGTAATTGGGTTCTCTTTATCTACTTTTAGCACTTGTATGAAAATCTGATGATGTTTTAGGTCATATTTATGCAGAAATATCGAAAATTCTGAAGGGTTCACAACCTTTCAAGCACCACTGTATGTTGCTGTGAATGCACGGCCACCTAGGCGGACCCTCGCATGAATGCAACAAAGTCTGATGTGAATTTGCATTTTCCAAAAAGAACAGATTTGCTATGCGACCATTTTGGTCTATCCCCAACCCTGTCTTTATTTTCAAGGTAAACCGTTTACACTCGCGACTCGCATCTACAGTTGCCTCAGATCAGGCAGTGACAAGAATATGCCACACATTCCTGTTTTGACTGCAACCTAGAGGAAGTTGTTTCTTTATAACGTTTACATTTTATTGGCTTATCAAAATTATTTCAATAACTTTTGATCACGTCGCTGCCCGACCTGAATCAACCGTAGATGTGAGTCGCGCATGTGCGAGCGTAAACGCTTTACCCAACTTCATTACATTATGAGAGTAATGAGAGAGGTTATTTTTTGTTCATCCAGTGTTCCTCCACTTCCCCTGTGCTGAGATCAGCAGTGGATGATTTAATGACTTGCGAAATACAGTTGACTTTTCATGTACTTTCAAGACTCAAAACCGAATACGTTGTTTGGACGCTGTCACTGCCCGATCTGAGTCAACCGCGGATGTGAGTCGCGCATGTGCGCAGTTGACTCAGATCGGGCAGGGACAGCGCAGCGTTGGTCGAGTGAGCTAGACGGTGAATGACGAGAGGAGTCGGCGGGAGTGAGAACAAACGTTTTTCAAAGGTTTTGAATCACCGCAACCGCAAGAGGTCCTTAATCATACAGTCATATAACTGTGCACAAAAATGATTAGGCTGATAGTATGCCCCCCCCCCACACACACACACACACACGACCAAACATAGCATACCACCTGGCGGAGATTATTAAATCATAAACAAGGCTTGGATGAGATGTTTTACGTTTTCCCCCCTCTGGAAGGGTAATCATGTATGCCTTGTTGATTACAGTTTATATTACATGTTGCTAAGAGTAAAAAAAGAAAAGAAGCATATTATTCCTAATTAACAATGTTGTCAAATGAAAGAAATTAGAGCTGTTACGTCAACCTCAGAACTCTGATTCTTACAGACCTGGATTTTGCCCTCTCGTAACTTGAATAGACAAGATGTCTGATTATCTCTAATTAAAAATGATTAAGCACCTACTTGCCTTAGTCAATGGCCATTGATTGAAGGGAATGCTGATGTGCTGAGTGTGGCCCTGTTCTGGACCAATTCCAAAGGGCCTTCAAATTTCTCATTTCAAATCAGAGAAGGTGTTCATTGACAAGACTTAAATCATTAAAACCATCCACCCCTCTCCTGTAGGGGGATTATGGATCGCTGGGATCCCTGTGCTGTGGGCTTCATGCATGCTGAGCAGAGGGAATAAGGATTGAAGGCTGCAAATGTAAAAGGTGAATAGCGGTTTAAAATAGACAACAGAGAAAGACGGGGGGGGGTCGATTGCACCTTTTGATTGTCAGTCATTTGATTGCATGATCAAGGAGGAGATCTTAAACCAGGAGCAACTCTAAACAAAAAACGAACTTCTCTGTGCACCTCTGAGCTGCGGAGATAATAAAACTGAATTTAAGGCAAGCTCACGGTGTATTTATACCACCATTGTTGTTGCCGTTGTTAGTACATGCTCTCAGTAATGGTGAGGGCTGTCATCCACCACGTCTTGCCAGTCACATTCCGGAGGGCACGTGCACGACTTTGTAGCTAATCAGGTGTGGTAACCATGGAAACTGAGGTAACGGAACGTAATGTATGGCATCTCATCTCACATTCCTGTAAAAAAAAATCGTGGCTGCAGGGCTTATGGTCCACATGCAGCATTTCATCCATGTTCAGAACAATGCGTCCTTCCAAAAAACATACCAGCATACCTAAGTTGTTATGGTGTCCTCATTAGCTGAAGATAAAGTTTGGAATCGCCAACACATGCATGGTTTTACTCTCACAATAATGACACAGAGATGCCTCTAAACACATTTCTTTTCTTTGATGGACTCATAAAATAGATGCACAGAGCCTAACATACAGCAAATGCATGTACACATACTATACGACATACATAGATGACAGGGAGACAAGAATACATTAACACAAGAGTTTTAGAGGTTCAGTGAGTGTAGAAGTTCAATGACAGAAGAAACAAAGGTTCTTTTAAAGCAAGCCTTTCTCCAGGTGAGGAACTTGCACCTACAACCATATGCAAGCAATGTGAAGAACGGGTTAAAGGGGGTGAGTGGGAACCTGAGTTTATATGTAAAAACTGTCTTGTTAAAAAAAAACACTCAACGGTAGGGAATGTGCTCAACAAATAAGGAGCAAATTAATCCAGTGAGTCAAGTAAATTCTTTATGAGACAATACAAGCCTGTTTCATGCCATAAGCAACCATCACCTGTCAATAAAGCTACTCAGGAAAGAACATACTGTAACGTGCATGGATAAGTAGACACGTTGGTCCTTAACGAACGGGCCGGACCCTTTAGTCGACTGGTAAAGGTTGTCGCTTGCGGTGCAGGAAATACGGGTTCGCGTCCCGGCTGTGGTGGTTCCCAGACTGACCCCCGAACTCGCTATAATACCATCTACTGCCTCGTCATGCACATCACGTGCACAACGTCCAATCGGGAGGGTAGAGGTGCGACAATGAGAATTTTAAAAACACGTGATGCTGACGATCCAATGGGGGTGGGGGTTGGCATTTGTCTACTGGCATGATTTATTTATAATTACAAAATAGGTGCGTATATCTAGGTCTGCAACTGCCAGCCAATTCATTCCTGTTATTCAATGTGGACATTTCTGGTTTGAAAATGATAAAATATTTTTCAGTTAGACATAGGTTGCACATTTTACTGCTGGTAGAATATGCTTTGTTTTTGAGAGGATTTTACAGGTGGTTGAATAATTAATGTTTCTGTCCGCCAATGACCAAATATAACGGCTTAAATATGTTACATTCGTTAAACGGTTGTTTCTAAAGCCACACGTGTGCATTACACCTCTTTTTGAATGTTCCCTCTGTTGGACCGACGTATGTCTCTATTCTGCCGTTGTCATTTCTCGTCACCGTAGCTTGGTGGATAACTCCTTTCATCTGGCATTTTCTTTCGAGGGGGCATGAGTCATTCACACGGCAAAAAAAGGGTTTAAATCATGAAATAGACAAATACCCCCCACCCCTCCCATTGGACCGTTAGCGATCACATGTTTTTGAATTTTTGTATGTTGCACCTCTCCCTTCCCCCATTGGACATTGTGCACGTGATGTGCATGACGAGGCAGTTAATGGTACGTCCTTTCCTCGAGTAGATTTATTGACAGCGGATGATTGCTTATGGCATGAAACAGGCTTGTACTGTCTCATAAAGAATTTACTTGACTCACTGGATTACACATATATATATTTAAACAAACCCTTGCATATTAGCGATTCACTGGCGTTTTTCTGGTTGGAAACCCCTCATGCTAAATGAGTAGAAGTTGCTTGAGAGTGACAATAAAGAAATAAAAATGAACGTGACAGTCCCCCGCACAAATTTTGCAGCTGGAGTTTTATGCGTTCCAGATGTGATGTCGCACCCTTTGGCAGGTGCAGTATAATGACTGGTGAGAACTCAGGATAATGACGTTTGCTCATCAGTGATTTATAAATGCCAAGTGCACAATCGATATTCTCGTGCTGCAATTTAGGTAGTGTTATTTCGTCAGTTCTCACCAGGTTGCAGTCACACGTTGTTTTTACCTTATATTGTTATCACTTTTATGATGTGGTGTCTTCTTTAAAATGTTTTCATCGAACTAATATCATCATCATCATCTCGTCGTTATTAATTATTATTATTATTAGTAGTAGTATTGCTTCAAAGAACCACGTCCAAGGATGTAGGGTAGCACTCACCAATTTCAAAAAGGACAGGGACAGTACCTCAGAGACAGTGCCAGGGACAGTGCCTCCCTCCCTGTCCTTTTTGAAATTGGTGAGTGCTACCCTACATACTTGGACGTGGTTCTTTGAGGTATGTTTCTTTGGGTTTGGCCCCACAGTAAGAGTTTCTTTTTGGGAAGGCGCATCCAACTCCTCCATTCCAATATCATTATTATTATTATTATTATTATTATTATTATGTGTGGTAGATAAGAGGCCTGTCATGCCACACATAGTGTAATGCTAAGTAGCGGGAATATTACAAAAGAAAGTAATTTTATTTGACAAACAGTGAGTTTATCTGATTCTCTGGTTCTCTCATGTGTTCCCTGCAAGCAAACATTTAGCTTAAAAAAATAATTTTGATTTCTTTACTAATAGTTGGACACTTTGAATTCGTGCTTCGCATCACGAGTCTTTCGTAAGCCACATTTCCACTTGTTTCCATCCTCTTGGTTTTGCTTCTCCTCTATTCCCCTTCTCACCCCTTTGCTGTAAACAGACTGTGACAGTTGAGCTCTTGTCCTGCCGCTGTAGGTAGTGATCCTGTGGCAGTGGTAAATGGTCCCAGCATGGACCATAAAATATTGGATGTAAATCACTGAGACATAACCATGGAGAAAATTGAAGATTGCACTAAATGAGTTTTAGCCCAGAGCTCCAATTAATTGTATCTGTGTGAACAGTATGTAAGGCCTAAGGCTGGTATAGTGCAAGGCACTAATATCAATTAGCATGCAATATCAATTAGTGACCAATCTCACAGCATATTAGTAGGGAATAATGGGACGACCCCTAATGTGACCCGTACACTTCACCTCAGTAGATCCTCTCAGAATAGCCACTAAAAACACCGAATGCTTGAAACAATGCGGGTGTTTTCAAAAAATAAAAAATAAAATACTGGAGGTAAAACAGATTAGATATTCAAGTCATCTTATGCTGGGGGGAGAACTTGAAATGCAGGTATCATAGCGATGTACAGTGCAATGCTACACTGAAGAACACTGTTACTCCTTTTCCCTCGCTAACTACAGATCCTGTCTTGGTCTGTGTAACCACTGAAGGGTCCATAAATGTGCTACGGTTTGTGTCCCATGAGTTACAGTGCTCAGCGCAGACAGTAACTCACACCATTAAACATAACGAGGACTTAGAAAGGTCTCAGTCATAGCCAACAACAAAAAAAATAATGCCTATTTCTGTGATGATATATACGGTTTCCCGTTCCAAAGTGTTGTCAACAAATGAAACACCTAGACGAATCCAGAAGGCAGTGGCTGTTAAAATACAGTCTAAGATAACGCTACATGGGAATAACGACGCAAAAGGTGTATATATTTTAATATCAGTCCTTCAATGTAGTGTAAACTAGTAATAACACACGTTAGTCCCTCGCTAACGAGTCTGGCCCTTTAGTCGAGCGGTAAGTGATGTCGCCTTGTGGTGCAGTACACCCCATATCGAATCCCGTACCGGGCAAGAAAATAATCAGTTATAGTAGTATTGAGTAATTTTTTTTGCCCTAGATTATATAAGTCTACTATTAGGAATAAATGACTTTGTGATGAGCATTTACTTGAATCACATAATCCCCCACCCCCCTCTTTTTCTCCCCAATTGTATCCGACCAATTACACTCTCCCGAGCCGTCCCGTTCGCTGCTGCACCCATGCTGCCGATCCGGGAAGGGCTGCAGACTGCTGCTGGGGGACACACTGAACTTTGCTTGTCCGGCACCAGGAAGTTGTATCCAATGCATTCCTATGGGCCAAGTTCTTCTTACGCGAGTCACGTTATGAAGATGCTGGCTCTGGCTGGTCTGGCCTCCCGGGAGAATGCCGGTCACTTACAGATCTTTGAAAACACAAAAACTACCCTCACCCCAACCCTAACTGTTAATTATCCACATATCAGACAGCAGAAATGACACGACTGCTCAGTAACCGTCTACTTCAGCGCTCTTTATTTTCCTCACTGCTTTTTTACATGTAATTTTCTTACTTCGCCCTTCTACTGCCCCCCCTAGTGGGCGGCGGACTAACTACAAGATATAACACTAACCCTAACCGCCGTAGGTTTTGTGTTTTCAAATATATGTAAGTGACCGGCATTCTCCCGGGAGGCCAGACGAGCCAGAGCCAGCATCTTGATGACGTGACTCGCGCAAGAAAAACGTGCCCCATAGGAATGCATTGGAAACAACTTGGTGTTACCGGACAAGAAAATTTCAGTGACATCGTGTCCCCCATAACGATTTCATAGACTAAGTGTCGTTACTATGGTCCACGGTGGTGTAGCGGTCTAAGCATCGGCTTTGTGTCGCTGCAGTTGCCCACTGGGAGCGGGGTTCGCGCCCCGGTCTCGTCAGATCTGACTATGGCCGGATTCGATGAAGCAGCAATAATTGGCAACGCTGTCTTCGGGAGGGGGGCGGAGTCGGCTTGTGTTCGTCACATGAATGCGTCTCTGTGTGTGTCGGAAAAAAAGCAGTAGTTCGGCCTGGAGTCGCCTTGTCACGAAAGTGACGAGGCAGTCTCCTTCGAGACTGCCGGCCGGAGAGATGCAGTTGGCGAACGCATGCAGTAAGAGAGTGGCAGTTTGAACTAGAATAGGGAGCGACTGGCCACTAAATTGGGAGAAAAGGGGAAAAATCAGAAATACATTTTTTTTTTATTTCGTGACTATGACATGAAATCTCGTGATACCCGGTTGGACTACCACATGCCTCCTCCGATGGAGTCGCCCGCTGCTTCTTTTCACCTGAGAGTGAGGAGTTTCACCAGGGGGACGTAGCGCGTGGACGGATACGCTATTCCCCCCAGTCCCCCCTCCCCGCCGAACGGGCGTCCCGACCAACCAGGGGAGGCGCTAGTGCAGCGACCAAGACACATACCCACAGCCGGCTTCCCAACCACAGACACGGCCAATTATGTATGTAGGGACGCCCGACCAAGCCGGAGGTAACAAGCGGATTCGAACTAGCGATCACCGAATAGACCTCTGAATCACCTAATTCTAATTTGACACCAATCAGTTGATCTGTTGATGTCAATTGATCTGATTCATTCAAGACATTGCCATTTGCCTATGGAAAAAAATTTGAACTATGTCCCTACATTGCAAACAAATATTTTTTCAGAGAAAAACCCAATTTTGAGACTGAATATTCGACCAAAAATGTTAAGATGTGCTTTTTTTTTTGCATTGATGTGCATTTTATGTGGGGGAATCATTGCTGATGTAGTTTCTTTTATGTTTGCGTTACGGGATCGAACATTCCTTGGCTTCTTTAGCTGTTACAGCATTTTAAACAGCCAGCTCCCATTCTCGTCCAAGTGAGCGATATGAAGTAGCACGGCAAGCGGCCATACAAGAGAAGCAGCTGTCCAGTGTTTGTTTATCTTAACCCGAGACCATGGAGCCAGTCTTCCGGTGTATCGCACCGTACAGTATGAAGCACCTTTTCACACCTGAGTCACACGCTGAGAGGAGCCCTTCAAAACCCCACCGTATATATGAGATGCTGGGCATGCGTCGCCTCCCGGAGCCCAGGGTGCTGCAGGACGCTGGGATCGTGTGTACAAGTTTATGTTACGCAACAAGGAATTGGACCATTTATTGACCCCCGACGTGCGGAGTGACGTCATTATCGCGTTTCACCGCCATTAAATTGACCCTTTTTCCCCACTCCGTCGCTATATGACTCAGACTTTCAACCGCTGCAAGCAGAAGCTATCAATCTGCTATCTCTCTGGCTGCACCACTGCCCCTCTTTCATATTTATCTGTTACACCATGAAAAAGCAAATCCCACCGGTTAGCCTGCACTCCCGCCCTATTTATTGTACAGCTAGACTGCTGGACTGTAATTGACCTTGGATGGATTCAAATTAGGGAGTCGAGGCTTGGAGAAATCCCATTCTTCACAATATACATACAGCGTGTTATGCACAGCCACCTCTATTCTTCTGTAAGTGATTCATAAGTCTGCTCATTTACATTAAAACCATTATTTTTAATCATGTGTAGTATGGCTCATCTGGTCATCTGATGACGTATTAAAAGGGTGGGTGATTGTACTGATGGGATTTTTTTTTGTTAGTTTTGTGTTATCCATCCATCCATCATCCATCCATCCATCCATCCGTCCATTACTATTTCTCCACCAATTTATCGATGTGTATCTGTCTAAAATTCTGATTTGCATACATTATAATGTAAAGGCCATTTAAGCTGCGTAACTTCCTGTACAATTTGACACTTAGAAAAAAAACAAAAAACAACCATGAGTGCAACAGCAGTTGGAGAGCGTTTTGCTGCGCTTCCTCTGCCCTGCTTTGAAGCAAGGTGGGTGCTGTAGACAGTCCCGTCGGCTAAGTATTCAGGTGTGCATTTCATTCTGACAAGTGTAATGAATTGCAGCTTCGCTCAAAGAGTCTTCCAGCTCCTAATGCATTTTGCTTTTTTTTTCTCCTTCCACTGAGCAAGGCCATTATGAAAATATATCTCATCTCCAGCCATAAGAGCACAGGCAAACACCCCCACCCATGGTCCGGCTTTATCTTCATCTTCCAGTGTTGGACACCTCCATACTTCTCTTTAACGTTCAATAAAACATCACGAATATGAGGCTCCGGTGCCCACTTTGTGGAAGCTAAAAGGAGAGAAGGAAAATTATGAAAGAAAAAAAATAATATGGTCGTTTTATCACGTATTTGCTGTAAATGTCATTCAAGTTTAATAATCTTCTTGCAGGGGTTTCGTCTCGCTGGTGTGTTGGTCATCTCTTGATATTGGGATGGAGCGTTATCTCCTGAGGGGTGGTTCGCCCGAGGCAGCCTGTTTCGGGCATGGCCAGGCCAGGCTCTGGCCTCTTGATAACCTTGCACGGTGGGAAGGGGGCAAAGGGGGGGGGGGGGACCCGAGACTCCAGCTTGTTCTCCGAGCACCGTTTGAATTACATAATGTGGGTGAAATCGAATTGTCTGCGATCGTCTCCGGCTCCCACGTCATCCATCATTTTTATTAGTGCGGCAATGAGATAAGACTTTGTTATGTGTCTGGGGGAATCCATTTTTGAAACGACACGCGATGTCGTCTGACTGTGTTGCAGAGAGGTTACCTGGATCCCCCCGTCTTAACCAGACCTTGGTCTAGGTGGTTACCTCTGCGGCAGAGGAATAAAATAAAGCCATCTCCTGTTTAAGTGACAAACCTCTGCGGTGGAGCAATCAGGATGACACGAAGTGAAGAGTAGGCCCGGCATCGAGGCTGTTTTACAGCACAGGGATTTATGAAATTGAATTTCAATGGCACATTGAGCAGTTCATTGAGAGCATGCCAAAAGTGAGAATCCATTGACGGATTGAGACAAATCACTGCCCAAATGAGCCGACAACAAAACGCCTCAGGCGTTGCATTACTATTCAATTAGCATTTAAAAGGGGCTATGGGGAGAATTGTTTTGTTCTATCCTGGCGATAAAATGTGTGTATCTCCCACAGATTTCTCATTAGGGCCACTTTGAGGGTAACTCTCACCCCATTTATCTTTTCCAAGGTGGACCCCTGATGAATTGAAAGCTTCAGATGTGGCAGAGGAAAAAAAAACCTGAGTTAAAGCCAAGCTGAGTTATGCTCATTGAGCTGTGCTCCAGTGATCAGCTACCTACTCTGCTATCTGGGTTTATCTGGGTTCAGCGATGTTAAATCATTTTTGAACGAAAGTAAATAAATAATAAGACTATAACTTCATTCCAAATATAATGAGGGTGTGGTTTTGCTGAGGGCCTACAGCGATGTTTCATATTTATTATCATTTGATGAACAAGCCGCAGCGCTCACATCTTGTTTTGAGTTTGCATAAGGAAATACAGTGGCGGTACAGTATTTGGTTTACGGCTCTTTGTGACCCCTCACATAACAAAAACACTTATGCGGGGGCATCCTGGTAGTGTGGCGGTCCGTTGCCTACCAACACGGGGATCGGCGGTTCGAATCCACGTGATACCCCCGGTATGGTCGGGCTGTCTGCGGGTGGCAAGCCGGATGTGGGTGTGTGTCCTGGTCTCTGCACTAGCGCCTCCTCTGGTTGGTCGAGGCGTCTGTACTGGGGGGGGGGGGGGGTAGCGTGATCCTCCCACGCGCTCTGTCCCCCTGGCGAAACTCCTCACTGTCAGGTGAAAAGAAGCGGCTGGCGACTCTACATGTTTCGAAGGAGGCACGTGGTAGTCTGTAGCCCTCCCCGGATTGGCAGAGGGGGTGGAGCAGCGACCGGGAGACTCGGAAGAGCGGAGTAATTGGCCAAGGACAATCGGCGAAAATCCAAAAAAAATAGAAAAAGAAAAAATAAGAAAATAAAAACAAAAAACAAAAACAAAACCAAAAAAAAAAAAACACGTATGGCTCCTCTCTCGTTACAGACTCCGGGTCACAGTGTTTATTTCGTTTTCTATGAATCTATTATGAAGACTATGCGTGAGAAACCTTTCCTTCAACCCAATGACGCATTAATCTCATGTGTTCAAACACGCTTTTGTTCTGATAATGTCCACGTCCGGCCCGGAGCAAGTTAACACCTATGGCGTCCGATAAATGTCCCTTCTGGGCTTCTGTGGGACCAAGAAGTGTGTGCGTGTGTGTGGGGGGGGGGGGGGGATCCGCAAACGGCAGACTAGAGAATTGAACCTACCTGGAATGATGGGACATGGATCGCTATTCCATCCTTACCTGCATGCACCTTTTTCAAAATCAATTTGATTTTCTCTTTTTAATTATGCCTGGATGATGATGTATGCTGTACTAATAAGACATGAATGGGAAATGAAAGGTCGGTGAGAGCGAGATAAATGACTCCCATTATTTCACCAATCGGAGAGAAGCCCCACTATATGTTCTAATTTGAATGATAATAAAATTCTGAATTGCTTTGTCCTAGCAGGCCACTTTCTCCATGATAAGCAGCCTGGCAAGGTAACCTTGTCCTGTAACCCATACTGCCATTGGCTTTTGAGGAGTGCAATTGTTTTAAATTAAAGGCACAGAAAATACATTAAGGTTCAAGGCTGCATTCAGTCCGGTAATAACTTGACTGTAGATTTTATTCCATTGATTTTCCATTTGTCTTTAATACTGTGGGGTAATAGAAGTTTTATGTAAAAATATGTATTTTTAAACAGAGAGAAAAGATATAAATCGATAATGGTCCGTCGATATTTGCTTTTTCTGACATTTTTGTACCCGTTAAACTTTTATTCATTTTTTACGACTTTCCCCCACTCCTACCTAAAACGACCATGGGCGGTCAAAATGACCGCCGGTTTTTAAATTCTATGTTCTGTCACGATAAATACCCAATTGAGATATTAATGCACTGCATACGTTAGTATGTCTGTTAAGAAACGACTGAAACCAAAATTAACATTTTAATGTAGAGCCGAAGTAACGGAGAAGACCGTAGGTTCACACTTTAGCCGTGTAGGCAACTTTCTTTAATCCACGGTAAATCAGCGAGACAAACAAACCACAGCTCGACTGAGTGGAGGTGGCAAGAATAACCAGAAAACTGGCTGGACAACCATAACTTAACCCTGCGTTAACCTGCCAGGGCAACCATGACTTAACCCTTAGTTCCTGGGTTGAATTCTGTCCCCAATACGTGTCCACCACATGAGCCCCCCCAGAATTCGCCCTAGTAATCGAAGTCAGGCAGGCGCGGTTGGACGACGGGCCGTCCGCGGCGGCTCCGGATAACAGGGGCCGGAGTGTCTGTGGGAGGCATTGACGCGGGCCTGTGGAGGTCGGCCTGAGGAGCAGAAGAGGCAGCTCGGGCCTCCACGGGGGGAGGAGGCGGAGCCGGGGGACGACCGCGACGAGGAGGTTGGGCTAACTCCAACGGCTGCGTCAAGTCCAGGTGTGCGGGTTTAACTCGGTCCACTGAAACATGCTCGGCCGTGCCCCCAAAATCCACCACCAGGTGCTTAGTTCCCCGTTCCAGGACGCGGAAGGGGCCGTCATAAGGGGGTTGCAGAGGGGGGCGGTGTGCGTCGTGACGGATGAACACGTAGTCCACTGACTGCAGACCTGGGGGCACCTGGGACACCGGAGCGCCGTGTTGGGCGGTAGGGACGGGTGTGAAAGCTCTGACCCCGTCCAGCAAGGAGGCTCGTTGGTCCACAGCTGACCAGGGACGCGTTGCATTGGGCATGAAATCGCCTGGGACTCGCAGCGGCGTGCCGTACACCAGCTCCGCAGAGGAGGCTTGTAGGTCTTCCTTCGGGGCGGTCCGCAGGCCCAGCATGACCCATGGGAGCTTGTCAACCCAGTTGCAGTCCTTGAGAGTCGCCTGAAGCGCAGCCTTCATGGACCGGTGGAAGCGCTCACATAGGCCGTTCGCCTGAGGGTGGTAGGCGGTAGTGCGATGAAGCTTGACGCCCAGAGCCTCACCCACAGCATTCCATAGCTCTGAAGTAAACTGTGGCCCGCGGTCAGATGAAAGGTCGGAAGGCGTACCGAAACGTGAGACCCACGACCCAATAAAAGCCCGGGCCACATCAGCAGACGTCGTGGATGCCAGGGGAACAGCTTCAGGCCAGCGCGTAGTCCTGTCCACCACAGTGAAGAGGTAGGTGAACCCATGGGAGGGGGGTAGGGGACCAACCAGGTCGACGTGGACATGGTCAAATCGTCTCTCCGGCACTGCGAAGCGTTCCAGGGGCGCCTTAATGTGGCGGTGTATCTTAGCCCGCTGACAGGCAACACACGAGTCGGCCCACGCTTTCACGTCTCTCTTAAGTCCCTCCCACACAAACTTAGCAGAGGTCAGGCGCACGGATGGCTTACCGCCTGGATGAGAGAGGCCGTGCACAGCTTCAAATACGGGGCGTCTCCAGCTGTGCGGGACGATGGGCCTGGGCTGTCCTGTGGAGACGTCACCCAGGAGGGTGACACCTGTGTCGCTGAAAGGAACGTCCTGCAGGCGGAGCCCCGTGTCGGAGGCCCGGAGACGGAGGATGCTCGGGTCCGTGGCCTGGTCAGCAGCCATCTGTGCATAGTCAAGGCCTACGTGGACCGCTCCAATCACTGCCCTAGACAGGCAGTCAGCTACCTGGTTAGACTTACCAGCGACGTGCTGGATGTCGGTAGTGAATTCCGAAATGTAGGAGAGTTGTCGCTGCTGGCGAGCGGACCATGGCTCGGCCGTCTTGGACATGGCAAACGTGAGGGGCTTGTGGTCCACGTACGCAGTAAACTCGCGGCCCTCTAGCAGGAAACGGAAATGCCGGACGGCGAGCCAGAGACCGAGGAGTTCCCTGTCAAAAGTACTATACTTGCGCTCTCGGGGTGTAAGCTGGCGACTGAAAAAGGCCAAAGGCTGCCAACCCCCCCCCCCACCCACTGTTCGTGAACCGCACCAACAGCATAGTCCGATGCATCCGTGGTTATGGAAATAGGCACTGTAGGTGAAGGATGCGCTAGCAGGGTAGCCTGGGAGAGCGCAGCTTTAGTCTCGGTGAACGCACGGTCCCGCTCTGCTGTCCAGTCGACCGCCTGGTTGGGGGACATGCCTTTCAGCGCCTCGTACAGTGGCCGGATGATAAAGGCGGCTCGAGGAATGAAGCGGTGGTAGAATGTCACCATCCCGATGAACTCCCTGAGCGCACGAGCTGTTTGGGGGCGCGGAAAGGCCGCCACCGCTTCCACCTTTGAGGGCAGGGGGACTGCCCCGTCCCCAGTGATGCGGTGCCCGAGGAAATCAATGGCTGTCAGCCCGAACCGGCACTTCGCCGGGTTGACGATCAGCCCATGCTGGCTGAGGCGTGTGAAGAGGGCATGAAGATGGGACAGGTGTTCTTCCTCGGAGGCGCTGGCGATGAGTATGTCGTCCAAATAGACGAAGATGAAAGGAAGGCCACGGAGCACTGAATCCATCAGCCGCTGAAAGGACTGGGCCGCGTTTTTGAGTCCAAATGGCATTCGTAGGAATTCAAATAGGCCGAATGGGGTAGTCACCGCTGTCTTGGGGATGTCTGAGGGGTGCACGGGAACTTGATGATAACCACGGACCAGGTCGACTTTTGAGAAGACGCATTTGCCAGACAGGTTTGCAGAAAAGTCCTGGATATGCGGGACAGGATAGCGGTCAGGCGTGGTGGCGTCATTTAGTCGGCGGTAGTCCCCGCATGGGCGCCAACCTCCATCAGGCTTAGCGACGATGTGGAGTGGGGACGCCCACGGGCTGTCAGAGCGGCGGATGATCCCCATGCGTTCCAGGTGCTCGAACTCAGACTTGGCAATGGCGAGTTTGGCGGGGTCGAGACGCCTGGCTCTGGCGTAGACCGGGGGCCCCTTCGTAGCAATGTGATGCTCCACCCCATGCTTAGCGGTGGGTGCAGAGAAGGTAGGTTGGGTGAGGTCAGGGAACTCAGCGAGGAGGCGGGTGAACTTGTCTGCCTCTGAGAGAGAGTTGGCTAGACCTGCATAGGCCGCTTCCCTCCGCGTACATGCGAAGGAGGAGAAGGTTAAGGCATCGACCAGACGGCTGTTCTGAATGTCCACTAGCAAACCGTAAGCGCACAAAAAATCAGCTCCGAGGAGGGGAAGCGTTACATTGGCCATGACGAACTCCCACGTGAAACGTTGTCCACCAAAACACAGTTCTACAGACCGCACGCCGTAGGTGTGGATAGGGCTGCCGTCAGCCGTCGCCAACTGGGGGCCCCGCTCCCCGCCCATGATGTCGACGTCAGTAGCAGGGAGCACGCTTCTCTGTGCGCCCGTGTCACAAAGAAATCGCCGACCGGAGATGGTGTCGAGGATGAAGAGTAGCCTGCTCGTATCGCCAACACTCATGGCCACTACTGAGTGTTGGCCCTCTCGTTTCCCGTCGGCCTGTAGTTGCAGGGGGAACGGCACCGTTTAGCTTTCGCACCAAATCGAGCGTGGTACATACAGAGTCCAGAGGGCTTGTAGCGGTCTGATGCTGTGGCGCCACCGTCGGGCCACGCCCGCGATGTCGGCGGGGGGCCAGTGAAGGTAGGAGCCAGCACCCCGGCATGGGAGGAACGTTGTGTAGCGACGAAGAATCGGTCAGCCTCCTTTGCCAGCTCACGGGGATCAGTGATGGTAGAGTTAGTGAGCGCAGTCTGGACATGGGGCGGCATGTTGCGCAGAAACAGCTCCATAAACAGGAAACATGGCTTTTCTTGACCCAGTAGGTTTAACATCCTGCTCATTAGCTCCGATGGTTTGCCATCTCCCAAGCCCTGAATTGCGAAGAGGCGACGTGTTCTCTCCGTTGCAGACAGTTCAAAAGTTTCAAGGAGGAGATGTTTAAGTGCGGCGTATTTACCATCGGCCGGTGGGTTGGTTATGAAACCGCTTATCCTGGAAGCCGTAGCGCACCCCAGCGCTGCCACTACGTAGTAGTACCTGGTCTCGTCTGCTGTTATGTGTCTGAGCGCGAACTGTGCCTCAGCCTGCGCGAACCATGTAGCCGCGGAAGACTCCCAAAACTCCGGCAGTTTAATTGCAACGGCGTTCGTAGCCATAATGTGTGTGGTTTCAGAAAACTTATCCGAAAACCGACGTCGGGGTCACCAGTGTAGAGCCGAAGTAACGGAGAAGACCGTAGGTTCACACTTTAGCCGTGTAGGCAACTTTCTTTAATCCACGGTAAATCAGCGAGACAAACAAAACCCACAGCTCGACTGAGTGGAGGTGGCAAGAATAACCAGAAAACTGGCTGGACAACCATAACTTAACCCTGCGTTAACCTGCCAGGGCAACTATGACTTAACCCTTAGTTCCTGGGTTGAATTCTGTCCCCAATACGTGTCCACCACATTAACAACTTTAATACTATTTTTCAAACAATTTAAAATGGCCGCTGTCCAACGCCTGTAAATACTGCAACGCCTCGGTAGTAGTCATGGTGCCGTTGTGCCCAGACATGCTGGCAATAATCAAAAATCAAGTTTAGACTTATTACTCTGCCCTGGAGAACGCCAGAGTGCTTTTGGGACAGAGCTTTGAACGTTGCGAGGGAAATGACGCAAACAACACACGTCATAGTGACATGACGCGCGCGATGACGCGCAAATTACGAGCGGTCATTTTGACCCCTCAATGTCTTTTTAGGCAGATCTTATAACTTTTTTGTGCAATTGATCTCAAACTCATTTCAATGCACATATATGCAATTTTAGGAGCACTCAGGGAGCGGCAGGTCTGTGTCTTTTTTCTCTGACAAAGTTATTAAACTTCCAAAACGGTCAAAACGACAGCCTTTGTCGTTGTAGTACAGTACCAGCTTCATTTAGATGTGATAGCGTTGGGTGTTAGTTGGTTTTACTATTAAATAACAATGGATGTGTAATGACACGATACTTCACAGCGTATCATGTCTGAGATTTCAATGGCAAAGTGGATAACGCATGAATTATCTGTACTTTTGAGTCTTAACCGAGTCGCTTATTTTTAGCCAACCCACTGGTAGGGAGGGATAAGGTGGCTTTGGCAGTATAAATAATAAATCAGATTGTCCTCGTCTTGGAATACATTTGAAAAGCAATGAAACGTGATAAAGTGTCTCATCCGGGTTGTCTGATATTTGTGGCAGTCACTTGTGAGCTGACATGCGGAGCTGTATAGGTTACTGATGGCGAAGCAGACCCGGTCTCAACGGGTCCACGGCACAGGAAGGGTGGAGGCAAAACAAGTCGATCTCAGGCCGGGGATGTGGAGGAGGGCCGCTGTCCCTATCCAGCACGTCAGAAATATCAGCGAACGCGCTTAATAACGACATAAACTCGAGAAAATCGAGATTTATGCCGTTTTGAACGGAACGAGCAGTTACGCTGCGTTATTGCTGAAACGTTGTGAGGAGATATTGCCGCTTTTCCCTGCTGCTCCAAAAAATAACGTTTCTCCCATGAGGATCATCTAAATTCATCTAATCCTGGTTTGATCAAAGCAACCATCTTATAAGCAGTTCTTTGAATCAGTAATTTTCGAACAAAGTTAGTTGTAAATAGTAATGATAACAATAACAATTACATTGATGATAACAACGATCCATCGAAATGTGTACAGAACCAGAAGAGTGCCCTCAATATGTCTGCCAGGCGTACGTATCCCCCCTTCTCTGGTGCTCCAACTTGCCTATGAACCCTTTATTCACCTACCAGGGGAAGGGATGTGTGTGTGTGTGTGTGTGCGTGTGTGTGTGTGTTGCTTTGATACCCGCCACCGCGGCGTGTCAGGTGAGACGCGACCCCCTGCCTGGTCTATTTAAGGTAAAACGTGCGGTGACAGCGGCGCTGTTAGAACAGCCTCGGCTGTGACCTGTCAAAGCCAAGGCTGAATGACTAACCGGAGGATAACTGGGTGCGCCTTTTTAATTAACTGAGGGGAACAGGTCAGCCCGTCGATGTTAGGGAACAA
Organism: Lampris incognitus; assembly: GCF_029633865.1. Lineage (NCBI taxonomy): Eukaryota > Metazoa > Chordata > Actinopteri > Lampriformes > Lampridae > Lampris > Lampris incognitus. The sequence goes on from NC_079211.1 coordinate 20,454,026, forward strand.
CACACAAAAACAGGAGAAATGTGTTTTTGTAATAAAAACCAATGATTTGGTTTTGCGGATTCATTTATTTTGATTAGGCCCAATATTGTTCCACTTTATGAAATTAATTGAATTCCTCATGCGTAAGAACAAATGGACGAACGAATTAATCAAGAATTGGCAAATGGGTGTTTATTCAGCTGTACTAGGGGCTGTCTTTCTTTCCATTATCTGTGTACGTGCTAATATGAGCGCGCTTGTGCTCGTGTGTGGTATGTGCATGCATGAACGTACATGGTGAATATCTAATAATGAAAATAATAATTCATCTGATATACACGATGTACATCTCGATACTGCTGTCCCGGTGTGCGTGACTGCACATGTGCATGAGTTGGAACTTTATCGGAATATTATATCAGAATATTATATAATGAGTCCATTACAAATGTTATGTCAAATGTTAATAAATGTTATGTCTTCGGTACGGATGAACACTCGGACAGGTAAGTCTACTTCACTGGTCTTCATTTAGCGATGTCTTATCTTGCAGACCTCCATGTGTATACGGCTACAGCTCTCTATCAACGGAACAGCACGCGTCCTCGAAGCAAGTATATATATATATATATATTTACATATATAGTGCATCCGGAAAGTATTCACACCCCTTCACTTTCCCCACATTTTGTTATGTTACAGCTTTATTCCAAAATGGATTAAATTCCTTTTTTTTCTCATCAATCTACACACAATATCCCATAATGACAAAGGGAAAAAGGTTTTGTAGAAATTTTTGCAAATTTATCAAAAATAAAAAACTGAAATAAAGCATGTAGATAAGTATTCACACCCTTTGCTATGACACTCAAAATTGAGCTCAGGTTCATCCTGTTTCCACTGATCATCCTTGAGATGTTTCTACATCTTGATTGGAGTCCACCCATAGTAAATTCAATTGATCGGACATGATTTGGAAAGGCACACACCTGTCTATATAAGGTCCCACTGTTGACAGTGCATGTCAGAGCAGAAACCAAGCCATGAAGTCAAAGGAATTGTCTGTGGACCTCCGAGACAGGATTGTATCGAGGCACAGATCTGGGGAAGGGTACAAAAAAATTCTACACCTTTGAAGGTCCCGAAGAGCACAGTGGTCTCCATCATTCGTAAATTGAAGAAGTTTGGATCCACCAGGACTCTTCCTAGAGCTGGCTGCCCAGCCAAACTGAGCAATCGGGGGAGAAGGGCCTTGGTCAGGGAGGTGACCAAGAACCCGATGGTTACTCTGACAGAGCTCCAGCGTTCCTCTGTGGAGATTGGAGAACCTTCCAGAAGGACAACCACCTCTGCAGCACTCCACCAATCAGGCCTTTATGGTAGAGTGGCCAGACGGAAGCCTCTGCTCAGTAAAAGGCACATGACAGCCCGCTTGGAGTTTGCCAGAAAGCTCCTAAAGGACTCTCAGACCATGAGAAACAAGATTCTGTGTTCTGATGAAACCAAGATTGAACTCTTTGGCCTGAATGCCAAACGTCAGATCTGGAGGAAACCAGGCACCTCTCATCACCTTGCTAATACCATCCCTACAGTGAAGCATGGTGGTGGTAGCATCATGCTGTGGGGATGTTCTTCAGCGGCAGGAACTGGGAGACTACTCAGGATCGAGGGAAAGACGAATGGAGCAAAGTACAGAGAGATCCTTGATGAAAACCTGCTCCAGAGCGCTCAGGACCTCAGACTGGGGCGAAGGTTTACATTTCAACACGACAACGACCCTAAGCACACAGCCAAGACAACAAAGGAGTGGCTTCGGGACAAGTCTGTGAATGTCCTTGAGTGGCCCAGCCAGAGCCCAGACTTGAACCCCATTGAACATCTCTGGAAAGACCTGAAAATAGCTGTGCAGCGACGCTCCCCATCTAACCTTACAGAGCTCGAGAGGATCTGCAGAGAAGAATGGCAGAAATACCCCAAATATAGGTGTGCCAAGCTTGTAGCTTCATACCCACGAAGACTTGAGGCTGTAATCGCTGCTAAGGGTGCCTCAACCAAGTACTGAGTAAAGGGTGTGAATATTATTTATACATGCAATATTGCAGTTTTTTATTTTTAATAAATTTGCAAAAATTTCTACAAAACCTTTTTCACTTTGTCATTATGGGGTATTGTGTGTAGATTGATGAGAAGAAAACGGAATTTAATCCATTTTGGAATAAGACTGTAACATAAAAAAATGTGGGGAAAGTGAAGGGGTTTGAATACTTTCCGGATGCACTGTATGTATATATATATATATATATATATATATATATATATATATATATATATACATACACATGTAAAGAGAGAGAGTGAGAGAGCGCAAGCCCGCTTGCTTGCGACCCTGAGAGCAGGATAAGCGGTTTGGATAATGGATGGATGGATGGATGGAGTCTACTACTTTACTGTTTTACTCACATAAAAGTGTGAACAAGTCCAGGTGGCGTGGCAGTGTATTCCGTTGCCTTTGGCAGTATAACGGGGATCGCCAGTTCGAATCCCCGTGTTGCCCCCAGCTTGGTCGGGCATCCCTACAGACACAATTGGCCGTGTCTGTGGGTGGGAATCCGGATGTGGGTATGTGTCCTGGTCGCTGCTCTAGCGCCTCCTCTGGTAGGTCGGGGCGCCTGTTCAGGGGGGAGGGAGGAACTGGGGGTGGGTAGCGTGATCTTCCCACACGCTACGTCCCCCTGGCGAAACTCCTCACTGCCGGGTGAAAAGAAGCGGCTGGCGACTCCACATGTATCCGGGGGGGGGGGGGCACATGTTAGTCTGCATTCCTCTCCGGATCAGCAGAGGGGGTGGAGCAGCAACCGGGACGGCTCAGAAGACTGAGGTACAATTGGGGAGAAAAAGGGGGAGGGGGGTCATTATCACTTAACATGAATAGGAAATGGGGAGGTTCTTGTGTAATTCCCCATCGGTCCCTTATGTTATCATGCTGCTCATTTTGCCAATGCAGTAGCAAAATGTGTCAATATGTATTAGAAAAATCTCTTCTGATTCTTTACTGTTGCCAATTTAATCACACAACCGATGGAAATGATCACTGTGTTTATGCAGACGACAAATTCAAGCCGACACATATTCCTCCTTAACCGGCTGCAGTGTGCAGCAGCTAATCGAACTGACAAGTGTAAAATGCAGCCGTACGGTGTGCATTTACACACAACGCACACAAAAAGCAACGCATGGGAATAACCCAGCCCCGCTGCTGTTGTGCAAGCAAACCAGAAACGAGGAGGTAACGACACAGAGGTGATCATATGGGATGTGACACAGTAAAATGCTGGGATTGGCTGGGTGGGTGTGCAAGGCGGATTTTGGCCAGGGGAAAGGACGTGAAACCCAGGAAGAGCTCAGAAATACTGGTGCAGAAAGACTTACACGTTCTCACTCCCAACTCATCGCATATGGACGCTTGTTGAGGATGACCTCTTCCTCACTGTTGAATGCTCCAGGTTCCCCTTTAACGGCAGCTTTCAACCTGGAAGGTAGTTGTAGACACACAAAAACAAAAAACATTCGACACTATCCCGACTGGTTTTTTATAGAAGTACCAAGTCTAAATCTATCTTTTATCTGTGTGCATTCATCAACATGATCTCACAGAAATACGTGAAATTAACACTCGCATTATGTGGTTGTGGCACGTAATGTGTTGTGTTAACATGACGTGCCGGCACCAGGGACGATTTTTTTTGTTCTCTAAAAACACTGATTTGTGTGTGATATAACTCCATCCATCCATTAGCTGAACCGCTCATCCTGCTCTCAGGGTCGCGGAATGCTGGAGCCTATCCCAGCAGTCATCAGGCAGGGAGACACCCTGGACAGGCCGCCAGGCCATCACAGGGCCGAGACGCGCGCACACACACACGCACGCACGCACGCACGCACGCACACACACACACACACACACACACACTCATACCTAGGGACAGTTTAGTACGGCCGATTCACCTGACCTACATGTCTTTGGACTGTGGGAGGAAACCCACGCAGACACGGGGAGAACATGCAAACTCCACACAGAGGACGACCCGGGATGACCCATCAAGGTTGGACTACCCGGGGCTCGAACCCAGGACCTTCTTGCTGTGAGGCGACCGCGCTAACCACTGCGCCACCATGCCGTGATATAACTCATTTTGAGGTAATGAGGTTAGGGTTAGGGTTGTTTTGGGTTTTTGGGGGGGGGGGTTGTGCCTATGAGTGAGCGCAGTCCCTCCACGTTGAAAGTTGGCGTTAAAGGGGTACCTCGAGCGCTGAACAGTGACGAAGACGCCGTCCTCAACAAGCGTCCATATGTGACGAGCTGGGAGTGAGAATGGGTTCAAAAGAGACTCCTGCTTTGAGGTGTTTCTCTCAGTGGGCTGTGGATCTTCAGTTTTACAGTCTATGGTAATCCAAGATGGATTCACGACTCCCATGAAGCGAGTCAACCGACTCCCCAGACGGTAGTTTGTCATGTCTCGCGAGTGAGTCTACGCCATCAAGCAGGTGCGAGCCGTGGGTAAACATTACATATACTGCAGCGGTGGCTAGCCGTTCACCAGCACTGGAAGCATCACCGTGTGTAAGAGGAAGTGTAACGTTCTCCACAGCTACAAACTAAGATTGTTACTTGGACATTATGAAACACGTCCGCAGATATGAATGCACATCATGTATATGGGGAGAGGGAGAGAGAGAGGGAGAGAGTCTGAGACTGCTGTTTGAGCAGCGGTGGGTGTTTTATAGCATATCAAAGCTCAACGCACAGTTGCTCTCCGGACATGATAGGTTGGCACACCCGTTTTCATCTCGCAAATGCTGCCCTGATGTTTTCTGAAGCCTGCCTACCACTGACACACCCTTCACACTATTATTTCTCTGCTTCCTTTCTCTTCCTCTTCCTCCTCCTCCCATTCATTCTCCCCAGAACATGTAAACCCTCTCTCCTAGATGCAGTCTCAGCATCGGGAGACGTAATGATGAGGCGACATGGGGCAGCAGAACGTGGTAAAAATACACTTTGTACCGAGCCTAATTTGGACAAGAAAGCACTTCAGAAAACGGTTGATTTGTGACTCCTCTCAAAATACAAACAGATATATGAGACAATATTAGGGCCATAACTAAAGAGGAGAGCATGAGTAAGAGCGGAGTTATATTTCAATGCAGGCACATTTAATATCTGTAAAGTAGCGATTATGTCAATTCCTCAACGCAACAATGGGATCATCAATAAGAACAGGATGTTCATTAGGCTCAGCAAGCTGTAATATGGTTTGGCAAATGCACAGAGCAGACTGGCAAGCAAGTTCACTGATGCATGGTTTCTCTGTTAATCGCCTGACTCTATATTCAAATGTGTCAGACACGACGACATGCCGCATCGTTTATGCTCTGCTTGCAAATAATATCACCAGCGGGCGTTTCTTCTCGTTGACTGGTGAATACATGCATGAGAGAAGACTCCTCTACTACGGGATCACAGAGGTACTGTACCGTTTCTGCAAACGAATGATGAAAACAACATTATTCAGGTCATTCTTCCGGAAACCAGGCACAATCTTTACACAGAAAAAAACAAAAATTGCTGGTACCGGGGCGGCACGGTGGCCCAGTGGTTAGCACTGTTTCCTCACAGCAAGAAGGTCCTGGGTTCGAACTCCGCGCCGTCCCAGGTCCTTTCTGTGTGGCGTTTGCATGTTCTCCCCATGTCTGCGTGGGTTTCCTCCAACCATCAAAAAAAGAATGCATGTTAGGGTTAATACTCTTGCCTGTGCCCCTGAGCAAGGCAACAGGAGAAAGAACTGCAGTTGGTCCCCAGGCGCTGCAGTTGCCCACTGCTCCTATACAATAGGATGGGTTAAATGCAGAAAACAAACTCATTGTAACCTACAAGGACAAAATATAGTGGCTTTCTTTTTCTTTATTTAGCTTGACTACAATGATGGGGTCACTTTAACTGATGAGAGAGAGTGATCAGACAAAACCTATTAGGAGATCAAGGAACATTAGATTTTCTGAAAATGTATTTGAACCTACCGTTTGATTCAGGTTTCCAACCCTGGAGAAATGGCCAACGTTGCATCTGACTCCTCTTTGTCTGTTGCCCTCTACCCCCCTCCCCCGTCCTACTAACCCCCCCGTTTCTCACGGTGATACATATGCATGCAGCCCCTTTAAAAAAAAAGATATGATAAAATTGGACTAAAATATCAAGACTTAAAAAAAATCTTGAAATAACTTGAATGTCACTAAAACAAATGAACTATGGTCAAAAATCAAAAACCTGTGCGACATACATCAGGAAACGTGAAGGAGTGTTCTTGCGGTGGCACCTATTCGGGACGTGGATAAACGACTATCTTAAAAGCATGTGGCGTAGCGGTCTATTCTGTTGCCTACCAACACGGGGATCTCCGATTCGAATCCCCGTGTTACCTCCAGCTTGGTCGGGCGTCCCTACAGACCCAATTGGCCATGTCTGCGGGTGGGAAGCCGCATGTGGGTATGTGTCCTGGTTGCTGCACTAGCGTCTCCTCTGGTCAGCCAGACCACCTGTTCGGGGGGGGGACTGGGGGGAATAGCGTGATCTTTCCACGTGCTACGTCCCCCTGGTGAAACTCCTCACTGTCAGGTGAAAAGAAGCGGCTGGCGACTCCACATGTATCGGAGGAGGCATGTGGTAGTCTGCAGCCCTCCCTGGATTGGCAGAGGGGGTGGAGCAGCCACCGGGACAGCTCAGAACAGTGGGGTAATTGGCCAAGTACAATTGGAAGAAAAAAGGATGGGGGGGATCCAAAAAAAAGCACAACATAATTACATTATGTGCACTGCCAGCTTATTTAAACACTCACCTGAAAACGGCTGAAATCCAGTTGCCATGCTCACTCTGTAGTGTGCCAACATTTTCATTTCGTTGGCACTGTAAAATCTAATGAAGGGGAGAAAAAGTTGCACTGACAAGAAAAGCACAAAACATTTTGTATAGTTACGAAGTGCTGTAACACTTGATTACAACACAGGGGTTACCTGTTGCACTGGCGTAACATATTTATTATGGGCCCTGGTGCAAGCAACCCTCATAGAACCCCCCCCCCCCCCGTCTCTCTCTCACTCGCTCACACACACACACCACCACCACCATAGGTGGGTTTAGTAAGTAATTTTAGTAATTTATTTGTATAGCACCTTTCACAGATATACAATCACCAAGTGCTTCACAGCATAAAATATAACAAATAAAATAGAAATATCAAAGTAACAGACAAAGTTTACACAGATTAGTTATTGTAAAGGTCAGTACGTCAAAGATTGGCTACACTTCAGAACCACGGAGAGCGGACGCACCACGGACAGAGTTCGGAAACCTAAACAGACGGTCTCTAAATCAAATCAGTCGACAAGGCAATGAAACAAGTCAACAAAGCAACTAGGCTGTAATATAGCTTATAGCCTTGTCATTCCACAGTAACAGGGGAGCACATATCAGACTCAAAACCTGGTAGATTGCATGGTTTGGCACGCACGCAGCACACATTGCAGCTTTCCTTTTTTTCCTTGCTCTCCTTCCTCTTTTTACATCCACTTTTATGTGTGTAACTCATGCTTGCTTGCTTGCTTGATTTCATTTTTCTAACGTTACTTAGGTAGGCTAGATAGGTAAATGATATTGCGCGCCCTAAACAAGCTATCATCACATGCTCAAAACAGACACGTAACATTGGACTAGCACAATGCATGCAGAAATATTGACGCCCCCCCCCCAGCGATGGGCCCTGGTGCCACTGCACCACCTATATTTATTCCAGTGACCTGTTGACATTTGCTTTGCACATGTACTACGTCAGGCACATTTTGGTGCTCAAAACATGTCATGTCTACAGTCTGCCCACTCGGGACCAGAGCTCCAATTCCTGGTACACCATGCATTATAGACCAGGCTATGAGCTTCCCTGCTGTGTAGAACTTGCTCTGCTCTAAACATGCCTGGTTGTAGGCAAAGAAAAGATTTCCTTGTCTTCCTTCAAAGATTTTTTTTTCATTTTGATATACTTTATTGATCCCCATGGGGGAATTACGCTCTGCATTTAACCCATCCTAGCTGTGTAGCTAGCAACAGTGGGCAGCCACCGTGCAGCGCCTGGGGACCGACTCCAGTTCGTCTTGCCATGCCTCGGTCAAGGACACAGACAGGAGTATCAACCCTAACATGTATGTCTTTTTGATGGTGGGGGAAACCGGAGCACCCGGAGAAAACACACCACAGACACGGGGAGAACATGCAAATTCCACACAGAGGACGACCTGGGATGACCCCCAAGGTTGGACAACCCCAGGGTTCGAATCCAGGACCTTCTTGCTGTGAGGCGGCAGCGTTGACCACTGGGCCACCGTGCCGCCCAAAGATGCCAAAGGATGACTGGACCTCAATCATTAGTAGTGCACCACCACAGCGAGGAAGAGTGAATTTTCTAAACAGTTAGATTACAAAACTACACATATGAAAGACATTTAGGTCTGACAAGTATGAAATGTTGCCCTCCCAATCCTTTACATAAACATGTTTCTGGCAACCTGAAAAACTCCCTGCATGGTCCACTATAATCACCTGCATCTTCTCCAACAAATTCAACTTGGGGTGATTTGGTGCATGCAAAGTATGATTTGCCCAATGCTGTGCATGCACTGTGTAGTATTTTTTTTTCCCATCTGGCAAAAACTGTAAATGTGCTATACCGGTCCAGATTTTCCCTCTGAAAGGTCTTCAATAATTCAGCTACATCTGATGCTTCCTAGAAAAGCACATTTTCAGGTAATAATGTGTTTTATACTTGTTATGAATTTACTTTTTAAAAAAGAAATAAAACAATTCCACATAAAAGTATTTACAAAGAGTGAAAAAGAATACTAATAGAGCTGGACTAACTACATCCTCTTCAGAGTCTGACCCAGTAAGGAAATTTGTCCTATGAAATGTGTCATAACTAAATAAATGCGACTAAAATGTAGCAATCAAAGCCACATAGCAACAGACATGATACCACTTCATAGATTTCAGGCTAATATAAAACAATTATGAGCTCTATAACAATTGTAGAATGTATCCAAGGCTACAGTACTTGTGTATTTTAATATCACTGCATAAAGAACCTTGTACCAGTGTGGCTCATGAAGTTGATTAGTCTCTGCTTCATTTGTCTGTTCACCCTGTAAAAAAAACACCCATCATGTTCATGTTATTGTCAGAAATATGTCAGAAGAAGTTCACTGAAAAGTGCACTGAATTCACTTACATCTGGAGGCTCAGCACTGATCCACTCCGATGAATCAAAATAGTCTTATTGTCAAAAGTTCAAATTCATATTTTAATCAACTATGCGATGAGTTTTCAGCAAATGATCACACACACACACACACACACACACACACACACACACACACACACACACACACACACACACACACACACACACACACACACACACACACACACACACACACACACGCACAGAGTGAGAGAGAGAGAGAGAGAGAGAGAGAGAGAGAGAGAGAGAGAGAGAAACAACTCGAACAAAATATAAAAGAGATGTAATCAGATTATTTACCTCAGAAATGGATGGTTCTTCAATAGAAACAGTCCAAAAAACATATGAGGCTTGTTGCAAGATCTGAGGAAATGCATTGGATTGTGCTAGTGAAGGACTAGCTGGAGCAGAAATTGCAGGCGTATGGGACTGGATGGGAGCAGAGACCATAGATGTAACAGACTGTGGGAGCGGAAACTGCAGAAGCAGGGGACTGGGTTGGAGGCTGATGATTATCCTGTTTTGAAATCATAGAACCAGTTAGAACATTTTACATAAATTACAGCTGCAAAATTAAAATTGCTTTGAAAATGAAATATGATTTTACCTGTGATTTTATAAGGATGTCTGAGTATGGTACAATATACAAATAACTATGGCCAACTTTCTTTTTCAGTTCATTGACACAAAGAAACATGTAGATTGATGTTCCTCGGGTTTTATCAGCTCTGGCCATATAAAATCCAATCACATTTAATGCCACAGAAAGGAAACACTGACAGATGAACTGATTAGACTCAGCAAGGGTCCAAGGTGGATTAACTTCTGAGTATTTCCTGTAACCAACACTGGTATTCATGGACTGGTACACCTGTAAGAAAAATTGTATATTAGCACGGTCTGGTGAAAAGAAACTAACCACCCTTACGAACTTGGCTTTTTACAGGAGTTTAACCCCCAGTTTTAAATGTCAAACATTAACTGACACCACAGTCCACATGGACTGTCGTGGTAACTTTACTTGTAGCAAGTTTATGAGTCTGCAATATGTGTAAATTAATTACCATCCTTAATATCAACCCAAGCCTGATCTTGTGACGACCTCCACACATTTTTGGGATGGGGCCAAATGCAGACTTCACTGAAGCAAAATAGTGTTCACCTCCCAAGTTCTCATTTTATATGGACCACGGTTTCCTGAAAGTACAGCCACCCAACCTTCTTAACTAGCTAGCTAAGCTAACAAGACAAGCTTATCGATGTTAGCTAGCTAACCAACAAACCAACTTTCAGGTTGTGAGTCACAGCTGTACCTCTTACTAACTGAATGCGCACGTGTCCATACCAGCCATTATATCACCTGCTATGCCAATCCGTTTTAACATTTAATCATTTTTCTTGATCTCAAAATTCATTGAAATGTTATATCAGGTTTTTGAAAATTGATATCAACTTTTGTGAAACTTGATATCAAAATTTTGAAACTTTATATCAGATTTACAAATTTTGACTCGTAAATTTGATAACTCGTAAATTTGATACCAATTTTCAGAAATTTGACAAAGTTTCTGAATTTTGATGTTAAGTTTAATTTAATCTGAGATCAGGTTTTCTAAATTGGATATCAAACTTATGAAAACTGATCTGAAAATTCTGAACACTGATATCAAATTTCCAAAAACTGATATCAACATTCCGAAACTTGATATCAAAATTCTGAAAAATGGTATTAAATTTCCAAAAAGCTGATATCAAAATTCCGAAACTTGATATCAAATTTAGGAAAGTTGATATCAAAATTCCGAAACTTGATATCAAAATTCTGAAAACTGATATCAAATTTCCAAAAACTGATATCGACCTCGCGAAACTTGATCTCAAATTTACGAAAGTTGATATCAAAATTTTGAAATCTGATATTAAGTTTCAAAATCTTGATGAATGGTTTGCCAAACACGCTAGGTCACTGGACAATAAACATGTTTGAAAACAGCTGCGGGGCTTACAACTCCAAATGCCTGAGTCCAGATCTAAATTGTGTCACTCACTCACAGGCCGGCACAAGGCTTCGACATCAACTGACAACAACTGACACCATTTGGTCGGCAACAAGTCGCCGACTGCAAAAGTCGCTTAGTCTGAACCCGTCTGTAGTTGGACTTTTTGAACCTTTCTTTTTTTTTTGGGGGGGGGTAGGTCAATAGAATAATGTGTTTTTGCTTACACTCGAAATGAGTGACGAGTGGGCATGGCAAAAAATGCCCCTCTGTACTGGTCACAAGTGCAGCACACCGAGCACGCTGACTTAAAGATGCCATTTATGGCTGCCAAAGCAATGTCTCTAGTTATTGTCATAAACAGAGGCATAAACATTTCAGACAGTGTTTGAGATTTGAATCTCAGAGTCTCAGAGAAAAAATGAGGGGGGGGGGGACAATTGAATTCGACCAAAGTCCTGAAGTATCCAGCAGTTTCTCCTGCCTCACTCCTGACCACTGTCTGACAGGCTGGCTGGAAAACAGGCATGGAGAAAAAGGGAAGTAGAGGGAGAGGTTGTGAACTTTCTCTCTCTGTTCTTGAGTGGCAGAATATTCCCCCTCCAATGAATATCAAGGGCACCCTGCCTCCATTATTCATAACCCAGCTGTTCGAAGACTCCCATATTTACACTTATATTGCAGAACCAGCAAGTGGCTCCCCTTTTTTTTTTCTTTTTTTTTTTAATACTGTGACTGCCAGCCGTCTCGGACTTCTTCGACTGAAGGACCAAGTCAGTGTTGCTCTGGGGCAAATAATGTGCATTTATGGGTGGTAGGATGGTGAAGTCATAAACAAGGCCTAGTGATATCATATTTGGTATTTGAATTATTGAAAAGTGTTTTATGATGCTTTTTTCCCACCTGAGTTTGTGCGGAATTTGATTATAAGCCACCTCCAATTCCTGAGGATACTGGCTTGATCAGGGTAATTCACATAATTTAAACTTCAGCACCGCACCTCACTAAAGGATGTGTAAGGAATAATGAACAGGAGCATTTACCAGGGTGAAAAACTCAAACCAGAATGCAACCGCACTGATTCAACTGTCATTAAGTGGCCGCCGGCCAGCCACCCAAGAAAATGAATAACACATGAGTCCCTCTTGATGAAACATTAGAGACCAGAGACCAGCATCCAGCTGCCTCATGTAGATAGTGTACACTGCAGCCGCAGTCAGATTACAAGACAAGCAAGTGGCATGTAAGAACTCATGATACCAGAGGGGTGAAAGCTAACAGGTTTGAAAATAGCTCTGTCTAGAAACCGCTGGCATATAGTTTCAGTGTGTCCATTTACCACACAATCCCTCACAAGGACAAAGGCAGTGTGTCTTACACAGATGGAGCTGGCCAATGGTAGACATTGTCGTAGATACGGTTTCAGAACTGTCCCCGATGGCTAATAAATCTGTGGGCAAAGTTTGTTCGATGAGATAGTTTATCCTCTGGACTGGTCAGTTGGAGAGGGGCTTGGCTTATACTCCCAAAGCAACCTGCCCTGTCGCCCCTGGGATTCAAGACGAGGAGGCGGTTGAGGGCAATGACAAGATGGAATTACGGAACGAGACACATATCTTATTCATGTGGTCAGGCTCCTCTGGGGATTTTGGATCTGCTGAAAATAGCTATTTGTTGCTGTTGTTTTTCATCATTTCCACCAGGGACACCTTGAGCTGACACCATTTCAGGTACTGTAAACACATTTCAAAGGGAATTATACACACAGCCCAAACACATGAGAAGGGTGTCTGCTTATCTCCAGTGCTCCTGTTGACAGCAGTTCCATATGTTTAAGTCCCATCGAAATAACTTAACCATGTGCAACTCTCCGCAGCTTCATTACAGCTACATTCAAAAGCATTCCCTTCATCCTTGGTTTTCACTCTACAAACAAGGTTTGACATAGCTGATAAATCCATACGCAGCACGCATAATGTCATGTGAGTTATCGATTGAAATCATAACACAAAAGTCAGCGCAGTATACTTTATTGATGCACGCTGTATATATCACGGTGTCAGACGCCTCTTATTTTTCTTGACGAAATCGGCGTGGCACAAATAGAGCCACGCAGATGACTGTACGTTGACTTCTGTGTGCAGACTTCTGTGTGCAAATTTAACTGAGAGGCTGACGCATAAAAGGTAAATAGGTCACCATCTTTCTGGGTAAGATTGGAGGAAAAGAACGATGAAGAGGCAGACATGGAAATGAGCGCCAAGAAAAATGCAAAGAAGTCTTGGATATCTCATCTGTATCATGCCGGGTTCGAGTTTGTTGTCATAATTGTTGTAGATGTCACTGAGTCACGGGAGAGCGTCGGGGGTGATGATGTCAGAGAGACATGGGCGGCGTGCTAGGCAGCAGCTGCCTCAAATCTGAGCTGTTCCAAGTTTTTTGCACATCCTTGTGAAGGAGATGTCACCCGAGCAGAAACCTACATGACAGCTGAGAGTGAAATGAGGTGGGAAATCAAAGTCACATCCTATTTGGACATGTCTCCGTTGTGCCTGTTTGCAAGCTGAGATCACCCAAAAGCCTCTCTGTCTCGCCTTTGCTCCCATTGCTGCACGCAGAAGAGACCCCCGTCCTTGTTTTCAAAGATGAGTTGTGGGGCATTGAGGAACATGCAGACACAAGGGCAGATGTACAGAAACCATATGTACACGTGCAAAGATAGTTAACGGGAATGGAGACAAATTCAAACAAGCTAAGGAAAAAATGATATGCCAATTCTTGGTGTCTCGTCTCTTCGCAGTCAAGAACTATGAATGTGCATCCAGGAAAAGGAAAAATTAGAGCCATATATATTCACAAACCCACTTTATCTCATATTAACACGAAAATATACAGACTTCACATGCCACGAACAAATTAAAACTCTGCATATTGTTTTGAAGAGTGGCAAATACATCACAAGCACTTCGACTTTTTTCCCCTCCTTTTTCGCCTCAAATTGTACTTGGCCAATTAACCCACTGTTCTGAGCCATCCTGGTCACTGCTCCACCCCCTCTGCCGATCCAGGGAGGGCTGCAGACTACCACATGCCTCCTCCAATACATGTGGAGTCGCCAACCGCGTCTCCTCATCTGACAGTGAGGAGTTTCACCAGGGGGGACGTACTGCGTTGGGAGGATCACGCTATTCCCCCAAGTTCCCCAGGCGCCCCAACCGACCAGTGGAGGTGCTAGCGCAGCGACCAGGACACATACCCACATCCGGCTTCCCACCCGCAGACACGGCCAATTGTGTCTGTAGGGACGCCCGACCAAGCCGGGGACTCAAATCGGCGATCCTCGTGTTGGTAGGCAACGGAATAGACCGCTACGCCACCCGGATGCCCCGCACTTCTACTTCTTTAACTTGTGTAAAAACAGTCACAATTTATCGGGCTGCCTCGGCAAAACATATAAAATGCACTGATATGCATTGAACTGGGTAATTTAACAAAGGTGTCCTCCAAATTCATATATAGATGACATCAGTAATCTAAGAAGTCTTGGTCTGGCCTTGTTTACTTTTTAAGTGACTTTCCTCAGGAGAAAAGTACATGTAAACACTTTATAGCTGGGGCTCAACACTAACAGGGGAGCGAGCTGTTATTGGGCTTGGGAAACGAGGAGAATGGATAGCTCCTTTCACAGGCTGTCTATTAGTTTTCATTAGGCTGCCCAGAGAAGCCTGGAGATTTATAGGGCACATTTGCTTTAAATTCAACCCTACGGGGTTCCACCTGATTGCTGCACGGGACAGACAATGATCAACTCCTATCCGTCTCAACACGCCGTTTCCATTTCCATAAATCCTCGCCGTCTGCGGAAGAACAGGGTGCTGTCATCGTCGACAATGTCACAGCGAAGACATCCACCCCAGCTGGACTTCTGGTCTCTAAAAATCCCCCCTCTTATTCTGCCGGGGCTTAGTGTGGATTACCTCTGACAGATCCACACCTTGCCTTGTCGGGCCTGGAGACATGTCAATCATAACTGTTTAGGGCCATTTCCCAGTGAAACAAAACATCTTCTTTTTCTTTTTTCTTTTTCTGTCTTTCCTCGGCAGAGCCAATATCCTAGACAACTTCCCAGCATGAATGTTGCAAGCCATTTATTTGCTGGATGACCCGGCAAAGCCAAACCAGCCAATCAAAGTTGTTTGTTTCGGAGCAAACCAGCAATGTTCTCTGAGGGAAAAATAATCAAAGCCTTCACCGTATTCAGCGGTACGATGTGCATTTCCCCAGACGTTGCCGCATCACTGGCGATGAAGTGCCCCTTATTGAGTGGACAAATACCGAAAGGTAATAGAAGACAGAAACTGTAGAGACCGTTTGATTAGTTTTCCCTCGTCCTCCCACCTCCTCGCGTCTATTTGTTTGGACCGGAGGCGCTTGTTTTCGGGGCTTGATTCATTGTCCCTCAATTATTATTCGCTAATATTATTTCAGGGGCAGTTGTGACTTCAGCCGCCACGCGGAGACATCTCGCAGCGTGTTTCCAATGATTAATTTGAACTGGCCTGGCCATATAGGATCCCCCCCCCACCGACCCACAGCAGAATCAATAGCTCCTTCCTTGACCAAGTGAAGTCTGAGATTTCATTAACCAGTTTAAGAAGACCGGACCGTCTCTCGTGAGTTATAATCGAAGGGTAAGGAGGCCAAGTGCATTCTTTAGCTCCGATGACATGTTCTCAGGCAGGCATTTTTTTTTTTCTTCCTTATTGGCTTCGGCCCACAGAGCAGGAAGGATGGCGTTGATGATGATGATTTATCTGCATTTCAGTCGATGGCATGTAAATCCCTGTGTTTAACCAATCAATACCGCTGTGATCCATCAATCGTATTTCAATATTCCTGTCAGGGCCCCTCTCCTTCTTTAAACAACATCTTGTATTCACAACACCGGTCATGAATAAATGTTTCCCTTAGATATTCCCAACCTCACGTTTGCTCACAGTGTATTCCCGTTCTAATCCCTATGTTTTATTCATGTTTCTTTACTGTCCAGGCAGTAAAAGTGGCGGACCTGGTGTATGTTGCCGGTGTTTCGATGACATCACTCACATTCAAAAGTGTGTTTTGACCTCTTCTGTCTACCACTTCATTCAACACCGATGAGAGCACCGTGGGTTTCCACAACATTAAGCTCCGCCACATTAGCATCAGAAGGGTCTATCCGTTCATGCCCAGCCGCCTGGTATGTTGCGAAGAAAGCCAGCAGCTGCAGACAGACACCCTGCACATTCCAGCGGCCCCATCTATCCGTGAGTCATCCCGCCCAGCGAACTGCTGTCTACTGCCTGTTTTCGGGGCGATCAACTCTCTCCTCTCCCCGAGATCGTTGCTCTTATGGAGCCGAGTCTCCCTGCTGTTGCCAAGCCCGAGGGACGTCCTCCCTTGGACACAAAAAAGGGGAAAGAAAAAAGAAGGAAGCAGCAAAAATCAATTCCTCATTAAACAAATTTGTAAAGGCTGCATCAGAAGGTGTTCAACATTTGCTCTCGCCCAGCTTGTCAGTTTGACGTGACCTTGAGAAAGCCACGTGTCGCCTGACAAATAATAGCGGGCCCGTTACGGGGGAAGAAAGGTGCTACTTTTTTCCCCTCCTGTCTTGATTGATAGCTGGGTCATTGCTCCTTTCACTTCCTAGCGCAGAGAGAAACAACAGCTCGTGGACTCACGCCTCAGAAAGCAAATCAATGGGAGAGGGTGTGTGTCCGCGTTCGTCCGCCTGACTGTGTCTCTTCTCCCGTCTTGCCCGTGGATGTGCATGAAATGGGACGAGCAACCGAGTAAAAAATGAGTGGGAGCGAGCGGAGAAGGACGGACGGTGAGATTGGAAGCAAGGAGGAGATGGAGGGAGACTGGGAGACCTTTCAAGTCCCGTCACAGGCCAGAGAAGGGAATGTCATCCACCCTGCGTCCTCTTTTCGGTGATGGACCGGGATTACTCATCCTTATGTGCTCATACATCTTTTCATTTACAGATGACCAGCTTTCCCCTTTAAAACTGACACCCGCCATTTATACTCATTTCACTTCTCTCCGTAGGCCATGCAAAGCTTCCTTGCCGAGGTGTGTCTGTGACGGCTAGCGATAGAGTGAGTCTTCGTGGGCAAGCTAATGCAGCCCTCTCCCACGGAGGTAATCCTTCAGCGGCGTCCCGCAGCCTCAGAGAAATGTCAGGCCGCTGCTGTGAGGATCAGTCCATTCCAGCACACAGAGATGGAGATATATCTTATTTAAGCCTGATTTCATTTGGCCTGCTTGGCACCGTCGCAGGGATGTGTTGTGTGTGGAGCAGAGGGTGGTAGCTGGAGACGCGAAAACTCCATCTGTATTCGGAGAAATTGGCGATGATTCAACACAGGCCAGATGTACCGTATACTCAACTGACAGATGTGGCGGTCAGAGATGCTTTTCTATGGTCCGAGTACCACCTGTATGTCCATGAATATTTACTGAATATAGAGCTGAACTACGTATAGATCTGCTGTAATGCTGCAGCCAGAGACACACAATCTACTGTATTCCACCATGTTGTGTAAGGGCGGTGCCGGCTGTGCTTGGAAGTCTGCCATCGATCATTTATTACTTAATGGGAGGGCAGCTCAAAAGCGATGAATAAAACTTGGTGAAACATCGACAAGTTGGTTCACTTCATCAGTTAAAACAAATCTACTGGAAACTAATATTGGTTCTTCGGTGTAATGCCATATGCCCATTGAGTAGTCATTAAAAATTCCTGGCTTGAAAAAGTTTTCAGTCCTGGGTTGCCTCTGCTGCAGTGAGGCACTGCTAATGTGTTGGCAATGAGGAACTCCACAGTCATTGTCTTTGTATTCACCACCCTGCCCTGAGAGTTGAGTCTGGAGATCCAATATGGAACCAGCAAATTGAGTTATTGCATAAATTAAGGGATTTCAAACCTTTTCTCTGGAACACGCCATGTAAAAGTTTGAGATTGAAAAACGGTGCCAACGTTTTGAACGCATGAAAGCTTGCCATTCACGTGCACGTGCACTATACGGCACAGAAGGCAACGAATCATTGATTTTCCAGTTGGACCAAAGATGAAATGGCTTTTAGTTTTAAAATAAAAAAAATCAGCTCTCGAAGTGAATTAGAATCTGGAATTTTCCAACTGAACCCTTTTTCGGGCTGGCAAATCCTCGTGCAACTTATTTATCTTGAGCCAAGTCTCAGCATAATGTTGAGCCCGGCACAGACTGCTGTGCCTTTGAACGCACATATCAATACACACCTTGGGTGTGATTAAATATGTATAACCCGTATTAAAGACAGCCCTCCGTCTATTCTATGCATGACTGCGGATCTTTGTGGAGTTTGGAAAGATGGGGGGGGGGCGTTGTTTCAGAAGATTTCCAGCTCCCAGTACTCTAATCCATACTGACAGAGCTGGCTCCATGGGAAGGCATCACAACAGGGGCTCAACTTCTTCACTCCACTGAGAGAAAAGGTTTTCACTTTCTTTGTGAACTTTTTTTACATTATGGCACAATAAGAAACACATTTAAGTCTTGCCAAAATGCATAAATAAATAAAATGAATTTTGTCTTTCACACAAAAGTCTTTTCTCGAAGGCGTGCGGCTCCTCACGCCCGACCTTGTTGATGCGGCACATCTCGGCTCCTCTCCGGTGTCATATTTATGTCTCGTGGGCTGCAGAGTCACCTCTCAGAGGCCACTAACAGGTTGATCCCTCCGCTCCTCCTGTCCCCCTGATGACAGTGTAGAGGCGTTCATTCTCTGTATTGACCCTCACTGTCAGGGAGATGGCTTCTGAGTCACATCTCTGACTTCACCGAAAGGAGAGATGGAGCCTCGGCACAAACAACAGACACAATCAGTGGTGTGCTACTTTTGTTGTTCAGTAAATAAGCTGTTTGAACAATCCGTCGTAACAACTGCTGTCACAGTACAGTAGGCAAGGGGGGAGATGGAGAGGTATTCCAGCAAAACAAAAGGACCCCTGGTAGATGGTGCAGACGTCTACAGGAGTGAGGATGGCTCAATAACAGACGGAGGATGAATGAATTCGCTAACCTGTTTACAGCGAGTGTCTTTTTAGGGCGCAGCAGCACATTCTCCATGAAGGCAACATACTCTCCAGCCTTTATCCAGGGAAAATGCTCTTGGTTTCACACGGAGAATGTGATGAAAAGGATCCAGCTGGCATTCTCACAGTGCATCAAGAGTAATGGAATTGTCTTATCTTGGGATGCAACCGGATAATGGTTTTGAGTGAACAGAGGCTTGACTAAACAGATTATCTTATTATTCCATTACCTCTGCACCACTATACAATTTGATGGGAGAAGTGTGTAATGCATGTACTGTAGAGTAAATAAATTAATCAAGCTCGGAGGCTTGGTCTTCCGGAGGGATATGTACTCAATCTAGACTCTCCCTCTTGCAGCAGCCCCCCCCCCCCCCACACACACACACACACACACGGTCGAGGTACTCTCGGGCCTGTTGTCTGGGAGACCGTTCCTTGTTTAGATGTGTTGTCAAGGAAACAAAGATTGGGGAAAAAAAATCTCTGCATTGAAATTTTTAGAAAACCCATCTGTTTCGCTGGAACAAGAAATATGAGACTATTGCCAAGTTCGACGAGTGCTTTGAATAAAAATATCTTCTAAAAGGATGGGGGATTTTTTTATTTTTTTTTACCATTTTTAGTTCCTGTCTAACTCATTTACAAACTGGAGTTGTGCTGTAAATTCATTTATGTTCTTTATCTTTCTAATTTTCTCGACTAATTGTGCTACTATGCAACGGTGGAGCTACCTAACAAGGGATTTAATTGACCTATCGAGCTGAAAATTGCATTGGAGAAAATCTATAATTCCGATAATCCGGCACAGTACTGGAAAAAAAACAAAATACAAACTCGTGGCCGCCCCTGTGAATAACGGGATGTCCAAATGCTCATAATCACCAATGATCACTGGTGAAAGGTTAAGCTGACGCCATCTCTCAGCCCAATTTACTACAAAACCCAGGGAAATATTCAGAGGATGATGGGATTTCTAAGCCCGCTCGTTAGGGACGCTGAATGATCAGATTGTGTCTTTGGGAAAATAATAGCTTGTTCTGCATAAGGAGTCACAGCGTAATTTGATTGCAGTTGCGTTTCCCCTGAGAACAGCAGCAGCTGGACATCTGAGGTGGCAGACACGCTGCATATTGTGTGAGCGATTAAAAAACCCAATGTGGCCTAAATCTCTTCCCACAGCCCTGCTTTTCTGTCTTTTCACACATTCTCTAAATCTGTCACGTCTTCACTGCCCCCCCCCCCGTTGCTGCCTTCTCTAGCTCCGTATCTCACCGTTTCACATGTGCATGTTCACAAATGTATAGCGCAGCCATTCAATAATCATACCCTGCTGTTACTCACATGCTGATAACCCGTGCAAACAATATATTCCATCCTTCTCTGACATTTGCAATTTTTTTTTTCTGTAGAAGATAAATCATTTATTCTCCAGGAGAACTGCCACAGAATTACCCTGGTACAAGGTTCAGGCCACTGCCATTTGGCCATGAAAAGGTTTGGGATCCGTCATGTCCCTGGTGCACGCCGGTACTCATCTGAAGATAGCAATCAACCCAAACAACCGAAATCAAAAGTGGGGCAGTGTACAGCCTGCATACACTGTCCCACTACACTGCACATCGTCCCAGAGCGGCACAGCAAATAATGCCCAGGAATGTATTTGAAAAAAAAAAAACCTTGCAGTTTTTTTTTCATCCTTCCTTTCAAGCAGGACATCAGGTGACGTTAGAGCAAGGGCGGGCGGGGGGGAGTGGGGGGGGGGTTGAGGTGGCATCATACACCGTGATGCTCCGCTTCTGCCTGGGACACATCAGGGTCCCTCTGGCTGCATCCAAGTGAGAAAGCCTTGTCAACATGCCTGGCTCTAGGGGTGAGGGGGTGGGGGGGTTGGGGAATTGTCTTAAGGAGAGGGGATGAGTGAGATGGAGGAAGGAGGTAGAATATGACAGGAGCAGGGGGGGAGGGAGAGGGGTAGGGGGCAGGAGAAGTCTAGGTCATTGTGGGATCTGACAGCGGAGGGCAACGCCAGGCCTCATTTAGAATTCGCTCCCTGAGAAGCAGCTGTTACATCTTTTATTGCAGGAACAAAAGGACGCGCTGCCATTTTCATGTGAGAGCTATTTTCTTAAGAGCAGCATCAAAAGGGACAAGTGGGAAGCAGAGGTGTGCACCGGGGAAAACAAAATTCTCTCAGAAATACAAAGACAGCCTGCACACACAGCTCGTTATTCTCTGGTCCTGTGCAAAACTGCCTGCAATTCACTTTCACACCCTGTCATTGTTAAGGTGAAAAACCAGCTCCCGAGGAACGACGCTCGGGAGAGCTGCACCCAACGCATACAGAAAGATCAAAACCCAAATCCCCATTAGAGTTCTGTAGTAGGGTCTAAAAGAACTTATTTTATCAAAATATACTGTGGTAACCTGTGGATCTCTTCACTGTGAGCCTCATTTCCTTATGCAGACTCAACTGCTCAAGAGTAAAACCTTCCTGCTGTAAAATAAATTCCCAAGTATAAAAAGTCCTATTCGCTTATACTGCCGAAACTTATGAAAGAAAGCGTTTCTCTCAGTCCCGTGAATTGAAGATGGAAAATGCTGTTTGCCACCTCATACTTTTGGTAAGAGGAAGCAACTACGTATGGGGAGCTGCCGATTAAAACCCTTGTTAGTTTATTTTTATTACTTGCCATTTTAATGAACTGTGAGGGTTTGTCGGGAGTTTGTCCACCACCGTTTCAATGGCGATTGGCCAAAGTCATGAAGAGAGGAAACACACACACACACGCATGCACACATACACAAATACATGTGTGTACATACATACAAACACAAAACACACACACACACACACACATATACACACAAATACATGTGAGTACATACATACAAACACAAAACACACACACACACACACACACACACAAACATACACATAAATACATGTGTGCACATACATACAAACTCACTAACACACACACACACACACACACAAATACATGAGCATATAAACTCACAAAAACACAACACAACACACACACACACACAAATACATGGGCATATAAACTCACAAAAACACAACACACACACACACACACACACACACACACACACACACACACACACACACACACACACACACACACACACACACACACATAAATACATGTGAGCATACAAACTCACAAAAACACAACACAACACACACGCACATACACACACACACACACACACATATACACAGACTGAACAGAATTTTTTTATTCCACAAGTAAGAGCATAAGGATTAGGAAGATGAGTCACTGTATCTAAACGCAGCAATTGGGTTGTGCAATGCTGCTTTCTCTTACACCAGCAGGCTGCCATCCTGCTGAACTTGATCCAGAAAAGCCTTGTGGGCATCCAGTGCCAGTTAACCAGCAGCAAACATTCTTTATGAAATCTCTCACCCACAAACTGTGAAACGGTTGCCCACTCCTATCACAGACATGTACCCAAACGCAGCCGTAAAAATTGACCATGCGCTCCTCTTTGCATTTACCGAAAGCCAAAGCCTGTGGCTGGCTGGCTGGCTGGCTATAGGTTCAGAGACGAGGCTAGTCAGCCATTCCTCTGCACCGCTCACAGCAGGGTGAGCGAGATCAATCAAATGCAATTTGAGAAATGTCAACCTTCCATTTCACCTCGCCCCGGCAACAGCAAGGCACAGTTGAGAGGAATCATCACTTGCTAATTATAAAGCCCATTATATTTTGACAGCTGTCAAAACTCCATCAATAGAAAAGCACCATTATCATTAACCTGTTGCTTGTTTCCCAAGAATTCATCTCTTGGAATCTGTTGTCAAACATCTCTTTACCCTGTGAATAATAATTATCCCCCTGCCCCCCCCCCAGTACCAAAACTTTCAGATGGCAGGGCACTCTGCACATTTGGCAAGGAAATAAACAAAGTTCATAAGACATTCAGAAGGGCAGTTCATAGGTCTGACTATCGTCATTGCTTTTTGTAGTGTTGTGACTGGTAATGGAATAGAAATCGCCGCTTGTCAGGCTGGGCGGTTATAATGGCCTGTCAGTGAGAGCATTAGGAGAGGGCATATTTCACACAAGTGCTTCATTTGAACAGTATATCATACTGTAGAGGTAAGCAGCATCATTAGTACTACATGGCCTCACAAGCCTCCACAGCTGGGCTGAAGAAAGACGAATGTGCCAAATAATAGACGGAAAAAGAAATTATTCATGGAAAATGGAAATCAAGTGTTAATGCGGTGATATTTCTCTGCCTCTCACAACTAAAAGACACAACGATGCATCATCTACACATCTTCCACACAGCACCTTGGATTTTCTGTTCCATCAGAAACAAAAAATTGCAGTGAATAGTGACAGTTTCTGAAGAAAGGTAGAACACTTCCACGTCATCCACTGAGATAATGTATTTTTCTAATTTGCTTTTGATTCTCAGTTACTGCTCAAATGACAATTGTGTAAATTTGTTAGTTATTGGAGATTGTAATTTTTCCCCCCTCCATTGCTAAACTGAAACTTGCTAACACCAGTTTAAGTTGCTAACGCTCTTATTTGACGCTACTATCAGGCTCAAATTTAAAAGATGCAATGGGAAAATAAAGTGGGCAAAATTACGGGTCAAACTCAGGTCAACTGATGATTGGGTGATAGAAAATAGGTTGATTAGCTAATTTTGAAATGAAGAGGACACGCCCGACACAAAGGGTTGGACATTGGATGGTGGATGAACTCCTAACTTAACATTTTTAATCTCAACCCGCACCCCAACCCTGGCCCTAACCTGAACCTTAACCCTTAACCCTAATCTTAACCTAGCCCTAACCCACATTTTAATCTAGCTTAACCCCTGGGTGAAATTGCGTCACACCGGACACAAGGCGCCAGGTGTGGATGAGATTCACCTGAGATGCTGAAGGCTCTGGACATTGTTGGGCTGTCTTGGCTGACACACCTCTTCAGTGTCACGTGGAGGTCGGGAACAGTACCTGTGGAGTGGCAGACTGGGGTGGTGGTTCCCATATTTAAAAAAAGGGGACCAGAGGGTGTGCTCCAATTATCAGGGCATCACATTGCTCAGTTTTACTGGAAAAGTCTACTCTAGGGTGCTTGAAAGGAGGCTCCAACCGACTGTCGAACCTCGGACCCAGGAAAAACAATACAGATTCTGTCCTGACCCTTTAACATTGCGGAAGTGCTGAGGGAGGCATGGGAGTTTGACCAGCCAGTCTACATGTGTTTTGCGGACTTGGAGAAGGCTTATGACCATTTACCCCAGGACACTCTGTGGGGGTACTGCGGGAGTATGGGGTACCAGGGTAGTTGCTACAAGCCACCTGGTCCTTGTATAACCAAAGTGAGAGAGCTGTGTCCACATTCTCGGCACAAAATCAAACATGTTTTGGTGGGTGTTGGACTCTGCCAAGGTTGTCCCTTGTCTCCAATTCTGTTTGTGATATTCATGGACAGGATCTCAAGGTGATGCCAACGTGAGGAGTGTGTCTGTTTGGGGAACCTCAGAATTGCATCTCTGCTCTTCGCAGATGATGTGGTTTTGTTGGCTCATCAGAACGTGACCTCCAGCGTGCACTGGGGTGGTTTGCAGCTGAATGTGAAATGGCTGGGATGAGAGTCAGCACCGCCAAATCTGAGGCCATGGTTCTCTAAATGGTGGATTGCTCCCTCCAGATTGGGGATGAGTTGTTGCCTCAAGTGAAAGAGTTCAAGTATCTGGAGCGGGAGATTGACAAGCAGATTGATGCAGCATCAGCAGTAATGTGGACGTTGTACCAGACCGTTGTGGTGAAGAAGGAGCTGAGCCGGAAGGCAAAGCTCTCATTTACCAGTCCATCTTCATTCCAACCCTCACCTATAGTCATGAGCTTTGGGTAGTGACTGAAATCGCGGAGACAAGCGGCTGAAATTAGTTTCCTCCATAAGGTGTTTGGGCTCAGCCTTAGAGATAGGGTGAGGAGCTCGGACATCCGGAGGGAGCTCGGAGTAGAGTCGCTGCTCCTTCGCATCGAAAGGAGCCAGTTGAGGTGGTTTGGGCATCTGATTAGGATGCCTCCTGGGCACCTTCCTTTGGAGGTTTACCAGGCACAGCCAACTGGGAGGAGACCCCGGGGTACACCCAACACTCGCTGGAGGGACTACATGTCCAATCTGGCCTGGGAACGCCTTGGGATCCCCCAGGAGGAGCTGGAGGGCATTGCTGGGGAGAGGGACATCTGGAGTGCCCTACCTAGCTTGCTACCACCACGACACGACCTCAGAAAAGTAGCTGATGATGAGATGAGATGAGATGAGATGAGATGAGATGAGATGAGGAGGTGTACAAATAAGAAGTCACCTGGTCAAACACCTCTGCCCCAAATGGAAGTGACTGGTGTCACATGACCCTACTGCTCCAGACAATGTTACTTTTCAAAGTAAAGCAAATCATATCCAGTATCTTTGACAAAATTGAATACAACACTGTGATTAAAAAAATGCAAGAGGACAACAAGTTCGAAAAAGACATACAGCTTTTTCTTTCAAGATATTACCTTCAATTAAAACATCGAAAGTGTTCCGTTTTTTGCACGGTGTTGTGTTGTGCAATGTTTTCTTTTTCTTTTTTTTCTTCTTTTTTTGTTTAAATCGTTGTTTACATTTTCAATATTCATTGTGAGTCAGCCAATATGATTTGTGGCAACTCGGCATTGTTTTTTTCCCCTAAGTTTGGAAAATACCGATGTCTTTTACCCTAACATTCTCAATCACTTCATGGACTGTTTTTCTCCCCTAATAAATCAACTAGGTAATTTTCAACAGGCTGCTCCTTTCAAGTTCTGGTGTCGACTTCCGAATTTCAAAATAAAATAGCATATTCTAAACCTACAAAACATTTTCAGTCTCAATCTACTGTACGTGCACATTATCTGGAACACATTTAACAGCGTCCTGGTAGCCAAATAGGTTTCAGTGCATGTTACATAACCCCCTATGTCCCGGGGTCAATTCCAGCCATGACCTTTATTGCATGTCATACCCATCTCTCCTTCCCCTTGTTCCGTGTCTGCCACTTCACCATCCTCTGTCCAATTAAAAAAAAGGCAAAAAAAATACCGAAGAAATAATCTTAACAAAGAAACACATTCAATAAATCTACATTCGGTTTTTTTTTTAATAAATCTATTTTTCAGCCTAATAAATCCCTTAGTGGACCTTTAACAGAATTACACAGGATTTACACACAGCAGATCAACAGGCGAGGGAACAGGTAAAAATATTAATGGGGGAGTGAAACGCTTGAATCCATGGACGAGTTCGACAGCTCACATTCCTCGACTGATTAAAACCGACAATTCATTTGCAAACTATCCCATTGAAAAAAAAAGTGACCAATGTTCTAAAAAGACCCGTAAACACAACGTTGTCATCACACTCTTTGCAGCTAGCTATAAAGTCAATCACCTACTTATTGTTAGTGATATTACATGCATACGGATTACAGACCGATTTTAGATGCTTTATTTTTCTTGAAATCTAAAATTTCTTTGAAAGGATCTATGCAAAATCCAGCCGAGTTTTCATGGCCACACTGTCCCCAAAACTCCATACAAACCCCAGCATAATGAAGTTTGCACAAGGTTCACTTGTACACAGTAGGATAATTCGCTGGGAATTAGGTTACATTAAACCTTTTCTGAACTGTAACAGCGCAGCCGAGCCAGGGCACGCAGCAGCCAGGGGGCCACTGCGCATGTCAAACCCAAGGAAGGACGCTGTGCAGCGAAACGCTCTAAACTCATGAGCATGTAAGAACACATGGCAAAACCTTATTTTCATTCTGATCCGGTTGTTCAATGATCTCTCACACCTGACTGCTCTGTGTTATCCCAGATGGCAGATGACAACATCTGGAGTCTTACAAAGAGCTAAGGCTCTGAGGACAAAGAGAGATGCAGGGGAAAAAAGCTCAGCCCCCACACACCACCTCCACTCCATCGAACACGCACACGCGCACGCTCGTGCACGTGAAGCACATTCAGCGCAAACAAAAGGCAACTTCCCACTTTGAGCGGATACGACAATGTGAAGACTTCAGATTGGTATCTAATGAAAACCATTATCTGTTCTACTTACACATTTTGAGTAGATGATCCCTGTTTGGGAACCGTGAATGCGCCTGAATGCCTTTAAAAAGAGCCACTTTTTAGACAGGATATTTTGCAAGGTGACTACTCCCAGAGTATTATGCAAACACAGAGGTTCGTAATGACAGCACATTATTCTCTCAGTCGGAACAAGTGAAAAAAGGGAATGTTTTTTATGGTTCAAAGTACAGGCAAAAGAGGGAGCGAGAGCACTTTTTCTTTTAAGTGCTTGATTATTTGAATGTGGGGCCTCTGTAATCTGAATGCAAGGGTTTGCTCTTAATTGTGTTCTATAAGGGGATGTGCTCAAACCATTTAATTTCTTATCTATCTATCTATCCACCTACCTGTCTAGCTATCTATCCATCCATCCATCTCTCTGTCTATCCATCCATCTATCTGTCCGTCCGTCCATCCATCTATCTATCTATCTATCCATCCATCTATCTATCTATCTATCTATCTATCCATCTATCTATCCATCCATCCATCATCCATTCATCCATCTGTCTGTCTGTCTATCTATCTATTTATCTATCTATCATCTATCCACCTACCTATCTATCCATCATCCATCCATCCATCTCTGTCTATCCATCCATCTATCTATCTATCTATCTATCTATCTATCTATCTATCTATCTATCCATCTATCTATCCATCTATCTATCATCCATCCATCTCGCTGTCTATCCATCCATCCATCGATCTATCCGTTCGTCCGTCCGTCCACCTATCTATCTATCTATCTATCTATCTATCTATCTATCTATCTATCTATCTATCTATCTATCTATCTGTCTGTCTGTCTGTCTGTCTATCTATCTATCTATCTATCTATCTACCCATTCTATCTATCTATCCGTCTGTCCGTCTATCTATATCCATCCATCTCTGTCTATCCATCCATCTGTCTGTCTGTCTGTCTGTCCGTCCGTCCGTCCATCCGTCCGTCCACCCACCCATCCATCCATCTATCTATCTATCCCCTTCACTGGCACATCAGACACTAGTGGTGCCAGAGGCGCGGTCGGTAGTAGAAGACGTGTCGTGGTCCTGGACAGCTAACATCTAGCTGTGTGAGGGTAAAGCTGAATGGTCACAAAAACAAGCCGTTATGTTGTCACCGTAAACCTTCCATGGCGTTTAAAAGGTACACAGAGTCGTGAAGTGCTGCAAGGATTGACTGTTCCTTGCAATAACTCTCTCACGGCTTCAACGCCATTCGAGTAACTTTGTCTTAACAGCCTGTGAAGCAAAGTAAGCGATTTAAAAACAGGTGGCTTTTGATCTCTTAAGATCAGCAGCTCGTGATTCTGTGTGTGACCTACTGACTTGCTGTCGATGGTTCTTGTGTTGCTGATGCCGGCGAGGTGGTCCGTCCTCTGGATGGGAACCTCAGTAACGACCCAGTCACTGAATGCTGCACTGAATGTTTATGGCTGCCTATCCAGCCACTATGTGTGTGTGTGTGAGAGCGAGAGAGAGAGAGAGAGAGAGAGAGAGAGAGAGAGAGAGAGAGAGAGAGAGAGAGAGAGAGAGAGAAACTTTGAATTTTAAAATAACTTTTAGTTACACCACAGTTAGGGCTGCACGATATTAGGAAAATATGCGATGTGCGATAACTTTGTTGAATATTGCGATGGCAATATGACTCGCGATAAATAAACAAATATTGAAGTGTACAGTTTTTAATGTCTTTCTGCTTTAGATTTGCTGCTAACACAGACCCCAGACAATGAACAGCCTATGCACACTGAATAAATAAAATAAATAAAATGCATTATTTCCATTCCGGCAACATGGTTTTATTGAAGAAATGCACCTGGCTACAGCCGCTATATTGACAATGAACAAATACCATCAACTCGGTTGCACGGCAATACAGTTCCTTCATCACGTTAACAGAACATCTAGGCCTATTTAAATATAGCAGCTGCTAGGAGTTTCTATTATAAATGATTAAGTAACAGTCCCAATTTAAAACTGATGTCTTACCAGTTTTGCAGAGTGAGTAACTAATGTTAGAATTTTATTTTTTACATTATATCTTGTTACTGAGGCGGAATCAACCAAGTGACACTGCCGCCTTTTTGCCAGAAGGGGCACCAAAGTCGACACAAACTGCATATACCGTTTATCGCAGTTCAAGCAGTCTTGTGCGATATGTATATCGCGCATGTTTATATCGCGATGAAGGTAAATGTTCAATGTATTTAAATATATTGTGTAGCCCTAATCACAGTATAGAGATCCTCCATTCCCACCATGTCAACATCAAATAACACACACACACACACACACACACACACACACACACACACACACACACACACACACACACACACACACACACACACACACACACACACACACATTTATACTATACTGTAACGTTCATGGATAAGTAGACACGTTGCTCGACTGGTTAACGTTGTCGCTTGCGGAGTGGGAGACACGGGTTCGCGTCCTGGCTGTGGCGGTTCCCGGACTGCCCCCCGAATTCGCTACAATACAATCGACATATAACAAACACAGCTCACATCAAAAACAAATTATCCCGGCCTGGTCGGGCTTCCCTACAGGCACAATTGGCCGTGTCTGCGGGTGGGAAGCCGGATGTGGGTATGTGTCCTAGTCGCTGTATTAGTGCCTCCTCTGATCTGTCGGGGCGCTTGTTCAGGGGGGAGGGGGAACTGGGGGTATAGCGTGATCCTCCCACGTGCTACGTCCCCCTGGCGAAACTCCTCACTGTCAGGTGAAAAGAAGCGGCTGGCGACTCCACATGTATCGGAGGAGGCATGTGGTAGTCTGCAGCCCTCCCCGGATCAGCAGAGGGGGTGGACCGGGACGGCAAGAGTGGGGTAATTGGCCGGATACAATTGGGGAGAAAAAGGGGGCAAATTAAAAGAAAAAAAACCTGCACCAATCAACAGTTCAATAAACATCGTCAGTCCTTTTGAAAAAACTTTGGAAAGGATTTCATAGGGTGTAGGTACTTGTCTCCAGTTTTTTAAAATGGCTAAATCTCCCTTCTTAGGGAGCAGAGAGAGAACTGCACACCTACGGGAACCGGAAGTGTCTCTTTTTTAAAGCACTCTGTAAAATTGTCCAGAAGATCCTGTCCCACAACACTCCAGAAGTGTTCAAAAAGTCGGACGGTAGGCCTTCCATCCCTGGAGCCTTGCCCGACGCCATCTGAGACACAGCAACAGTCAGTTCATGCAGAGCCATGTCCAAGCACAGCGTATCCTGTTCTTCTGGACTCAGCTGAGGAAGGCCCTGTAAAAGCTCCGCAGCAGAGTCCACATCACAGCCCTCTGCCCTGAACAAGGCCGTGCAGAAGTCCACTGCATGCTTCCCCATCTCATGGAATCTGTGGTCACCTTTCCGTCAAGGAGACAAAGACACACTGTCTGTTTTGTTTGAAACACTGACTTCTCTAAATTAAAGAAGAAAGTGGTTGGTGCATCCATGTCTTGGAGTCCAGTGAAGCGTGCTCGGACTAAAGATCCTTTAGCTTTCTCTCGCAGGAATGGGTTCAGCTGCTGTCTTTTACAGTGTAGGAGATTATCATTCTGGTGATCAAGGCGCGAGCCAGAAACAACTCCCAGGTCGCCACCCAACACAACACACCCTCCTGGATGAATGCCACTCAATTTGTCTTGCAACGTTTTAAAAAGCCCTCAACGCTCAGAGCCATTGTTTGGTGCATAAACGTTAATAGAATTCAACATAGACTCCTCCATTTCAGCTGCCACCATAAGGAACCTGCCCTTCACAATTCTCTGTGCTGGATAAAATGTTTGCATGTAAGGCAGAAGAAAATAAAATGGCAACTCCTGCACTAAAATTTGTCCCATGGCTAAGGACATGCTGTCCTGCCCACCATAAGCCCCAATCTATTTCATTTGTGCTGTCACTGTGTGTTTCTTGTAGAAAAACTACATCCAGTCTTTTCTGCTTGAGAGGAGAAGAACGACAGGCCCGTAAGAAATCAGACAGGAAAAGACAGCTGAGAAGAAACACCAAGTGTTGTATAATCATGGTACATCTAAATTGAGAGTTTCATCTTATATATCATGTTTGCCATAGGTACTTTTAAATCTCTCCTTAGACCAGTGACATGATTCTTGGGGCGATAACGTTTTTTGCTATCCAGTACATCCAACCCAACATCTTTCCGCAGTGCAGTAACTGACCGAATAAATTTGTCAGCGTCAGGAAAATAATCCTTGACATTAACCGATTTACCAAATGTGTCATCCAGAAAACTATTAATCTCCTCCAATGAATATAAGTTCACACTCTTGAGAATTACTGTCCGCTACAGAAACACTATCAGATTCACACTCCATAGCAGTCACATTGTCACGCCAACCAGCAGCCTTCATCACCTGCTCCTCTGCCCC
The DNA here is from genome assembly GCF_029633865.1 of Lampris incognitus. Classification (NCBI taxonomy): domain Eukaryota; kingdom Metazoa; phylum Chordata; class Actinopteri; order Lampriformes; family Lampridae; genus Lampris; species Lampris incognitus. The sequence goes on from NC_079211.1 coordinate 20,486,056, forward strand.
ACTGTCCATTTCAACCTGCAGCTTCTCTTCCTCCTGTAACGAAACCTGCGCCGACCTCCCCATGTCGTCTTCCCTCTGCATTGTCCTGACCACAGGGTCAGCCTTCACCCCCCCCCCCACCCGCTAAATTATCTGTAGACACAGAGCCGCACGCACCGGCGGACTACGGAGCCACCAGCCTCACTCCGCACAGGGGGAGCAGCCTCGGGCAGCGTCCGCCGCCCGCTTCTCCTCTCCCCGTTGTCAGCCACAGCGGCCCGCTGCTCGCCACCGTCAGCCACTTCGGCCGCAGCGGCCTGTTGTCCGCCACTGTCCACCACATCGGCCGCAGCGGCCCGCTGCTCCCCTCCCCGCTGTCACACACACTGTCTATGTGGACAAGCAATCCGCTCCTGACCCACATCTCCACACTCAAAACACTTCATACTCCCGGAGCTAGCATATACCATATAGAAACCCTCCTCACGCTTAACACGGAAAGAGACATTCATTGTTTGGGTCGGAGAGTCCAAATACATAAACACGTGTCTCCGCAGAGATTGAACATGCGTCAATCTGGTGGCCTCACAGCCCAGATTCACTGTCCGGAATCCACTCGCAAGCTCCCCGAAGCGCCTCAGTTCATGCGCCAGCGCCTCGTTGGAAATAAAAAGGAGGGATTCCGGACACGGTGATCCGGGTGGAGGGCACCGCCAGCGGGGAAACGAGTGTAAACTCATCGGGTACGAGCAAGCCGTTTTCTATCAGCCGGTTGACCAAACCCTGTTCCTTCAAAAATACAACCACCGCTTTATTCATTCGTGAGGTAAACGAGGTGTTTCCACTCCCCACCTGGTCTCCTGCCGGCAACAGCACCTGCTGCACCGTGGTACTGGGCCGTGGCGCTATCCTCACTCCGTGCCTCAAAGACAGGGACGGCGTCTCATCGGCCGCCATACCCGGCAAGAAGCACGGCTCACCTTCCGCCAAAAACAACGACCAAACACACACCAAACTACAATAACCACAACTACAAAACAATCATACAATAGACACAGTAGGGGGGGGGGTTGGGGGCAGAGGAAAAATCGAGAAAAAGTCACGGATTCTCCGCCAAACTCACCACGCTCTCCACCACCAAACTCCCAGCATGCAGTGCAGAGAGGGAGAGAGAGGGAGAGTAAAAGCTTCCATCATGACAACCAATTGATTCGACTCTTGGGGACTTGGTGAGGAGAAACAGTGACTTGCGGGCTGTATTAGTCATGCAGTATGGCATCACTGGCATTAGGGAGCACTCGTATAGTTTAAAGGTGACTCCACGTGTGGGCTTGCATGCAGGTGTGTGTGTGTGTGTGCGTGCGCGCGCGCGCCCGTGTGTCAGTTTGTTATTCTTCTCCAAGACAGCCCTGTCATCCCTCCCTCATCTCTGAGGGGGGGGGGGTCAGCATAACACTCCACCGTGACTTAGGATGCTATCCGTAGTGTTGGATCCAGCTTGAAAATATAACGACAAACTTCCAACAAAGCACTTAACAAGCACAAGAGTGTACCGCCTTACAACCTCCTTCAGAGACCATCGCAGTTTATCCCCTTCAGCACTTACACACACACACACACACACACACACACACACACACACACACACACACACACACACACACACACACACACACACACACACACACACATAGACATAGACAGATAAAACAGTTTAGATGGTTTCGACTGCTGTAAATCTGAAAGTGAAGCTTTAAAAAGCGCCGGATTGGTTTCTTGGCAAAAAGCGACGGTGCAGTGGCATAATGGTGATCCCTGAGTCAATCACAGAGCCCAGACAGTAACTGTATCCTTGATTTAACTGAAAGCACACTTACAAACGAGCATGAACACCGCACACACACACACACACACACACACACACACACACACACACACACACACACACACACACACACACACACACACACACACACACACAGAGACGTGCAGCGCTCTGCTCATTGCTTACATTGTGCAGCGGTAAACCTGAGCGGTGGCGGTGAGCAGCGTGCGTCCACAGCGACAGCACATCGCAGGGATTGTGTCCTGAATAATCGCCGGTTACACACGAGCCTTTAAAGGAATGCTGCCTGGGTTTACAGCTCACACTGATAGTAGCTAAATTGTGCTCATCAAGGTCTGTTTACCCTTTGAAGCCTAAGGAGTAAGGACATAGGTAATGATGCACATCTGAGCCTCCTGCCATCCAAAAAATGAAACACTTCCGTGACCAGACTCTTTGACAACACCATAATCAGAGAGTCGTGTATTTTGGTTGGTTGGTTGGTAGGTTGATTAGCATTAGTGTGGGGGGGGGTCTGTTATTGCATGCGTGCACAAATGCATGCGCAAATTAATGCACGTCTCTGTCTGCACGTCCGTGCCCGGGCAGATGTCAGTGATGCTGTGGGTTGGAGACGGGATATCTCTGTGTGAGGACCAAATGATGAGGAGGGCCAGTAGGTGTCTGGTGCGCTGCCTCAGCCAGTGCTCTGCCTACAAAGGACCATTAGCCAAGGCTTGTAGCTGACAGATGAAGGCTCTCTAATGGTGCAGAATCGTGCTGTGATTTACAGTCTTTGTATTTAACCAGAGAGAGATTAATTATGCCTAACAAATTGACAGGGCCAAGAAGAGGAGGAGTCTCGGTGATTGACACTGTCTTTCCTCACGCTGCGGACGGCCAGAGGGTATTTGCTCCTGACCTTGGGAGGGTCAGGATGTCTGGGCACCCGTTTTCCTCCCAACCCCACCCCCATGGACTGATTTTCTTCTTCTTCTTCTTCTCTTACTCCACACGGGGATGCTCACTGACTCACCATTATGGGATTAATCCAGGAAATGATTGTCCAATTAGAGTGAACATTTACTGTCCAATAAAATTCACATGTTATTCCACTGATCTGGCTTCATTCTGGGGTGTGTGTGTGTGTGTGTGTGTGTGTGTGTGTGTGTGTGTGTGTGTGTGTGTATTTGTGTGTGAAGATATTCCGTGTGTGTGTGTGTATTTGTGTGTGAAGATATTCCAATGTGTGTGTGTGTGTGCGTGTGTGTGTGCGTGTGCGTGTGCGTGTGTGTGTGTGTGTGTGTTTCCGTGTGTGTGTATTTGTGTGTGAAGATATTCCGTGTGTGTGTGTGTGTGTGTGTGTGTGTGTGTGTGTGTGTGTGTGTGTGTGTGTGTGTATTTGTGTGTGAAGATATTCCGTGTTTGTGTGTGTGTGTGTGTGTGTGGCTATTTAAGTGTTTATATTTATGTGTGAAGGTATTCTGTGTGTGTGCGTGTGTGTGTGTGTGTGTGTTTGTGTGTGAAGATATTCCGTGAGTGTGTGTGTGCGTGTATGTGTGTTTGTGTGTGTGGGGGGCTATTTAAGTGTGTATATTTATGTGTGAAGGTATTATGTGTGTGTGTATGTGTGCGCGCGTGCGCTCGTGTGTGTGCATATGTCAGTGCACGTAAATGAGTGTTCATGCCTTCTGCAAAGCTAGAAAATAAAAGTATTTGGATTCTAGTCTTTGTCTCTACACTGAGTTTACTGCTGCCCGGCAGATGCCCAATTCTGTTAACACCTAATGCATTATGCGCTATTTTTTATTTTATTTGTTTTCCATAAGGGCGCTATCTAACTCTGCGATCTTTATTCGGGAGACAGTGTTAGTCTGGTCATTCTCAGTGCTTCATGTTTTAAAACATGATATCAGATTACGACATCAGTATTCCCTCTCGCAGGCCAGTGAGGACCTGTCTGAGCCAGTGCTCTGCTTTAGTGCCATTATGAATCAAATTCAGCCTAAAAAAATATCTTTGATGATTACAGATCTAGCTTTGGTAAAGAGATTTCTGTGTTAAATGGCTGACAGAGCCATCACAGCAATAACCTGTCGGACGTGACGATGTGACAATGGTCACCCCTTTCCGACTACACGTTCTACCTCTCTCCAGCCCTCTTCCTGTTTGTCTCCATCCAGGCCCTCCGCACACCGGCTCCTGCAGCCCCATAGCCGAGCATCTTTCAGCCCTCGCTGTTGGCACACTCCCCTTACATCCTTACCCCGCGCCTTGCAGACTGAGAATCAGAATGAGGGATAAAAGGCTAATCATGCTCACACAAGACCAAGTATTTGGCCCCATTCAGTTTGGCCCCGGGCTAAGGGAGGTACATCCAGCGTAAACCCTGAGATTTTTGATATCACCAGCGCCTCCTCTTCATCTAAGTCCTGTTGTGCAAGTAGTGGGAGCAGAGGGCCCTTCCCCTTTTTCCAGCCCCTCGTCCATCAGCAGGGTTGGATGAGGAGGACCATGCAGGTCTAATGATTACCTTTACTAATCCTTTAGCGCCACTTAACAGCATCCCAAATCCCTGAAATTATCGATGAAAATCGCTAAAGGATCATAACATTTAATCAAGTCTGCCCGCTCTGCCCTCAGGCATCGCCGTCCCCTCTCCCTGTCTCTCTCCCTGTCTCTCTCTCTCAATCTCTCTCTCAATCTCTCTCTCTCTCTGTCTTTCTCCCTGTCTCTCTCTCTCAATCTCTCTCTCTCAATCTCTCTCTCTCTCTGTCTCTCCCCCGTCTCTCTCTCTCTCGCTCTCACTCTCTCTGTCTGCCCCTCTCTCTCTCTGTCTCTCCCTCTCTCTCTGTATCTCTCACTCCTGCCCCTCCATCACACTTTTTTTTCCATTTGAGGTCGGTGATCTAAAAAGGAGAGATCACACCAATCCAACTGTCAGCAAGGGAACAATTAGCAAGCAGGTGCAGAAAATGGCTCTTTTCATAATGAAGGTTATTTATACACGGACCCCTCAGGCTGCTCTAAAGCTGGACATGTTCCCTGTAAGTGCCCGGTGATTTCTCCATTTCTCACGCCATCATCCATCCGTGCAATGGCACAAATGCTTACATACTGCACAAACACACAAACGACAAAAACAAAACAAACAAAAAAACCATAAAAACTAAAACCTGTTGCTGAAAACTTTGCCAAAACCAGCTCGGCCTTGTAGTGATGTGATTATGTTAAGCGACCACAGAAAATCCATAATGAAGGTTGTCAAACAATCTTTACCGGCAAATTACCATCTGTCATTGCCTGCCTAATTGAATAACCTTGGTGCAGTGACACTTTGACCATCATCATAACAAACGTAATTAACAGTGAATGACTTAATAGCACCCTCTGCACCACACCACTTGCTACCCATACCCAACTCCAGTATGAAAATAGCCCGAGAAGTACGGCAAATACCTCACAACGGGGTGTATATATTAGCATTTGACAGATAAGCTATGACGGGGGGGGGGGGGGACTCACTTTTCTTTTTTAGGGCCCATGTCTGACTTTACAAGAATTGGAGATAAAGGGCGTGCATTTTCAAAGGACCACCTATCAGAAACACCTCGAATAATTCTGCGATGCCGACACAACTCCGGAGCTCCCGCTTTGCACGGCACACTTATTTCAATCTACAAGGTCAAAGTGGTCAACGGACAAAGCGCCACATAACGCCCAGTGGCGCTGCAAAACATAAAGCGCTACTGCCCCCTACTGGTAAGCAAGGGGAACAGACATTCCGCTGCGCTGGAAGTCGAGTGTGTGGAGAGGTTTTCGATCAAGGTTCACCTTATCATGTGTATAAAAAAGGGAAAAATACAAGGTAGTCACAAATTGCGATACAATTACTATAGTGAGAGCGTGAGTTGTTTCCTGCTTCCAGTATTGTCGTATAAAAAGCTTGTGAAGTATATCTCCCCTGAACAGGAAAGGTTTGTTTCACAGGGCTGCGGCTGCACCCAAGATATGATCTGGTGCTGTGGTGGCGCGTGGCATGTGGCATGTAATCCCCGGTGAACTGAGCAGAGAGCCTTATTATGATAAGATACACATCTTTATCCTTACAACAAATGGCTTCCTGATTGTTTACTATCGCACACGTCTCCGGAGATAGCTGCACCCTCGTGCTAAGCCGTTTGTCAGTCTCACCCCCACCCTCGCCCACCCCCTGCCCCCCTCCGCAGGTTTCGTGTCTGATGTAATGTTGGCAAATCACCCCATCAGTTTAAGCCATTTAAGGCGCATTATAGTTTTCTAAGCGTTACATTTATTTTTTTTAACTCCTTTGATTGTAAGAAATCATTAAAATATGAAAGCGGCTCTAATTCATTTCTAAAACATCCATCAGTTATCCCAACCCGATTATCCTGCTCTCAGGGTCGCGGGGATGCTGGAGCCTATCCCAGCAGTCATTGGGCGGCAGGTGGGGAGACACTCTGGATAGACCGCCAGGCCATCACAGAGCTCTAAAACATACACTAGTGTTTCAATTGGGGGTGGTGGGGGGGGGGTGTCCAGGTGTGTTGTGTTGTCTCCATCTAGTGGTATCATATAAAGTTACAGAAATCCTTTCACGTCTTTTACAGCGTTACTTTAGCTGAACCTTGCTGTGGGAGTACTCTCATAAACTTGTTACATGCTCAGATTTCCTAATTTTAACACTCTGAATATGTTTCTGTTGCTTTTCACAATACCTCTAAATGTACAGGGGCCACTGAAATATAAATGTAGGCCTATAACTACATAATGGTCAGCTCATTTATGTTTAACTATCAAATATTGTGATTTTTTTTGTGCCAAGAGCCCACTGAATCAGTTTCAGTGTAAAATAGACAATGTCTTCACTTCTATTCTATGAGGGGGAAAAAAATCGCAAACTGATTATGGGAAAATCGATCTGTATGGTAATGTCCACATTTCAGACTAGGCGAAAAGAAAGAGAAAATATAGAGTAAATGTGTGCTCTGCAGTATGCTCCCAAATTGTTTCAGGCTTAAGTTGACTTTTACATGTTCAAGACCGAGAACATATTGTACAGTATAGTCAAATAATTCAGAACTGTAGTGCACTGGAAGCTGTGAAATGATCTTATAGCACGAGACAACAATGGCCTGTAAATGTTTGGGCGTTTCTAACTTTTTCTGTGTACTCAACTCAAGTCAAAACTTTATTGCAGACTCGGGATCCAACAGACAAAGACAAGGTAAAAAAAACGAGAAGAAAGAATAAAGCTATAAAAGATTGGTAAAAGATTAACCCAAGACAGTACATAAAGTAAACAGAACAAAATAACAAAGAAGGAACAAATCAGTATAGCGTGGAGCTACAGATTTAGAACATTAACGTAGCAGCAAACAAATATTTGCTGTGTAAAGAGATAGCGGAGTAATGACGTCCTGTGCAGTGAATGACGTCATACGCTGTGTGTGTGTGTGTGTGTGTGTGTGTGTGTGTGTGTGTGTGTGTGTGTGTGTGTGTGTGTGTGTGTGTGTTGTAACCCGAGTTTCCCAAAAAAAAAAAAAAATAACTCCGACTTTCACTGTTCTTTATTTTGGAAGCTTGTCCGGCTGCGCGCGTGTATTAGTGCATCGCGCGTGCGTGTTAGTGCACGTGAGGTAGCGAGCAGGATAGCTAGCAAGCTAACAATTACGTTACATGGATTTAGGTTACTCGGCAGATTGAAGAAATAGCTCCTTACCTAGCTGGATACGTTACTAATGTTAATAAATCAACTCTATACTGTAAAAACTCAATATTCCAACCAACGAAATAACCAATAACGCGAAATAGATAAGATTAGATAAAATAGCCAAGTAGCCAAAAACGCGAAGGGAGGGGGTGGGTCTGAGATGCTGGTTAGCGCCTTTAAACATGGGTTTAGTCCCATATAACATAATACATCTATTCATCTTTGGCATATGTAGTGTTCATCCACTTCTGAACCTCTGACAGCCATCAGAGGCCCTTTTTCATCCTGTCTTGGCTTCTTTTTGGGGGGGGGGGTTGTTTTGTTTTGTTTTGTTTCATTCTTCTTTTGATGTCCTGGTTCCTGTGGTCCACAACTGCCCATCTACCATATGCTGCGTGGTACAAAAGTTCATCCCAAACTGAATCTAGCCCTGTAAAAAATAAAGCAGACGATTCAAATCAGCTGTCTTCGAACATCCATCGTTCAGATTGTCAACACTGCCGTCACCAAAGATCAGGCAGGCGATGTACAGTAATAATTCAACGTCAGTAGCAAAACTTGCGTCATCACTCATTCAAATCGCGAGTCACGTGACATTTTTGACACGCTGTCAAAAGAGGTTTTCTCGTGGGGAGGCTAAAACTGGAGGAAGATATATAGCCCCCTATTGTCTCGGAACACCAAGATTACTGCCAGCGAGGAGGAAGGTCCCTTTTTAAAGGGTCATCGATCCTGTAGCGTCTCACAAGAACAGCCTTTGTGCGAATAGATTAATATATATATATATATATATATATATATATATATATATATATATATATATATATATATATATATATATATATATATATTGAGAAGATCTAAAACCTACATAACAGCGTCGGCTGTTTGAGATCCGCGCAAGTCCCCGTGCAGCTCCTGACAGAGCGCGGCGATTGTTCTCCGCTCACAGTTCATCAATTAGCCTTCTTTTTTTCACCACAGATAACATTGACTTAATGAACCGTTGTTTCAACTGGAATATTAGGCGACTTCCCTTCCCTAAATTAATGAAGCCACTAATTTCCCTCATTTGCCTGTGAAAGCCCGGCATTAAGCGACCCACGACGTCTCCCCCGCTCAGCAGAACCACCTCCGTAGCTCTCGGGTGTGTGAGGATAATTAAAGGGCTTTTCTTTTTTCTTCTTCTTCCGACATCAAGAGGTTCACTGTTCCTCATGCACGTATGTAATGTCTATTGTGTGTGTGTGTGTGTGTGTGTGTGTGTGTGTGTGTGTGTGTGTGTGTGTGTGTGTGTGTGTGTGTGTGTGTGTGTGTGTGTGTGTGTGTTGGGGGAAGGGACACAACCGCAAACGTTGTTTTAATTAAAGCACGCACGAGGCAACGTGTTAGTTTAACTTCGGAAAGGAAACTCTGCTCGTCGGATGACCCCCCCCGCCCCCCCCACACACACACCCATGAGCAGATGAATTACCTTATTCATCATAGTGGACGGAGCGGACCAATCAATAGATTCACAACGTATAACCACCAAATGAGGCACTCATGCGGTTTACTGCGAAAAATGTGCGAGAAATATGCACAGTTGTTACAAATGCTACGACTAAACAAGAGAAACAGTGAAATAATAGCAAATATATATGTATTGAAGAGTCAATATTCCGATTAAACTGTTTAATCACGCAACGGAGCCACATGAACTTATTCCTGTGTATATATTTGTGACAACGGTTTTTTTGTTGTTGTTGTTTTTAACTGTGCTGGTGTTTGCCCAACATGAGAGCAAAGACAAAATTTGCAGCCTTGGTTGGATTTCTATTCTATTCTATTCTATTCTATTCTATTCTATTCTATTGTTGGGAAAGACGTTGGTGGAGCATGTTGGGGGTACGTGGTGGTTGCTCCTGCCATGGCTGGTTCAGATATCAGTCAGGGCTCATGACATACTGGGGGACGAGGGGGTACTGGGAAGGGGGGGGTGGAGGGTGGGTACTGGAAGTTGACCTTTGAAATGTTCCTCACACCTCCTCGACCCCCTTCGCCACTCCCCACTCACGCCTTACACCAGATGGGAAGTGTAACCCGGCGCCGCAATTTTAAAGTCGGCAGGGTTACAGGCTGTTTGGCCGGCAGCGGGGCTGAAGGAATGAAATATTCATGCGCCGAAAAGTGAATGGACACCCCGGGATGAAGAGCGTGCCGATTTCTTCCACTAGTGTAAGAGCAGGCCTCATTAAACTGCTGACGGCGAGGCAGGTCACGGTGATTTTCTTATGACCGCCGGTGCATTACGGCCAGACAGACTCACGCGTGCGCGAGGACGAGACGGAGAGCGGGAGAGAGACAGAGCAAGAGGGGGGAGGGGGGTATGACGTGAGGAATACTAATCCTACATGTAAATGTTGTTGCAGCCTCCATCCCCTCCAAATGAGCAGTAACGTCTCCCGACATTAGCTCTCACACTCACTGCGGTGTGGGGGTGGGGCGGCGGTGTGGCTCGTGGAAGCCGTGACCTGGTGACTGATTGGTTCTCATGTCACTTAACCACTCTGGAAGTTGGCTGGTCCCGGCGCGCGGCATATGGGAGACGTGGGTGATGGCGCTGGCGGAGGCGTAGCTCCAGAGCTTTGAATGAGGGTGTCGAGGGACACCAGCTGATAGACACGGTTTCACTGCGAGGCAATCAATCGGGTTAGAGAGTTTCGAGGTCTGTGGCTACTTTTGACTCATTTCCACGTATCTGCACTTTTAACTGGTGTTCTGAATATCGCAGCAAGTCTACGCAAGGGTGATGACGTCGATAATAGTAGTGATCGCTGCGATGATCATAGTCACAGACGTGGGATTTGGTGGGATGACCGCGTCTCCAGTCACTTTGGCTCCTCAAACCCGCAACACGCGTGTTTTATCATCTCGGTGTCGTTGCTGAATGATTCATAGGTTGCTTACGGGCAAGTTATCAGCTATCACAGCTCTCCCAGAGACAGGTGTGTCCCCAGCCATGCCTCACACCTGTTCCTTTTATTATTCCGCAAATACTCCAAGAAAGACTGTTCACTTTTACTGTTTATTTGATTAACAAACGCGAACACGTACATTTATCACTGACATTTTCGCCGATGCGGACGCTATAGGTTCAATTCCGTTGCTTATAGGTCGGAGCTCGCGGCGACAGTCGTACATACGTATACGGTGGTTGGTGTGCACGTGCAGCCCAATTCTAATTTATCCCATCGAGTCAAGGGTGAATTACTGATAAGAGTGATTCTTGGGATGATTCAGCGGAAAGCAGCTTACGAACCTCATCATTGCCTACAAGTTGAATGACGATGAATATAAAATGGTGTTTAAAGTCTGCACCGTTTTTTTTTCTTTTGTGGAAATGAGTAAGAACTGGCCTGCTTGTTCTGTATTGCTATTATTAGACCGGTCTCGTAAACACTGCCCCCCTCCACCCCCATCTGAAGCTCTTTAATGAACAGTTAATTTGGGTGTCTTTCAAGACAGCTGAAGATGAATGACCTGCATCGATGTAATTGCGTTACAATGCACAAAAGTTGAGCTTTGTCTACTTTTTTTTTTTTTTTTTTTTTTTGGACAGGGTCAAAGAGACTATTGGCTGCCTGCTCACAGCCCGTCAGTGGCTCCTGGAGGACAGTAGGGGTGTCTTGGTTATTTAAGGGGTGGGAGGAATATTCAGATGACAGTGAGGGAACACTCATCACATCACTCCAGGATTAAAGAGCATCACAGGAGAGAACTTTTCTTTTTTTTCTTTCTGTCAGCTTTCCTCGATAAAGACGATAAAGGGGTTATAATAATAATAACAGCAACAACAATGGCTGCTAAAACTGAACTTGCGAGCTGGCCAGAGTACTCAGAAGACTTTGCACTTTGGGAGCAGCAAAACTTGGCGGCCCACATCGACTCCAAGTCTTGGATAACTCCACCCGGGCGCTCCGCGCATCCCGTCCTGGCCCACTCCGTGCGGGGCGGCATACGCGGATCTGCAGGAACGTCCCCGGAGAGGAGGTTCGTGTCCGTCGCTACGCAGCCGGAGCAAACGGCCGGCGGTGTTACGGCGGAGGTGGACGCAGACAACCCCGCGGAGGGACACGGGGGCCGCGAAGCCGGTCCTCTGAGACACAGGCGCGTGGCAGCGAACGCGAGGGAGAGGAGAAGGATGCACGGTCTGAACAAAGCCTTCGACCAACTTAGGAGCGTCATCCCCTCGTTGGAAAACGAGAAAAAGCTTTCCAAATACGACACCCTGCAGATGGCACAGATCTACATCACCGAGCTGTCGGAGCTCCTGGCCGGCGTCGTGCATCCGGAGCGCAGGAGCTGCCGACCCTGCGCTGCGGACCACGCTTGCAGAAGGAGTCTGATAGAGACCATCTGCGCAACATCAGGGACCACGATGAGGAGTGAACTTTCTTACTCGCTGAATTCCCCACAGACCCCGCATCCACTGACCGGGGAGCGGTGCGAGACCCCCCACGCCCCCGTCGGTCACCTCATCATTCTGGCGACACCCAAATCTGATTCGGGATCAGTTGGTAAAACAATATCTCCTTCTTCCACGAGCAGTGACGGGGAGTCTTCCCATCTCAGCGACATAGAAGATGGCCAGAATGGAGGACAGTGAGCGAGAACTCAGACTCAGATTGTGTATGTATGTGATACAAGTCACCAGGTGAACCTGATGGCTCTGGAACAGGTTTACTCGTGTCGTGTGGAGGTTGCACAGCCAAAAGTAGGATGCGAAAGAAGCGAAGTACATCTGCACACACAACCAGATGAGGCATTTTTAACGTGTGAGGCCAACATGAGCCTTGCGTTGCACTTTAAACTTTGATATAGTTTTGAACCAACAGCTACATGTCCTGTTTATGTAATGTTTTTTTTTGTTTTCTAAATTAAAAAACAATTATTTTGATATTTATATATTTGTGTGTTTTGTAAGGATTGTTGTTTTCTAAAATAAACAAAGATACATTTTTATCACTGTGCCGTTTTAGGTGTCATTTGTGTCATTTTGGACATGGGCGGATTATGAAAAATTGCCCCCCCCCCCCCCCCCAGGGCAGGCACACTGACTTGCAGCCAACAGCACAATAACTAAAATTCACCTGTACCTCAACAGGATTTACAGTGCACATACACACGATTAACGCCAGCAATATATTAAAACATACATTCACCTGCAGTATCCTTCAGTTTTTCCGTAGAACTTTTGAGGCTCTGTTATTGACATGAATGACTAGGCCCTTTGACAATGCAACAAGAAATGCAAAGTCAATAACAGAGACTTCATGTAGAGGCTCTGGGCCCGGGCCCAGTAGGCCCATTCAGTAATCCACCCATGGCTTTGGATGTAAACTCATGTGTACCTATACAGTTTGTATCTTTATGTTAGGATGAATTATAACATCATGTTGTCATATGTGCAAACATTCAGTTAGCTATTCAAACCAGAGGACGACCTTTATCTGATAAAAAAAACCCAATCATTTCAGTTAATGCCAACCAATTAAATGTCCTTGTATGTAATCTAAATTAAACCTGTGGGCATCATTACATAGTAAAATCAATCTCAGATAAAAGTCAGTGGTAATTTTCTTGGTTTGCACATAATAAACAGAGAAACAGAAAGCCACTCAGAAAGTCAACAACTAATGTCTATAATTTCTGATTCCCGCGTATAAGTATATATAGGAAAATGTCAGTAAAGCATGACTATTTTTTTTGTTTGTTTGTTTTTGGGGTTTTTTTTGCTCAATTTTCTAACTACAAGGGTTATTAGATCATCTATACATGGAGAGGGCCTGGCTCTTTGCCAGGTCCTTTGAGATGATCCCTGATCTCTGTGAGGGTGATGGATGGAGAGAGGCCCTTGGCTGCCCCCCTCCCCTTTGTCCTCTCACTGTTGCCTGGGCTGTTTGCCGGTACCAAAGCTATCAGGGGACAATGAAGAGGTTGTATCTGAGGAAGACTATTGGAAAAGGAAGATTGTGTGTGTGTGTGTGTGTGGGTGTGTGGGTGATTATACCTGGAATTGTAAGTTGGGCTCACAAATTTTCCCAACAGAATATGCCCACTCTGAAAACCCCTCCTGTCTTTTGGTGCGGTCTTTTATCCTCATTCAAGTCCATCTCCTCACATTGTGGATAAATGCCCTCCTCCCCAACATTTTTCATTCTTACGGCACCAACGAAGTTGACAGCGCTCTTCTTTTTTGGTTTTTGGTCCAGTCTGTAGGTGAAGATGAGTCTCTGCAACATGTGCTGATGATTGTCTGCCGTCCAAATGCAGAGCTATGCGTGTATGTCATATAGTAAGCGTAAAGCTCATTGGCACTTTGGTGTTGGCTGTAAGGCTTGGAGGCTAAGAGGATCATGTGGGCAGTTGGTTTGGGCCTTTTGGTTGGGCAGTGGGTCTATCTGGTGGATGAGCAGACAAACCCTTTGTCCTCAGCTTTGTTTGTCAATACCTTGCAGATCTGAAGACCATGTTTTCACAGGGAGGTAGATAGTCCTTCTCTTGAATCACAGGGTTGGTCTGCTTGAGACAGAGCCTCATTATAATCCTCATTATAATGAGACAATATATCGAATGAAATATTTCCAGAGACCTTAAAACAAGACAATGTTGAGTTGGTCAGGAAAATGTAAGTACTTTCAAATAGGTTTTTTGTTGTTTTTTTGCTAATGTTGAGGGGACTCAAGTACCTTTACCTATGAAAATATATACAAGTGGCTGTAGTAGATGAGTATGGACTAGTCCAACAGCCTCTGTCTGGGGTCAACCCACCATGTTCCCTTGTTAACTGCCTCTCTGGACTATACAACAACATGGTACCGGTCTGTCTGCAGGGTCAGATTGAAGAACACACGACCACATTTTGCCATTTAAACCTGACTGGATACTGTATATACCCCCAATGACAGCAAGACATTAACTTACAGAAACTGTTAAGGGCCTTGATTCTCAGGATGAAGTCAAAATGACTTTTAAGTGGCAGTATTTGCACTTATGACAGCAAAGTGTATGAATGTAGACTGGATGGATTCTGATACAGAGAAAGGGTGATGTAAGAATCCCTTCCCCCTCCATTTCCCAAGACATCTCCAAATTATAGGAATCCCCCCTTCCCTCACCAAAAAAAAGAAAAAAAGAAAAGGCGAATCCATTTAGGCTAGTTACAAATATTTCAGAGAAAACAATTTACGACTTAGTTTGCTGACTATAATATTTTTTGTGTTTGAATAAGTTCAGTGGTCATTTCTGCTCTATGCAGCTCTTCCAGGTTTCTGCTGATGTCATGCTTGTTTTGATGTCATGACAATTCAACTTTGTGCTGTTTCCCTTAGTATTCTCCTAAAACAATATTTTTATGGAAATTGCCTACTCCGTAAAATTTTCCCCTTCAAAAATTCCGCACAGTGTTCTTACATAAACATAAAAAGGGGCATTTTGTTTATTCATAATAGCGTTGTCATCTTTCACTGTATTGGAACCAAGATACCTTGTTGCCAAGGAGCACACCACTCCTCCCCCCCTTTTTTTCTCCCCAAGTGTATCCGGCCAATTACCCCACTCTTCCGAGCCATCCGGGTCGCTGCTCTCCCCCCTCTGTCGATCCGGGGAGGGCTGCAGACTACCACATGCCTCCTGCAATATATGAGGAGTCGCCAGCCGCTTCTTTTCACCTGACAGTGAGGAGTTTCGCCAGGGGGACGTAGCGCGGGGGAGGATCATGCTATACCCCCCGTTCCCCCTCAACCCTGAACAAACACCCTGACCGACCAGAAGAGGCACTAGTGCAGCGACTAGGACACATACCCACATCCGGCTTCCAACATGCAGACACGACCTATTGTGTCTGTAGGGGCGCCCCACCAAGCCGGAGGTAACACAGGGATTCGAACCGGCGATCCCTGTGTTGGTAGGCAACGGAATAGACCGCTACACTACCCGGATGCCCGGGGGGCACTTTTAACAGCCACTTGACATACGAAATTAATGTTAACTGTTAGCTTTTGCATGTCAATGAGAAGTGGTAACGACATGTTTTTCAACATGGCATTTTCCCTAATGGCTATGCCATTTCCTCTCGCCAAAGTCCTTGAGTCTATTCCTCCAGGATCCTTCTACAAATACATCAGCATAGCAAACATTGCACAAAGTAAACTGCACACCCTTATCAGTTTTATGACATCAGTGAGGTTAGCAGCAAGGAAGAGGGGAGCCTGGACAAGCACAATTGGAGAAGTAAATAAGGAGATACGGCCTTCATATCAACTTCCTCATCCTATGTACCTCACCACAGTGGCTTCAGTTACAGAACCACCCTAACCCTAATTATTATTATATTTACAATGCAACTTCTTCCCTCCATATAAAAGCATCAACAACAAAAAAAACACACCCAACTGCACAACCCTTCCCCCATTCCCCCAAGTAACACATGTTGCACCAGGAAAGCTAGCTGATTGATGAAAGCCATACAGTCTTGGCACATCCCAGATCAGGGTGTGGATGTGGAGGGTATTGCTCAAACACAAGTCATTGCACACTGAAGAGCAAAACGTCTCTGGATGGGGGATAATGTTAAAGCAGTCACACAGAGGCACCACCAGCCTCTCGGCCATTCTTCTTCTGGTGGGACTACATCTAGTCGGAGATGTTTTCACTGTAACTGGTGTTACATATATCACTGAGGCCGCAACTTGCCAATTCCTGTGGTGCTAAAATTGAGAGCCACATCCACATTTTCCCCTGCATTTCATTTTGACAGGTACAAGGGTAATAGCATCCAGAATTGTGGGTCTGGACATTCATTGTTAAATCTGAGAAACGGTTTCTACCTGAGTAAACAGTGCACCAGAACTACATATTCGTCATAAAAGAAAACTTCAAACCATGTTTTTTTTTCTTACTTAAATTAAGTACTGACACCTACAAGAAGTATGCATATCTGAAGTAGCAAGAAAGATTTATTTTTTACATTACGCAATTTTGCCGTATCAAGCACAAGACTGCAAAAATAAACCTTTCCAATGTTGACTCACCGTAGGTTGAGCATCCTCTCTGAAAACATTGTTGATCGTTTCTTCCACTCTCCTCCTCTGCAACATCATCTCTTTTCAGTCTATGCCAGCTCTTCTTTTGAGTCATGCTCAATATGCTATGCAAGAAGTTTGGCCTGATGTACGCTTTTCAGCCAGTAGTAACTGTTTTGTGTCATCAGAGAAAGATGTGTTGTTTTCTAGTTTTGTGGAAAACTACTAGGAGGCAAGGTAACTTTGATCAACCGAAGAACTAGTGTTGTAAAAGTTGTTTAAGTTTCAGATTGCGAAAAAAAAAATTCTTGAATTTTTACACCTGATTCATCAACCAACAAAAGCTAAATACACTTAAAAATGTCCACTTAAGTAGGCAAAACAAAGACAAAAGGGTGTAGTTTTATTTACAATAAGATGCTTGTAAAACTATTTTACACACGAAACATATCTAGAAAAGGTATGGGAAACATAGGACCAAATAAAAAGACGTTCAAGCTGCACCAAGGGAAGCCTTCGTTATTTGAGCTGTTTCACAGTAATAAAAATATACTTCCTTTTTTTACAGGGCATGAGTCCAATAGCGACCATTCTTTTAAAAAAATCAGATGTTTCACAATTCAGTCCAGCATCCAGCGTAACAAGTGTGCCTAGAAGTCCATGGAACTATGAGCCAGGTAGTCTTTGCGGCCAATGTTTGTGACCTGTTTTGTCTGCATGGCCTCCAGCTTGGGACAGTCTGTAATACGATGGCCCAGACCACCACAAAACGTACAGCCTCTCTCCCCTGTGAAACCAAGAAAATATAAGGCATGTTAGACAGAAACCACAGGCTCTCAAATACTGACATGTTGGTATCACAAGGTTATTTTCTGTATATGATTCTAACTAAGAAACTGTACATTAGAAAAAAGGAGAAAAATGAACGAACACATTGAATACATAAAATGAAAGAAAAAAAATCAATAGATTATAGTCATCCCATGAATAATGAGAAATTGATACAGATATGAGAACAAGGGTGTTGTAAAATGAAACCTCACCTCCAATGTCCAGCATGGTTTCATCTCCAGTGTGGAGCACCTGGAGGACAGGTGGAACCTTTTGCTTGGCTTCAATGAGCAGGGCTTTCAGATCCATTAGTACTGACTCATCTGTGATAACAGACGCAAAACTTGAACGTTGCAAAAAGTCATCATTCAATGAAGACATTTAAAATGCACTGACATAGGATTAGATTCCAAAAAGACTTTTATGTAATTCTTCTGATATTTGCTAGATTTTTTTTGTGTCAGTATGACAGAGACAAGAGCTTTCTTGTTATTTACCGCAGCCTTTATTGATGAAGGTTGTGGCAATACCAGTCTTCCCCGATCGTCCTGTTCTTCCAATTCTATGGACTGAAAGAGGAGACAACTTCAATAGTCAGCGGTTGTGCAACACCTGCTATATGAAAAAAATTGTATGATTATTTACTTAAGATCATAGACATCTTCTCTCACCATAGTTTTCTATCTCCTCAGGCATGTCGTAATTCACCACATGCTGTATAGCTGGGAAATCCAGACCCTTCGAGGCAACGTCTGTGGCAACTAGAACGTCTTTCTTTCCTTCTTTGAATGCTTCAATGGCTTTAGTTCTTTCTTCCTGATCTGGACATCAAGAAGAGTTACATAATCATTAATTAGGGTATGAATGACTAGGGCTAACCTCTCAGTCAATTAGTTGACTAATTAGTCAGAGAATTCCAGGTTGGTTCAGGTTTTGTTAGTCCAGAAGTTGCCCCCCCCCCCCGAGATGAAAAAATTCCATCGTGTGTACCATAGAAATGTAGCATGCATGATAAAGATTTTATGTTATACAATTTAGACTGTAATCGTTTTGTCAACTTCACTTGGGACTTGCTGGCAGGACTGGCTCGTCCATACAGGCGAACTAGGCGACTGCTTATATTTGCACCTTGACAAGGCCAGCCAAATGAATTAACCATTTCAAACTGCAGAGGGCTGCCTGCCCCACATCCACTCATATCTCACCATAACAATTTTAAGACAAATGTGTGTGGTATTATATGATGCTGACTTTAGCTTGGATTTGTATGGTGCTAATGAGCGGGATGAGAGGTTTTCCCATGCGCAAATGTCAATCGTTAATTAATCAAGTTCAAGTGCAGACGCAAGGCTTCAAATTTTTCATTATGTTGGAATTACCAAAACTGAGACAAGAATGTTAGAAGAGTAAGCACTACAAAAACAGAAAGGCACTGAATTTTTAGAGTGAGCCTAAGGCCACTAACTATGTGCAAATGTGTTTCCAGTGCAAGTGTGAATATGTGTGTGTTTATGTAGTGACGCATGCAAGAGAGAGGTGGCCGCAGTGCATTAGCAAGAGATTTACATAAATTTGGTTTTTGGAAATGAAAAAGAGTTTATATACACTACCGTTCAAAAGTTTGGGATCACCCAAACAATTTCGTGTTTTCCATGAAAAGTCACACTTATTCACCACCATATGTTGTGAAATGAATAGAAAATAGAGTCAAGACATTGACAAGGTTAGAAATAATGATTTGTATTTGAAATAAGATTTTTTTTACATCAAACTTTGCTTTCGTCAAAGAATCCTCCATTTGCAGCAATTACAGCATTGCAGACCTTTGGCATTCTAGCTGTTAATTTGTTGAGGTAATCTGGAGAAATTGCACCCCACGCTTCCAGAAGCAGCTCCCACAAGTTGGATTGGTTGGATGGGCACTTCTTTGAGCAGATTGAGTTTCTGGAGCATCACATTTGTGGGGTCAATTAAACGCTCAAAATGGCCAGAAAAAGAGAACTTTCATCTGAAACTCGACAGTCTATTCTTGTTCTTAGAAATGAAGGCTATTCCATGCGAGAAATTGCTAAGAAATTGAAGATTTCCTACACCGGTGTGTACTACTCCCTTCAGAGGACAGCACAAACAGGCTCTAACAGGTACTATTTAATGAAGATGCCAGTTGGGGACCTGTGAGGCGTCTGTTTCTCAAACTAGAGACTCTAATGTACTTATCTTCTTGCTCAGTTGTGCAACGCGGCCTCCCACTTCTTTTTCTACTCTGGTTAGAGCCTGTTTGTGCTGTCCTCTGAAGGGAGTAGTACACACCGGTGTAGGAAATCTTCAATTTCTTAGCAATTTCTCGCATGGAATAGCCTTCATTTCTAAGAACAAGAATAGACTGTCGAGTTTCAGATGAAAGTTCTCTTTTTCTGGCCATTTTGAGCGTTTAATTGACCCCACAAATGTGATGCTCCAGAAACTCAATCTGCTCAAAGAAGTGCCCATCCAACCAATCCAACTTGTGGGAGCTGCTTCTGGAAGCGTGGGGTGCAATTTCTCCAGATTACCTCAACAAATTAACAGCTAGAATGCCAAAGGTCTGCAATGCTGTAATTGCTGCAAATGGAGGATTCTTTGACGAAAGCAAAGTTTGATGTAAAAAAAATCTTATTTCAAATACAAATCATTATTTCTAACCTTGTCAATGTCTTGACTCTATTTTCTATTCATTTCACAACATATGGTGGTGAATAAGTGTGACTTTTCATGGAAAACACAAAATTGTTTGGGTGATCCCAAACTTTTGAACGGTAGTGTACAATAGTGGCATTGGCAGAAAGAATTTTGAACTGGTTTATTGGAGTGGTTATACAGAGAGACTTTTTTTTTTTGCGTCATCATTTGTGTAGCAACTGTTATTAAAGCCTCAAAAATCTGCTGGCAACTATCTGCATCTGAGAGCTTACTTAATGTGTGTTGAAAGCAGAAGTAGCCTCCAGGAGAGCTACAATATTTAGTCTAGTCTGTGTGTGTATGGGCAGATATTGGATTACATAGGGCTTTGTGTGTTAACTACTGGTTGTGAGGTTGCAAACTTAAAGAGGCAGCTTGATTGCGTTTTGTCTACAGCAGCAGGATATCACGGGCTGGTCCTGGTTGCTGGTGCCAGCGTCCAGATTTCAGAAGAGTCTTGTACAGGTAGACAAGCATGTCTGGTCTAGTGCTCTGCATTTGATCATTGTAGTGTAACTGGGCAAAGGTGATGATTAATATGCTCTTTCTCATAATTCCAGGAACAGCATATACATATTACGACAACAAATCAATATCCAGCTTGGATCAACCCAACTCATGCCCACAAAGTCTGCCCGAAACCTGGGTGTCATGACTGATGACCAACTAACTTTCAAGGTTCACATGGCCTGGATTGCTCAGTCGTGCTGATTTTGCCCTGTATAACATCAGGAAAATTGGACCCTGCATGCAGCACAACTCCTGGTACAGGCTCTTGTAATATCACACATTAACTACTGCAATGCCTTACTGGCAGGTCTCCCTGCAAGCACTTTCAAACCTCTGCAAATGATCCAGAACGCGGTGGTGCATCTGGTCTTCAACCAACTCAAGACAACACATCACTCCGCTGTTCATATCCCTCCACTGGCTCCCAGTTGCTGCCCAGATCAAATTCAAAACTTTGAAGCTCGTTTACAAAACAGCAACTAAAGCAGCATAGTGGTCTATACCGCTGCCTACCAACACAGGGATCGCTGGTTTGAATCCCTGTGCTACCTCCGGCTTTGTCGGGCATCCCTATAGACACAATTGGCTGTGTCTGCAGGTGGGAAGCCAGATGTGGGTATGTGTCCAGGTCGCTGCACTAGCGCCTCCTCTGGTCAGTTGGGGCGCCTGTTCGGGGAGGAGGGGGAATAACGTGATCCTCCCACATGCTATATCCCCCCTGGTGAAACTCCTCACTGTCAGGTGACAAGAAGCACCTAGTGACTCAACATGTATCGAAGGAGGCATATGGTAGTCTGCAGCCCTCCCTGGATCGGCAGAGGGGGTGGAGCAGTGACTGGGACGGCTTGGAAGAGGGGGGTAATTGGCCAGATACAATTAGGGAAAAAAGGGGGGAAAATCTAAAAGAAATAAATTTAAAAAAAACCAGCAACTAAAACACCTCCCACCTACCAGAACCCCCTCATTCTGGTCTACACTCACTCCTGCTCACTAAGTTCTGCCAGTGAAGGGCGCCTGGCACTTCCGCCACAACAGGGCCCTACGTCACTAGCCAGACTCTTCTCTTCTGTAGTTCCCCGGTGGTGGAACGAGTTACCAAACTCCATTCGATACACTGAGTCCCTCTCCATCTTTAAGAAGAAGCTAAAGACTCTTTTGTTTTTTCCACTTCGGTGTGTAGCAGTGTACTTTTATCATAGTTATTTATTTTTGTTTCGTGGCTTATTCAACAGCCACTGACCCATCTATACTGCTAATTATCCACACTAGTTTGGCAATGCCCAGCCAGTTAACCTTCCACTGATCCCCCTCCCAATTAGTCAACTGCAATTGAACAAAGATGGACGGCTTACAGTCAGCTAGGGCAAATCTTAGTCGAGGACAGCCCTATCAACGACCATTTAGAGTTACATCTTCCGCGTCTGAGATTCACACAAACAAGGTTAGACAAGTGTAAGTTGTATGGCATCTGGTGGAAGTGGTTAGCTATTACAAGAAGATAAGAGTGTGATCCTGTCTTGCTGTGGATCACTATGCAAACAAAGTTGTCTATTGGCTGATGTCTGTCCTCATTTTCAAATTCTCATATTCAACCTCTGAGACTAAGAAAACTGACTGGAAAAATCAAATCAACACACTGCTGCTCACGAAAACACCTTCAAGTCTGGGAGTCAGTCTGTTGAGTTTAGACACGTAGTAATGAAGTGAGGGTTGTATTGCTGGATAGAGTACTGTTAAAATAGAACATTGGCCTTACCCTTGCCACCATGAATAGCGACAGCCTCAACTCCTTTTAGCAGTAGATACTCATGTATGGCATCAACATCTGCTTTCTTTTCAGCAAACATCAGCACCTATAGATGTGAAAACAAGAACTATTTTAACTCCAGGCATGTTTTGAATAATGTATTGGTGACACTTAACTGGCAGGAAAGGCAATCTTGTATAATATGATAATACTGACAGGAGGTGGTGTTTTTTGGAGGCACTCTAGCAGGTACACCATCTTGGCCTCCTCCTTGACGTATTCCACTTCCTGATCACAAAGATTAAAAAAAATCCAGGTCTTTCACACTGACAGGAAACCACACGAATTGCAATGCCCAAACAAAGACTAAATTATATCAAACCTATTTTAAGAAAAGATGAACATACTTGAATGACATCCAAGCTGGCAGCACCGGCCCTGCCAACATTTATAGTGATGGGTTTGACCAGAGCACTCTTAGCAAAATTCTGGATCTTCTTGGGCATAGTAGCACTGAAAAGCAGTGTTTGTCTCTGGCCCTAAATGAAAAGAGAACAGTTTAATAATACACAATTGAATTCCTATTAACCTCTTAGGACACATGAATGTTCTTGTTTGGCAATAGCTACAAAAACCAGCAAAAGTAAAACTGAAAAACAAGACAGAACAAAAAGACATCTGTGGCAGACTATTGCCATTTAGGTATTAACATCACCAACTATGACCTGACCTTGAAGTACGAGAAGATGGTTCGGATGTCCTCCTCAAAACCCATGTCAATCATTCTATCGGCCTCGTCCAGAGCCAGGTAGCGGCAAATGTCCAGACTCACCATCTTCTTCTGCAGCAAGTCCATCAGTCTGCCAGGGGTGGCAACCATCATGTGGACCCCCCTATAACCAGGAGGACACACAAAGTAATTGGGCCAACTCCTATTTCAATTTCCTTTGTTTTCAAGCAACCTCTTAAAGGAAATAAAGTAAAAGTGGTATCGCAAAGAATTCACAAAAAAAAAAAAAAACATGGGATTCACCAAAGGATGCATGAGGACTAAAAGTGTTAGTAAAATTCAGATTCAAGATGTCTAATGAGAATTTATTCTTTGTGATGTCACCCAATGATCAGAGAATAATCAAACTAAGGACTCCCATATGTGAAATACATTAAACTGTATATCCTCTGGGGAAAAATGTTTATCTAATTTATACCACAAAATTTAGCTACATATACTTACTGTTTTACCACCTCCATCTGCTCCTTGACAGACATTCCTCCTATGCAGAGGGCAGAGCGCAGCTGGGGAGCCCCCTCATCTTCCAGCAGCTTGCAGTAATACTCAATAATGCTGTGGGTTTGCCTTGCCAACTCTCGCTGAGGTTAAGTGGAGGATAAACTCAATCATAACTAAGCAGTCAAGAGTCTTTTCATTTATATGTGCGAAATGACAAATAACCTTTACTATAATCATCATCCCTAAAAATTTTCTTGGGACTGAACCGAGTAGAGACTATACATCACATGGTTGCTGTTTTAAACATATGCCTGCCAATAAAGGTCAGCCTCCAGGGTTTATTTCAGTCTGTAAACATGAGTATGTATTGGCTGTATGTCTTACTGATGGACAGATGATGAGTCCATACGGTCCCTCTCTCTTACAGAAAGGTAGTCTTTTCTCCTGCTCCAAAGAGAACATGATAATGGGAAGAGTGAAGACCAGCGTCTTTCCTGAACCAGTGAAGGCAATGCCAATCATGTCCCGACCTGAGAGACTACAGGAAAACAGTCAGATTTAACTTATTAGTATTAAAAAAAAGAAAAGAAAAAACCTTGTGAATCCAGACTATATAAGAACATGGTGTGGTAGACTTACATTGTAGGGATTCCTTGAATTTGAATAGGTGTTGGGTGCACAATGCCCTTTTTTTTCAAACCTTTCAGGATTGCTGCAAACACAATTCAAAGAATTTTAGTGCCAGTGGTTGAGGCCCTAAAGGGCTTTAAAAAACTAAACAATAAGATCTCAATAATAGAAAAACAAAAATATATCAAAACCTGGTGGAAACTTCATCTCCCTGAAACTTTTGATTGGGGGTGGGACTGGGTCTCCGTCCACCAAGATGTGAAATTTCTTCCTCACACGCTCATGTCTCGCATCAGGCATATTCAGGATGTAGCGTGGAGCCTTCCAGCTAGAGAGGACAACCAAGTTAAGAGAAAAAATGGGAACACTTGACTTAAAACACTACACCATAAAATTCAGTCATGAAAAACTTACCTAGTTTTTATTGGGTCATCATATATGATACCTTTGGCCATTTCCTTCACAGACATTAGAGCTGAGAGAGAAAAATGAAGTTTTCAGAAATTTGACCTCTGGTAGGATTTCAGTAGTCAACCTCCCAGCAAAAATCATCAGTTTTGTACAAAAAATGGGCCTCATTCACCAAAATTCGTACGTACGTATAAATCTGTTCCTAGACACGGGCTGCACGATTAATTGAATTCAAACCGACATTGCAATCTACAAACCCCAATTCCAATGAAGCTGGGGCGTTGTGTAAAACATGAATAAAAGCAGAATCAAATGATTTGCAAATCCTTTTCGACCTACACTACCGTTCAAAAGTTTGGGATCACATTGAAATGTCCATATTTTTGAAGGAAAAGCACTGTACTTTTCAATGAAGATAACTTTAAACTAGTCTTAACTTTAAAGAAATACACTCTATACCAGCGGTCGGGAACCTATGGCTCGCGAGCCATATGTGGCTCTTCCGGTGACGGCATATGGCTCCCAGACAATTTTGAGTTGAAAAAAAAATCAGTTTGGAACTGATTTTAAAATACTTGTGATATTTCTTAATAATACTGTGTCATTTTAAAGTAAACAGAAATTAGTTTTGAAGATAAATTTCACGGGTCACGGGTCACCCGTGGGTCGGGTCGGGAACCAATGGCTCGCGAGCATGTCCGGGTCATTGTAAAGGTGAAGAAATCAATTTGATCAGATAGCCAACTAGTTTATCCGCTTCAACCCTTGTAAGGGAAAAGAGGGCGAAAAGAAAAAAAGACGGTGGTTACCGTGCATTCCAGGCTGCGTGCGCAGAGGAATCTGCATTTGTGGAGAGAGCAGGATCTGCCATATGTCTCATATGCAATGATAACATTGCATCGATGAAACGGTCACATATAAAGCGGCACTTCGATACGCCATGCAGCACCAGAAGTCGCATTAAAAGTAAGACATATTTCATTTATTATACGTTAAAAATACTATATGGCTCTCAATGAAATATATTTAGAAATATTTGGCTTTTATGGCTCTCCCAGTCAAAAAGGTTCCTGACCCCTGCTCTATACATTGCTAATGTGGTAAATGACTATTCTAGCTGCAAATGTCTGGTATTTGGTGCAATATCTACATAGGTGTATAGAGGCCCATTTCAAGCAACTATCACTCCAGTGTTCTAATGGTACAATGTGTTTGCTCATTGGCTCAGAAGGCTAATTGATGATTAGAAAACCCTTGTGCAATCATGTTCACACATCTGAAAACAGTTTAGCTCGTTACAGAAGCTACAACACTGACCTTCCTTTGAGCAGATTGAGTTTCTGGAGCATCACATTTGTGGGGTCAATTAAACGCTCAAAATGGCCAGAAAAAGAGAACTTTCATCTGAAACTCGACAGTCTATTCTTGTTCTTAGAAATGAAGGCTATTCCATGCGAGAAATTGCTAAGAAATTGAAGATTTCCTACACCGGTGTGTACTACTCCCTTCAGAGGACAGCACAAACAGGCTCTAACCAGAGTAGAAAAAGAAGTGGGAGGCCGCGTTGCACAACTGA
The DNA here is from genome assembly GCF_029633865.1 of Lampris incognitus. Taxonomy (NCBI): domain Eukaryota; kingdom Metazoa; phylum Chordata; class Actinopteri; order Lampriformes; family Lampridae; genus Lampris; species Lampris incognitus. Next base: position 20,512,313 of record NC_079211.1, read on the forward strand.
GCAAGAAGATAAGTACATTAGAGTCTCTAGTTTGAGAAACAGACGCCTCACAGGTCCCCAACTGGCATCTTCATTAAATAGTACCCGCAAAACACCAGTGTCAACATCTACAGTGAAGAGGCGGCTGCGGGATTCTGGGCTTCAGGGCAGAGTGGCAAAGAAAAAGCCATATCTGAGACTGACCAATAAAAGAAAAAGATTAAGATGGGCAAAAGAACACAGACATTGGACAGAGGAAGACTGGAAAAAAGTGTTGTTGACGGATGAATCCAAGTTTGAGGTGTTTGGATCACAAAGAAGAACGTTTGTGAGACGCAGAACAAATGAAAAGATGCTGGAAGAATGCCTGACGCCATCTGTTAAGCATGGTGGAGGTAATGTGATGGTCTGGGGTTGCTTTGGTGCTGGTAAGGTGGGAGATTTGTACAGGGTAAAAGGGATTCTGAATAAGGAAGGCTATCACTCCATTTTGCAACGCCATGCCATACCCAGTGGACAGCGCTTGATTGGAGCCAATTTCATCCTACAACAGGACAATGACCCTAAACACACCTCCAAATTGTGCAAGAACTATTTAGAGCAGAAGCAGGCAGCTGGTATTCTATCGGTAATGGAGTGGCCAGCGCAGTCACCAGATCTGAACCCCATTGAGCTGTTGTGGGAGCAGCTTGACCGTATGGTACGCAAGAAGTGCCCATCCAACCAATCCAACTTGTGGGAGCTGCTTCTGGAAGCGTGGGGTGCAATTTCTCCAGATTACCTCAACAAATTAACAGCTAGAATGCCAAAGGTCTGCAATGCTGTAATTGCTGCAAATGGAGGATTCTTTGACGAAAGCAAAGTTTGATGTAAAAAAAATCTTATTTCAAATACAAATCATTATTTCTAACCTTGTCAATGTCTTGACTCTATTTTCTATTCATTTCACAACATATGGTGGTGAATAAGTGTGACTTTTCATGGAAAACACAAAATTGTTTGGGTGATCCCAAACTTTTGAACGGTAGTGTATATTCAATTGAATACACTACAAAGACAAGATATTTAATGTTCAAACTGATAAACTTCATTATTTTTTTGCAAATATTCACTCATTTTGAATTTGATGCCTGCAACACGTTCCAAAGAAGCTGGGACAGGGGCAACAAAAGACTGGGAAAGTTGAGGAATGCTCAAAAAACACCTGTTTGGAACATTCCACAGGAGAACAGGTTAATCAGAAACAGGTGAGTGTCATGACTGGGTATAAAAGGAGCATCCCCGAAAGGCTCAGTCGTTCACAAGCAAGGATGGGGCGAGGTTTACCACTTTGTGAACAACTGCATGAGCAAATAGTTCAACAGTTTAAGAACAACATTTCTCAATGTACAATTGCAAGGAATGTAGGGATTTCATCATCTACAGTCCATAATATCATCAAAAGATTCAGAGAATCCGGAGAAATCTCTGCACGTAAGCGGCAAGGCCGAAAACCAACATTGAATGCCCGTGACCTTCGATCCCTCAGGCAGCACTGCATTAAAAACCGACATCATTCTGTAAAGGCTATTACCACGTGGGCTTCAGAACACTCCGGAAAACCATTGTCAGTTAACACAGTTCGTCGCTACAGCTGGGGTGAAAATAGCGGGATCCTCCCACACGCTACGTCCCCCTGGTGAAACTCCTCACTGTCAGGTGAAAAGAAGCGGCTGGCGACTTCACATGTATCAGAGGAGGCATGTGGTAGTTTGCCGCCCTCCGCAGATCGGCAGAGAGGGTCGAGCAGTGACTGACTTTAGTGTCAATGAGCAGCAGTATGTCGGTTGACTGGACCTATTTTGGATTTAGGAAAGAAGATGCTGCAGAGTCAGGTACCATGCAGAATGTGCTTTGCTACCATAGCTACACCATGGGGAAACGCTACAAACCTGCTCCGGCATTTAAGAAAGCATCACAAGGTATGACAATTATGACAATTGTTAAAAGTATGACAATTGCATGGCTAAAAACACAACCACCAGTGTGTCAAGTAGGCCGAATACCATCTGGCAGGGATCACTGACCAAAATGTTCAAGAGTGTATCGCCATATGAATGAGATTCAAAACGGCACCGTGAAATTACTCAGGCGATAGCGGAGTTCATAGGGAAAGATATGATGCCCCTCAACATGATGACTAAGGCCAAGTTTACGGCTTTGGTAAAGACATTGGATAAACAGTACAGCACGCCATCCTGCACATATTTTAGCCAGGATGCCAAACCAGAGCTACGTATATAAACCGTGCAGGCAGAGTTGGAGTGGAGCTAAAAACCGTTTTTCACTACTATCACAGACGTGGTCAAGCCGTTCAGCGGAACCATATCAGTCTGACCATGCATTTCATCAATGAAGAATTCGAGCTCAAATCTCACTGTCTTCAGACTGCTTACTTCCCAGGCGACCACACTGGGGAGAACATTGCAGCCAGCCTGAGAGAAGGGCTTGCCAGCTGGGACCTTGATGAAGAAAAATATGTCTGCCTAATGACGGACAATGCATCAAACATGATGAGGGCAGCGCGGCTTAACGAGTTGACCAGGCTCCAGTGTTTCGGCCATCGATTACATCTTGCCATTGGTAAGTTTTCAGTATTTGCGTGTGTGTATGAAAGAGAGTGAGAGAGACAGAGACAGACAGAGAACAAGAACATGAACGGTAAAGAACAGAATGGTCGAATGAATGATCTTCTATTGTAGCTGTGTGTGTGTGTGTGTATGTGTATGTGTGTGTGTGTGTGTGTGTGTGTGTGTGTGTGTGTGTGTGTGTGTGTGTGTGTGTGTGTGTGTGTTAGCCAAATAACACTCAATTTAAATCGTATGTACCAATTTAATGTTTGTTTTTTTTCTTTCAAGTGCAACAGGGCTGTGCAAGAAGCACATGTATTAATGTTCAGTGTTTCTTTTTCTTTTTAGATTTTATTAAAAGGCACAATCCACGTTTATATACCACATGTTTATTACAACAACTTTGAGTTATCTAAATATTTTTAGAGTGGCAGAGCCACAGATTTGTTATTTTTTATATTTCTGCACTTTAGTTTGTGTGATTTGTTACTGTTACTGACTGGAGATCAGCAAGAGTCACATTTATTTTACTGTTGTTCTGCAGTGCTTTGCTGTTCCTTTTCCAGATTTTATTAAAAAGTTAAGTCAGGATAATTATATGTTTGCAAGGCTTAAAGTGGAATCAATCAGTCAATATTCTACTGTGACTAAAGTTTTTTCTTTTTACAATTAAATAGTTAAATGAAGATATATTATTCATATCAATTCATGCATCAATTCATCTCATTCATCTACGCAGGCCTGGCCTACAGGAAAAGTTTATAGGTTGACTGTTGTGTTGGCCATACTGTAGAATGATTTACTGCTGTGTTTAGTGGATAACACAGAAGATAATGAACTTTGGGGAAAAAAAATCGCATACAAAATCACAATTGCAACATTGGTCTAAAAAAAAAAAAACACAATTAGATTATTTTCCCAAATCGTTCAGCACTATTACACACCCACTGAATTTTTTAGCCCTTAAGTTTGTCTCAGAGACCAGGATAGAACTTGGGTATCCCCTGAATTTAGACACCAATTAGCTAACACTGATGTCTTTGCAAGCCTGGGTGATGCTCGTTTCAAGAGGCAGATGATAGATGTTAGGGGGACGGAATTACAAATAACCATCAGGCTTTGCTTCTGACTGTCAGACAATCTTGAGAGCTAAAAAAAATTCCATGGGTGTGCAAGAACAAATTTGTACATATGAACAACTGATGAATGAGGCCCACTCTGCTCTTAACATATTCCCAACATTCTTTCATAGTGGTATGGAACAAGGTCATCATCTTACCTCTGCCCTCAGCAACACTCTCAAGAATCTTCTCTTCCTCTTTCAGCTGTTTCTCCTTGGCTGACTCTTTACGGGCTGCAGAGGGATATCCATTGAATAAGCATGATGTCACAGATTCACATTCAACTTAATCCCATTTGACAACAGATGATGTGATCTTTTAACTGCAACTAGGGGTTAAAATTAAAAAGGGAAATATCTTTGAATATCCAGAGTGGGCTTTGTTGCAATACCCTCTGCTTTCTCTTTGAGGTGCTGATGCTGGTCAAGGAGACTGATGTTTGAGCGTGGACCCAGGCCCTCATCCTCATCTCTCTGCTCTCCTCCGCTGTCCTTCTGCTCCTCCTCCACTGCCTTCCCTCGCAGGCGCATCATCTTCTGCAGCTGTTGGGTTAATGTACACGTTTGTGGGCTGATTTCATATTTCTTCAGAATACTTTGAAAATCCCTTTTTCCTAACCAGTCATTATTTGATGACACAGGGGCTGAGCACAAGGACAGGGATGGCCAAATCATACAGGAAAATGTGTGGTTACCTACCATATCTTGCTTTCTTATTTTGACAGGGACATATGGAACATAGTCATCATCCTCTGATCCCTCTGAGCAAGTGTTTTCATCATCGCAATTGGATCTCTGAATAAAAAGTGAACAAAAAGATGGTTTACTCCTAAAATGTAATGTTTGATACAGACGATTGCTGCACTAATATTACAAGTACACCAGATACACCGATCGGCAAAAACATTAAAACCATTGACAGGTAAGTGAATAACATTGATTATGTTGTTACATTGGCACCTGTCAAAGGATGGGCTATATTAGGCAGCAAGTGAACAGTCAGTTCTTGAAGTTGATGTGTTGGAAGCAGGAAAAATGGGCAAGCATAAGAATGCATAAGAAGAAATTGTAACGGTTAGAGGACTGGGTCAGAGCATCTCCAAAACGGCAGGTCTTGTGGGGTGGGTCCTAGGTCCGAACCCCAGGCCGTCCCAGATCCTATGTGGAGTTCGCATGTTATCCCTGTGTCTGCCTCAGCTTTCCCCGGGTGCTCCACTTTCCTCCCACCATAAAAAAATACTTCTGACTGTTCCCCCTGACTGAGGCGTGGCAAGAAGAACTGGAGTTGGTCCATGGGCATTGCACAGCAGCTGCCCACTGCTACCAGTATGTATTGGGGTGGGTTAAAAGCATAAGATGTATTTCCCCACAGGGATTAATAAAAGTACATCTCTCTTATCTTAGTTCCTGGTATACAGTGGTCAGTACCTACCAAAAGTAGTCCAAGGAAGGACAACCGGTGAACCGGCAACAAGGTCATGGGGACCCAAGGCTCATTGATGTGCATGGGGAATTAATGCTAGCCCATCTGATCTGATCCTACAGAAGAGCTACAGTTGCTCAAATTGCTGAAAACGTTAATGTTGGCTATGATAGAAAGGTGTCAGAACACACAGTGTCACAGCTTGCTGCGTATGGGCTGGCCAGCTGCAGACCAGTAGGGTTTCCATGCTGACCCTTGTCTACCACCAAAAGTGCCTACAATGGGCACACGAGCATCAGAACTGGACCATAGAGAAAGGAAGAAGGTGGCCTAGTCTAATGAATCATGTTTAATTTTACATCATGTGGATGGCCAGGTGTGTGTATATCATTTACCTGGGGAAGATATGGCACCAGGATGCACTATGGGAAAAAGGCAAGCCAGCGGAGAGAGTGTGATTCTCTGGGCAATGTTTTGCTGGGAAACCTTGGGTTCTGGCATTCACGTGGCTGTTACTTTGACATGTACCACCTACCTAATCATTGCTGCAGACCAAGTACACCCCTTCATGGTAACAGTATTCCCTGATGGCAGTGGCCTCTTTCAGCAGGACAATGCGCCCTGCCACACTGCAAAATTGTTCAGGATTTTTTTTCTTTTTTGAGCCTTGGGGGGGGGGGTTCCTACATGTTTATTGTTGTTGTTGTTGTTGTTGTTGTTCGTGTGCTTTGTATACCTGTTCCAAAAAAATTGAAAATTGGAAAAATTCTTGAGGAATGGTTTGAGGAACTTGAAAAAGAGTTCAAGGTGTTGCCTTGGCCTCCGAATTCCTCAGATCTCAAACCAATCGAGCATCTGCGGGATGTGCTAGAAAAACAAGTCCGGTCCATGGAGGCCCCACCTCACAACTTACAGGACTTAAAAGTATCTGCTGCTAACATCTTGGTAACAGATACAGGAGGACACCTTCAGAGGTCTTGTCGAGTCCATGCCTCGACAGGTCAGAGCTGTTTTCGGGGCACGAGGGAGACCTACATAACATTAGGCAGGTGGTTTTAATGTTTTGGCTGATCAGTGTACATGATAAAACAAATGAACTGCACCACCCTTTTTGATCTTTCCAATAATCTCATATGAAGTTACCGTAAGAACAAGACAACTTAAGAGTAGAAAAGTGACAATTAGCAGAGCCTATTAAAATTAATTTCAATAAGGTATGGATATTAAGCTAAATCATGTATATATGCCAGTTGTCAGAATAAAGTTCAAATCTGTACAAATCAACTTATTTAAAATTGATGATGATACCTCTACATCCAGCTTTGAGTGTGAAATCAATCTACCGCTGTCAGGTCTGTTTCAGTTTTGCCCATTTAAGCAATGTAAGTTTTCCAAACTACTACTACAAAGTAGGCTATTATGTAAGTGAGCAAATAGACCGGCCAGTCTTGAGATACACAAAAGACAAAAGTTTACTTATGAGTTATAAATGTCACTTTCTTCTGCAGTCAAAATGGGACAGAGAAGCCAGGCTGAGGTGATGACTCAATATATAATATCAAGGGAAGGTACAGTTATTTTTGAAAAATGTAACTGACCCTGGATGGTGACTTATCTACTTTAGAGTGTAAAAATTGTGTTAAGACAGCAAACAGCTAGGAGAGGGCTGCCATCATACTGCAATGCTGTTTGCTGTTGTAAGGACTGGAAAAAGGGGTACAAAAACTCTCCTGGACATATAAAAACATTGAAGAATAAAATAAATTCTTATGCCGAATAGTATTTGACAGGGACCCTTTAACCACATCTCTACAAGGAAGTTTTACAAATTACTGAGTCGCCCACACAGAAGACAGAGAACCAAAAAAAAATGCTTACATCTGGACCGAAAGCTGCCTTGAGCACATTACTACTTTTCAAATACGAATTATGACAATTTCACTGCCTACCGTCTGATCACAACCACATCAAAAAATATCTACATTTCCTTCTTTTTCTAATTGTAGCATACACACACTGTGTTAAATCTGAACACATAACGCCACATTTTACACCGCACGTTGCATTTATTTATATATAATGAGTAGGCGAGTCGGCCACAAAGTGTACTGTTGTCACGTAATATGGCTATATTAGCTAGCGTTTACGCTGTTAGCATTAGCATTACATTACACTCAAACGCAAAAGATTATTGCGTACGTTACACTTTATAATCAAGAATCCGAAAACTTGAGTATTTAAGCCAACTCTGGCAAACTAGACATCTTATTAAAGTGATTGCATGGCTTGCAATGCTAGCTAGCTAACTTTAGCAATATCACATTAGGTAGCTAGTTTACTTCATTTACTCACCTTCTTGGGTCTGCTTTCGAGCTCCATTTTCAGGGCCGACGTCGAAATCTTAACTATCACGAAACGAGGAGTAATGGGTCAAGTTTTATCTATAAAGTATGATACACCGTATCTAAACGTACATGTTTACAAGTCACCGGAACGACAGGGGAGGGCAATCGCGTCTGTACACGTACAGCTACCTGAAAGGGACAAAATTATTGAGGCGCATTTTGCCACACGCAGTCCGCAAAGTCACTGCCAATTTGGGCGTCTAATGTTACCTTGCTATAAAGCAGTGGTTCTCAATTTTTTATCTGTCATGCACCCCCCCCCCTTTGGAGGACGAAAAAGTGTCATGCCCCCCGCCCCAACAAAATGGTGACAAAATGGACCAAGTTTAACTTTATTTAACATCAAAATCATGAACATTCCTTTCACTTTTCTTTCAGTAATTTCTGTTGTGCAAATAACAAACGCAAGTTCCACTTCAACTTTATCGAACCTTTTTGTGACATTTGTCCCTAGATTGCGCCATCAGTCTGTGCGTTTTTTCAAAAACAGAAAAACGAAATAAAATTTAATAAAAATCACTCTCCGATAACAATAACAATAAAGTTCAATCTGTGCAAAAAAAAACCGAAAAAAAATGCAGATATTTGGGAAAAAACGATGAGCAAGTCAATTTGTGAGAACTCAAGTCTCATCACTGCATTAGTGGCTGCAATGAGCCTGTTTTGCACTGCACATCTTTTCAGAACGGAGTTGCAGGCTTGATACTGCCACTCTCAAGTCATGCTTCCATAAAGGCATCACCACCACCGTAATGATATTAAGGCATAGTTGATTGTTCAAGAAACAATCGGTGCAGGGGTTTTGTGTAGCAGACTATGCTGAAGAAACGAGGAATCTTCAGCGGGAGAATGAAAAATCAATTTCTGTCCATTCTTGTCGGTGACGTGGAGTATGGCAGGGAAAACATTCTGTATGTAAAGCCAGCATTTCTCAGCTGCGACTTGACGGTCGAGTACGCGGCTCTTTTCTTCGAGACCTCCACGCTGTAGTCCGGGTATATGTGTATTTTGGATCCACGGAAACTGAGGGATCCCACCTCCCTCGCCATCTTCAGGATGTGCTCCTTCGTCTGGTAGTGATGGCTCCGTGCGAAGAATGGACGTGAGGGATCGTTCTGTGTTTCCTCCGTAGAGTAGGTGATCTGTGAGCCGGTCCACAACTAAAGGGGTGGGGAAAGCGCCAGCACCAAAAACTTATTTCAGACATGATTCAAAAAAAAAAAAGAGAGAGAGCGAGAGAGCGAGAGAGCGAGAGAGAGAGAGAGAGAGAGAGAGAGAGAGAGAGAGAGAGAGAGAGAGAGAGGGAGAGAGAGGTAGATAGGTTGTAAGCCTTCAACTTTTTCCGGTGTGCCCGTTATACGAATGTTATTGCGCCTCGGATCTGTTTTCCGAATCGTCCAACTTGAATTTGAGCGCTTTGTTTTCTTTGTTCAGGGCTACACAGGAGGATTCTAGAGAAATAAGTCTTGTTTGCATGTCATTGAGAGGAATTCCCCTTCCTGGGTCGCCATCAGCAAGGGAAAGCAGGGCTTGATTCAGGCTGTGTTCAGCCGGGGAGGGGAACTGTTGACCCGGACTGGGGATGTTGTCTAGCGGTGACAAGAACACTTTGAGGAGCTCCTGAACCCAACTAACACGTCCTCAGTGGAGGAGGTAGAGTCTGAAGACTCGGGGGGAGGCCCACCCATATCCCTGGCAGAGGTCTTTGAGGTAGTTAAAATGCTCCTCGGTGGCAAGGTGCAAGGTGTGGATGAGATTCGCCCTGAGATGTTGAAGGCTGTGAACATTGTTGGGCTGTCATGGTTGACACGCCTCTTCAGTGTCACGTGGAGGTCGGGAACAGTACCTGTGGAGTGGCAGACTAGGGTGGTGGTTCCCATATTCAAAAAGGGGGACCGGAGGGTGTTCTCCAGTTATCGGGGCATCACACTGCTCAGCCTCCCTGGGAAAGTCTACTCTAGGGTGCTCGAAAGGCGGCTCCAACCGCTTGTCGAACCTCAGATCCAGGAGGAACAATGCGGATTCCGTCGTGGCCGTGGAACAACAGACCGATTCTTTACCCTTGTGGAAGTGCTGAGGGGGGCACAGGAGTTTGACCAACCAGTCTACATGTGTTTTGTGAACTTGGAGAAAGCTTACGACCGTGTACCACGGGGCACTCTGTGGGGAGTACTGCGGGAGTATGGGGTACCGGGGCAGTTGCTACAAGCCATCCGGTCCTTGTATAACCAAAGTGAGAGCTGTGTCCACATGCTTGGCACAAAGTCAAACACGTTTTCAGTGGGTGTCGGGCTCCACCAAGGTTGTCCCTTGTCTCCGATTCTGTTTTTGATATTTATGGACAGGATCTCAAGATGCAGCCAAGGTGAGGAGTGTGTCCGTTTTGGGAACCTCAGAATTGCATCTCTGCTCTTCGCAGATGATGTGGTTTTGTTGGCTTCATCAGAACGTGACCTCTGGCGCGCACTGGGGCGGTTTGCAGCTGAATGTGAAATGGCTGGGATGAGAGTCACCATCTCCAAGTCTGAGGCCATGGTTCTCTACCGGAATATGGTGGATTGCTCCCTCCAGATTGGGGATGAGTTGTTGTCTCAAGTGAAGGAGTTCAATTATCTCAGGGTCTTGTTCACGAGTGATGGTAGGATGGAGCGGGAGATTGACAGGCGGATTGGTGCAGCATCAGCAGTAATGATGACGTTGTACCGGACCGTTGCGGCAAAGAAGGAGCTGAGCCGGAAGGCAAAGCTCTCAATTTACCAGTCAATCTTCGTTCCAACCCTCACCTATGGTCATGAGCTTTGGTAGTGACCGAAAGGGTGAGATCGCGGTTAAAAGTGGCTGAAATGAGTTTCCTCCATAGGGTGTCTGGGCTCAGACATCCGGAAGGAGCTCGGAGTAGAGCCGCTGCTCCTTCACATTGAAAGGAGCCAGTTGAGATGGTTCGGGCATCTGATTAGGATGCCTCCTGGGCGCCTTCCTTTGGAGGTTTACCGGGCACGGCCAACTGGGAGGAGACCCCGGGGTAGACCCAGAACTCGCTGGAGGGACTACATGTCCAATCTGACCTGGGAACGCCTTAGGATACCCCAGGAGGAGCTGGAGGGCGTTGCTAGGGAGAGGGGCACCTGGAGTGCCCTACTAAGCTTGCTGCCACCACGACCCGACCCTGGAAAAGCGGCTGAAGATGAGATGAGATGAGATGAGATGAGATGAGATGAGATGAGATGAGATGAGATGAGATGAGATGAGATGAGATGAGATGAGATGAGATGAGAGATGCATGTCATTGAGCGTCGTTTCCATTTGTACAATTGTCTGGTCGTGTCGATCAGTAATTTCACAATCAGCAGAGAGTTGGACAGTAGTTTGGACATGATACATTCTTCCATGGCCTTCAGCAGCTTCTCCATGTCCATTAAGGTTAGCGGCGAGTTACTAGCTTCCACAGCGCTAGTTTGGCAGTTTGTGCTTCATCAACAGGCAAAGGACGATAATGACGACATTAACTGCAGTTAATGTCATCATTATCATCCTTTGCCTGTTGGTTATGCTTTTTGTTTGGTTTCCCTATCTTTGGTAGTCTTTCGCAAATATTTACACAAAGTAGTTGTGGAAGTACAGTACGTTTCAGCAAAATTTAGCCAGGATTTCAACAGAGCTCTCCCGGCTTGTAACCTACGCCACCAATAGTCAAACCGGAAGTCCCTGTTGACACCATATCTAAAGCTGTGGGAAGTATGAGCTCCTCTGCCATTAGGTATGGTTTCTTGCACAGGGACTGGGCAATTCTGAATGTGACTTTGTATAATGCCATTAGTGCTTTGTTGTTCACGGATGCAGCTTTTACAAAGCAATGATCCTGCTGACGGTATGTACCAAGTTTTCTCTGAAAGAACTCGAGTGGCTTATTGACATGGCTGGGGTGTAATGTCTCTCTTAATTTGTTTGGTTCCATACTACTAGCTGCCATTTTTCAGACATAAAATACACACTGGTCTCACCTCACTTCCCACCACATTCACTGTAAACCCAAGAGCAAGATAGGCTTCGTCATATTTTCTTAACTTGGATTATGGTTGATTACCATCAGCTAAGCACTTGGTCTTGTTTGTCCCGAAAGCATCGCCTGTCATTCTTTTCGTCCCTGTCAAATATCTCTCCATTCTGTGAACCTACAGACTCTCTCATGAAAGCACATTTTGTTGATTGTTCCACCGTGAAAAAGATTCCAACGTCAAAACAGTAGTTCCGCACTACATCCCGCCCCAGTCACGCCCCCCCCCCCCGTCATGCCTCTGTGCCGGGGGGGGCACACACTTTGAGAAACGCTGTATTAATCTGTAATCAGCTGATCTATGACCCCCGCTTCTTTTATAGATAAAACCCTTGACCAAGCACCCCTATGCTCATTGCTCACTTGGGGATTTCCCCCCCCCTTTTTCTCCCTAATTGCATCCAGCCAATTACCCCACTCTTCCGAGCCGTCCCGTTCACTGCTTCACCCCCTCTGCTGATCTGGGGAGGGCTGCAGACTACCACAAGGCTCCTCCAATACATGTGGAGTTGCCAGCCACTTCTTTTCACCTGACAGTGAGGGGTTTCACCAGGGAGACGTAGCGCGTGGGAGGATCACACTATTGCCCCCAGTTCCCCCTCCTCCCCCCGAACAGGCGCCCCGACCGACCAGAGGAAGCGCTAGTGCAACAACCAGGACACATACCCACATCCAGCTTCTCACCCGCAGACATGGCCAATTGTGTCTGTAGGGACGCCTGACTAAACTGGAAGTAACACGGGGATTTGAATCGGTGATCCCCGTGTTGGTAGGCAACGGAATAGACCGCTACGCTACCCGGATATCCTCACTTGGGGATTTATAAGTCTGATGAGAACTGTTTTACAAAGTGACTGTTCACACAACATACTTTACTTACCAGGATGGTATTTTAAATTTAAAAATACCCTGTAAGTCTTTCTGGTCAGTGCATTGACAGTTTTGTTTAGAATTTTATTCATTAATATAAATAAAGTTCAAAGATAACTATCATGCTTCCAAAGTCTGGATATTGTCTGTGTCAACCAATATGGCAGAGGGTGGGATAAAAAATTTAAAACAAGTCTTCCCTGTTTGCTCTATCTACTGTAAAAAGGTCTCTATTCATGTAGATAATGTCAACCTGCCAGGGGACCAAGAAAGTGAGAGACGTCTTACCATCTTCTGGCGCCCACAGGAAAAAGAGGCTGGTGCAGGAGACAGTGAATTACTCTGGACTGTCCGTACATAGTGGTTGGCGTTGGTAGACGCATCTGGATTATAGTAATGTGTCTCTCCTGTACTTATGACTTGCATGGGCATCCTGATGGACAGGTAGATCTTGCCATTGTAGATAATGACTGCATTCTGGATGGGGTCAGGCAGGGAGCCGTGAGGGAACATAGAAATGTGTTCACTTTGGCCAGAGGTTTGTTGGCTTGGCAGGAAGCAGCTGAGCACCTTTAAGGCCGCTGTACTAGAAGTAACAAAAGGCATCTGGACCACAGGCTTCCCCGCGGGAAGTTTTCTCTCCTGAACGCCATCTTCTACATGATGGGCTGGTGGTAGAGCTGTCTTCCTTATGACCACTGGAGAAATCGATATGCCTTTTGGAGATGCTTTGAGATTTTTGGATCGTGAAAGTCCCATTTTTTTCAAGATGGATAATGGCAAACTCCAAAGACGAATGGTTTTCACTTCAGACTCTTTGGGGATGTAGATCTCAAAGCCTTCAAGTGGATCCATGCTCTTTATATTTCCCTGTGTGAACAGATAGAAACCTTTATCAGATCATTTAAACAAATTGCTACCTTTGTTTGTATGCAGAACGCACATGACCATTGGAACATCACGTAACAGAGTTATACAGCCTGTACTACTACTACTTCTGGCTGCTCCCGTTAGGAGTCGCCACAGCGGACCATCCATTTCCATCTCTTCCTGTCCTCTGCATCTTCTTCTGTCACACCAGCCACCTGCATGTCCTCTCTCACCAAATCCATAAACCACTTCTTTGGCCTTCCTCTTTTCCTCTTCCCCGGCAGCTCCATATTCAGCATCCTTCTCCCAATATACCCAGCATCTCTCCTCCAAACATGTCCAAGCAATCTCAATCTTGCCTCTCTTGCTTTGACTCTAGCCATCCAACCTGAGCTGTCCCCCTAATATACTCGTTCCTAATCCTGTCCTTCTTCGTTACTCCCAGTGAAAATCTTAGCATCTTCAACTCTACCACCTCCAGCTCCGCCTCCTATCTTTTTGTCAGTGCCACGGTCTCCAAACCATATAACATAGCTGGTCTCACAACCATCCTGTAAACCTTCCCTTTCACTCTTGCTGGTACCCTTCTGTCACAAATAACTCCTGACACTCTTCTCCACCCACTCCACCCTGCCTGCACTCTCTTCTTCACCTCTCTTCTGCACTCCCCGTTACTTCAGACAGTTGACCCCAAGTATATAAACTCATACGCCTTCATCACCTCTACTCCTTGCATCCTCACCATTCCACTGTCCTCCCTCTCATTCACACATATATATTCCGTCTTGCTCCTACTGACTTCCATTCCTCTTCTCTCCAGTGCATACCTCCACCTCTCCAGGCTCTCCTCCACCTGCTCCCTACTCTCGCTACAGATCACAATGTCATCTGCAAACATCATGGTCCACGGAGACTCCTGTCTGATCTCGTCTGTCAACCTGTCCATCACCATTGCAAACATGAAAGGACTCAAAGCCGATCCTTGATGTAATCCCACTTCCACTTTGAACCCATCTGTCGTTCCAACTACACACCTCACCACTGTCACACTTTCCTCATACATATCCTGCACCACTCCTACATACTTCTTTGCAACTCCCGACTTCCTCATACAATACCACATCTCCTCTCTCGGCACCCTGTCATGTGCTTTCTCTAAATCCACAGACACAATTTAACTCCTTCTGGCCTTTTCTATACTTCTCCATAAACATTCTCAAAGCAAACATCACATCTGTACTGCTGTTTCATGGAATGAAACCATATTGCTGCTCGCTGATTGTCACCTCTTCTCTTAACCTAGCTTCTATTACTCTTTCCCATATCTTCATGCTGTGGCTGATCAACTTTATACCTCTGTAGTTACTACAGTTATGCACATCGCCCTTATTTTTGAAAATCGGTATAATATACTTCTTCCCCACTCCTCAGGCATCCTCTCACTTTTTAAGATTGTGTTAAGCAATCTAGTTAAAAAATCCACTGCCATCTCTCCTAAACATCTCTATGCCTCCACAGGCATGTCATCTGGACCAACTGCCTTTCCACTCTTCATCCTTTTCATAGCTGCCCTCACTTCCTCCTTGCTAATCCACCGCACTTCCTGTTTCACTATCGCCACATCATCCAACCTTCTTCCTCTCTCATTTTCTTCATTCATCAGCCCCTCAAAGTACTCCTTCCACCTTCTCAACACACACTCCTCACTTGTCAGCACATTTCTATCTCTATCCTTGATCGCCCTAACCTGCTGCACATCCTTCCCAGCTCGGTCCCTCTGTCTAGTCAATCAGTACAAGTCCTTTTCGCCTTCCTTAGAGTTTAACATCTCATCCAACTCATCATACTCCTTTTCCTTTGCCTTTGCCACCTCTCGCTTCACTTTAAACTGCATCTCCTTGTATTCTTGTCTACTTTCTTCATCTCTCTGCCTATCCCACTTTTTCTTTGCCAACATCTTCCTGTGTATACTTTGCTGTACTTCCTCATTTCACCACCAAGTCTCCTTGTCTTCCTTTCTATATCCCGATGACACACCAAGTACCTTCCTAGCCATCTCCCTCATTATTTCTGCAGTGGTTGCCCAGCCATCTGGTAACTTTTCACTACCACCCAGTGCCTGTCTTAACTCCTCCCTGAACTCCACATAACAGTCTTCCTTCTTCAACTTCCACCATTTGATCCTTGACCCAGCCTTCACTCTCTTCCTCTTCTTGGTCTCCAAAGTCATCCTACATACCACCATCCAATGCTGCCTAGCTACATTCTCCCCTGTCACCACCTTGCAGTCTCCAATCCCTTTCAGATCGCACCCTCTACATAAGATATAGTCCACCAGTGTGCACTTTCATCCACTCTTATATGTCACCCTGTGTTCCTCCTGCTTCTTGAAATATGTATTCCCCACAGCCATTTCCATCCTTTTCACAAAATCCACCACCATCTGTTCTTCCACATTTCTCTCCTTGACACCATACCTGTCCATCAACTCCTCATCACCGGTTTCCTTCACCAAAATGCCCATTGAAGTCCACTCCAATCACCACTTTCTCCCCCTTGGGTTCATTCCACCACTTCATCCAACTCACTCCAGAATTCTTCTTTCTCTTCCATCTCACACCCAACTTGCAGGGCATATGCGCTGATAACATTCATCAGTACACCTTCGATTTCCAGCTTCATACTCCTCACTCTGTCTGACACTCTCTTCACCTCCAGCACACTCTTGACATACTGTTCCTTCAGAATTACCCCTACCTCATTTCCCCTCTCATTCACACCATGATATAATAGTTTGAACCCACCTCCGATGTTCCTGGCCTTACTCCCCTTCCATCTGGTCTCTTGCACACATAGTATACCTACCTACACAGCCTGTAGAAGGCGATTCAAAGTTTTCTGAAAAGCTTCTTATCGTTATATTTACTTGAGCTGATTAGCTGTGTTGCCGTATTTAATTGTTTCTAATTATTATTGACGTTACTAGCTGGGATAAATTGAACAATTACAAATTCTATTTCGTGGGGACTTTATTTTCTTTTCTGTTAGTGTATGGGAATATCTGGTTTCCACAATTTTGGAAAGTCACTATATAATATATATAGCGTTTTGGGTTTTTTTTTAAACCGTCAAAGGTGTTGTTATAAGTGCTCAACTAATGAGGAGCGAAATATCAATACAGATTCAGGAAAAAAGTTTAATACATTGCAGTACATACAGCCCTGTTTAGTGCGTCGCGAAACAGGCCTAATGTATTAAACCTTTTTTTCCTGTATATGTATTGATGCAAGACGCATGAAACAGGCCTGTACAGCAATGTATTAAAACTTTTTTTCCTGTATCTGTATTGATATATATATATATATATATATATATATATATATATATACACTACCGTTCAAAAGTTTGGGATCACCCAAACAATTTTGTGTTTTCCATGAAAAGTCACACTTATTCACCACCATATGTTGTGAAATGAATAGAAAATAGAGTCAAGACATTGACAAGGCTAGAAATAATGATTTGTATTTGAAATAAGATTTTTTTTACATCAAACTTTGCTTTCGTCAAAGAATCCTCCATTTGCAGCAATTACAGCATTGCAGACCTTTGGCATTCTAGCTGTTAATTTGTTGAGGTAATCAGGAGAAATTGCACCCCACACTTCCAGAAGCAGCTCCCACAAGTTGGATTGGTTGGATGGGCACTTCTTTGAGCAGATTGAGTTTCTGGAGCATCACATTTGTGGGGTCAATTAAACGCTCAAAATGGCCAGAAAAAGAGAACTTTCATCTGAAACTCGACAGTCTATTCTTGTTCTTAGAAATGAAGGCTATTCCATGCGAGAAATTGCTAAGAAATTGAAGATTTCCTACACCGGTGTGTACTACTCCCTTCAGAGGACAGCACAAACAGGCTCTAACAGGTACTATTCAATGAAGATGCCAGTTGGGGACCTGTGAGGCGTCTGTTTCTCAAACTAGAGACTCTAATGTACTTATCTTCTTGCTCAGTTGTGCAACGCGGCCTCCCACTTCTTTTTCTACTCTGGTTAGAGCCTGTTTGTGCTGTCCTCTGAAGGGAGTAGTACACACCGGTGTAGGAAATCTTCAATTTCTTAGCAATTTCTCGCATGGAATAGCCTTCATTTCTAAGAACAAGAATAGACTGTCGAGTTTCAGATGAAAGTTCTCTTTTTCTGGCCATTTTGAGCGTTTAATTGACCCCACAAATGTGATGCTCCAGAAACTCAATCTGCTCAAAGAAGTGCCCATCCAACCAATCCAACTTGTGGGAGCTGCTTCTGGAAGTGTGGGGTGCAATTTCTCCAGATTACCTCAACAAATTAACAGCTAGAATGCCAAAGGTCTGCAATGCTGTAATTGCTGCAAATGGAGGATTCTTTGACGAAAGCAAAGTTTGATGTAAAAAAAATCTTATTTCAAATACAAATCATTATTTCTAACCTTGTCAATGTCTTGACTCTATTTTCTATTCATTTCACAACATATGGTGGTGAATAAGTGTGACTTTTCATGGAAAACACAAAATTGTTTGGGTGATCCCAAACTTTTGAACGGTAGTGTATATATATATATATATACAGTTGCAATCAAAATTATTCAACCCCCACTGCAAATTAGGTTTATTGGCAAAATTTACAAACTGTCAGCTGCTTGCAATAAACAAATCAAACAAGAACAATTTAAATAGCTCAACACAACTAATATTACAAGTGGTTTCTCCAAATTCAACACAAAATGCCACTTTTAATGACTACTGCAGTCTCAAAATTATTAAACCCCTTCAGGACAAGCGTCTTTAGTACTTAGTAGAGCATCCTTTTGCTGTTATGACCTGCTGCAAATGTGATGCATAGCCAGACACCAGCTTCTGGCAGCGTTCCTGAGGAATCTTAGCCCATTCCTCACGGGCAATGGCATCCAGTTCACTAATATTCTTGGATTTGCGTGCTGCAACTGCCTTCTTCAAATACCACCAGAAATTTTCTATGGGGTTCAGGTCAGGCAATTGTGACGGCCACTCTAGAATCTTCCAGGACTTCTTCTGAAACCAAGCCTTGGTGGGCTTTGAAGTATGCTTGGGATCATTGTCCCGTTGGAAAGTCCAATGACGACCAAGCTTCAGCTTCCTCACAGATGGCATGAAATTTTCTACTAGGATTTCCTGATACTTGATTGAATCCATCTTGCCCTCCACATGCTGCAAGTTTCCAGTGCCAGAGGAAGCAAAGCAGCCCCAGAGCATCACCAAGCCACCGCCATGCTTCACTGTAGGCAGGGTGTTCTTTTCAGCATATGACTCATTCTTCCTCCTCCAGACATACCGCTGATCCATAGGCCCAAAAGTTCCAGTTTTGTTTCATCGCTCCACAGAACAGAATCCCAAAACCTCTTTGGCTTATTTATATGGTTTTGAGCATATTGGAGCAGACTTTTCTTGTGCTTTTGGGTCAGTAGTGGTGTATGTCTTGGGAGTTCAGGCATGGCGCCCTTTAGCATTTAGTATGCGCCTTACTGTGCAAACTGCAACCTCAGTGCTTGCTGCCACAAAGTCTTGCTGCAGGTCTTTTGCAGTCACTCGAGGGTTTTTGACTACATGCATCCTAATGAATCTCGTGGCAGCTGTTGATAGCTTCCTCTTTCTGCCACGTCCAGGTAGTGTAGCCACTGTTCCTTTAACTTTGAACTTGCGAACTATGCTTCCAACTGTATCTCTGGGAACAGTCAGCGCCTTTGCAATCTTTTTGTATCCTTTTCCTTGTTTGTGCAAAGCAATGATCTCTTCTCTTAACTTTTTGGACAATTTTCTTGACTTAGCCATATTTCTAACATGCAATCAAACATCACCGTCAACACATCCCTAGCCAGTCCAGGTATTTGTTGTGTTCTATGTCAAGCACACCTGATGCAACTAATGAAGTCCTTGATTAGTTGCATCAGGTGTGCTTGAGACAACACCTGATTTGCAAATGCGTGCTCTTATGAGGGATTCTATTCAGGGGGTTGAATAATTTTGAGACTGCAGTAGTCATTAAAAGTAACATTTTGTCTTGAATTTGGATAAAACCCTTGTAATTTTAGTTTTATTGAATTATTTAAACTGTTATTGTGTAATTTGCTTATTGCAAACAGTTGAAAATTTGCACATTTTGCCAATAAACCTAATATGCAATGGGGGTTGAATAATTTTGTTTGCAACTGTATATATATATATATATATATATATATATATATATATATATATATATATAGGTGAGTACAGTAGGATTTGCAAAGCAATCCCTTTACCACGGATTCAGTTAATCCAAAAACCCTTAATATACTCAAATTTTAAATCGATATTGCCAAATTTAGTGATTAACGATTGTACATTATATGATAACAAATGTAATGATAAGGTGATCAGTGCCATTCTGAAATCCAAAGTGTTTCATGATTATAATATAGAGCCATATGTACATAGTCCTAATGTGGAGACCTTGTCTATTATGGTGAATGCACATTTTAAATTTATTAAATGGCCCATTTCCCCAAAGGTAAAGGAAACTCACTTTAAAATAATTCATAAGGTCTACCCAGTTTCAGATTTTCTTAAAGAAAAGGTTTGAATTTGAAGTGGATCCCTGTACATTTTGTAATGCAACAGATGAAACTTTAGAGCACATATTCTTCTATTGTCCCATGTCTAAAATATTTTGGGTTGATTTAAAAAAATGGATATCACTTAAGGTAAACGACATTCCTTTCTTTGACATCTCTCATATTTTGTTTTACATGGATTACCTAAACTCATCTATTTCTGATACAATTAATATCATTATTCTTATGGGTAAATATCATATTAATTGTAATAAATGGAGAAACAGTAAGCCCTCTTTTGTTTGGTTCATAAATGATTTCAAATGATTTTTCTCATCTCTTAAAAGAATGTATGCGAACAAAATGGCAAGAAAGATTTCTGGGGATATATCTCGTTTATTGTTGTTTTGATTTGTGTCCTCATGGTTTAAGCCTTTTGCTTCTTTGCCCAGTGATTTAGAAATTAATTTTGTTTATAAACTTTTATATGTACCTTTGTAGATCCCCCCTATTTTGTTTTGTTTTGTTTGTGCACTGTGATGGCCTGGTGGCCTGCCCAGGGTGTCTCCCCGCCTGCCGCCTGACTGCTGAAATAGGCTCCAGCATCCCCGCGACCCTGACAGCAGGATAAGCAGTTAAGATAATGGATGGAAGGATATATATATATATATATATATATATACACACAGTGCATCTGGAAAGTATTCACACCCCTTCACTTTCCCCACATTTTGTTACATTACACTTATTCCAAAATTGATTAAATTCCTTTTTTTCTCATCAATCTAAATTTCTTAAAAATAAAAAACTAAAATATTGCATGTACATAAGTATTCACACCCTTTGCTATGACACTCAAAATTGAGCTCAGGTTCATCCTGTTTCCACTGATCATCCTTGAGATGTTTCTACATCTTGATTGGAGTCCACCTGTAGTAAATTCAATTAATTGGACATGATTTGGAAAGGCACACGTCTGTATAAGGTCCCACTGTTGACAGTGCATGTCAGAGCACAAACCAAGCCATGAAATCAAAGGAATTGTCTGTGGACCTCCGAGACAGGATTGTATCGGGGCACAGATCTGGGGAAGGGTACAAAAAATTTCTACAGCTTTGAAGGTCCCGAAGAGCACAGTGGTCTCCATCATTTGTAAATGGAAGAAGTTTGGATCCACCAGGACTCTTCCTAGAGCTGGCCGCCCAGCCAAACTGAGCAATCGGGGGAGAAGGGCCTTGGTCAGGTAGGTGACCAAGAACCCGATGGTCACTCTGACAGAGCTCCAGTGTTCCTCTGTGGAGATGGGAGAACCTTTCAGAAGGACAACCATCTCTGCAGCACTCCACCAATCAGGCCTTTATGGTAGAGTGGCCAGACGGAAGCCTCTGCTCAGTGAAAGGCACATGACAGCCCACTTGGAATTTGCCAGAAAGCAGCTAAAGAACTCTCAGACCATGAGAAACAAGATTCTCTGGTCTGATGAAACCAAGATTGAACTCTTTGGCCTGAATGCCAAACGTCACGTCTGGAGGAAACAAAGCACTTCTCATCACCTTGCTAATACCATCCCTACAGCGAAGCATGGTGGTGGCAGCATCATGCTGTGGTGATGTTTTTCAGCGGCAGGAACTGGGAGACTAGTCAGGATCAAGGGAAAGATGAATGGAGCAAAGTACAGAGAGATCCTTGATGAAAACCTGCTCGAGAGCGCTCAGGACCTCAGACTGGGGCGAAGGTTTACCTTTCAACACGACAACGACCCTAAGCACACAGCCAAGACAACGAAGGAGTGGCTTCGGGACAAGTCTGTGAATATCCTTGAGTGGCCCAGCCAGAGCAGACTTGAACCCCATTGAACATCTCTGGAAAGACCTGAAAATAGCTGTGCAGCGATGCTCCCCGTCTAACCTTACAGAGCTCGAGAGGATTTGCAGAGAAGAATGGCAGAAATACCCCAAATATAGGTGTGCCAAGCTTGTAGTTTCATACCCAAGAAGACTTGAGGCTGTAATCACTGCCAAGGGTGCCTCAACCAAGTACTGAGTAAAGGGTGTGAATACTTATGTACATGCAATATTTCAGTTTTTTATTTTTAATAAATTTGCAAAAATGTCTACAAAACCTTTATCGCTTTGTCATTATGGGGTATTGTGTGTAGATTGATGAGAAAAAAAAGGAATTTAATCCATTTTGGAATAAGGCTGTAACATAACAAAATGTGGGGAAAGTGAAGGGGTGTGAATACTTTCCGGATGCACTGTATATATATATATATATATATATATATATATATATATATATATATATATATATATATATATATATATATATATATATATATATATATATATATATTTACATTCCTCGAACGTCAGGCTTTCAAATTTCAGATTTTATAATCAAAAGAAAAAAATAATAAAAAAAAAAAACAAGAAACTCAGCACTACTCCAGTACAGACAACATGTCACATAACTGGTGGCAAATTGGCACAAATGTGGCACAAATACAGTAGTGGCACCTCGAATTCACCGATAGCAATCTAGGCTCTGCACGTGTGAAGTTTTCAGTCCGCAACCAACTGCAATTCTTTGGAACCATTGGCCATCTCCAGCGAAAAATAACGCATTATAGCGTACTTCCTATATTTTCCCAGTATTCCCTGACTACTCAGCAGGCTTACCGCTTCCAGAACTGGTGAAGCCACGCCCCCTGTTGTCCAAAGTAAGCATCCCCAGCAGGGTCACAGCAGTGGAAAAATTCATCCACATGGACTTTACTCCCATAGATATTATTTTACCACCTGGTTACATATATGTCTTTATGCATGCTCAGTAATTCAGGTAAGAAAATCAAATAAGTGTAACGGGGGCAGTCCTATGCTGTTCTATGCTGGTCAGCCTGCTGCACGCCCGTCACTCTCATCATTAGCTCTGCGTTGTGTTCTAGTTGGGTGGGGCCCCAGGTGTTGTGGGGGGCCCTCAGTCTCTCATCATCATCATCATCATCATCATCATCATCATCATGATCAAGGAAGGAGGGGGGACGCATAGGACTCTATTTGGCCCACCTTGCCATTTATTTTGGTTTCAAACCCTTCGACAAACGTCCAGTCCTCCAGCGGGAGCGGTGTTTCTTACGGACGTGGGGGTCGAAGTTCAACCACTGCCCGGACTTCACTCGTGTGCATTAGAAGGAGAAACCGTCCACGGGACTCCGATGTAAGAAAGGATAAACAAGTATTTTATCCCACAGCTTGCAGTATCTTCTTACAGGGATACTCAAGGTTACGTTCTCCTCAACCAGCAAAACTGTGCTACGGTAAGAAACACGCGTGGCTCGGCTCGATCGCTGCTTGAGACCCCTCCCACAAAACAAAAATGGCCTCTCCCGCGTTCCCTCTTCCGTGTACCCACAAGACCTCTCTCTTAAAGCGACAGTACATGTATATGACGGTCGTTGGAAAACATACATAAAAGTAAATAATGACATAAAATAAAATGTAGTAAACACAAATAACAGCACACAGACAGGATTTGGTGATATTTCATACTCAAACAAAATAAAATAAAAACATTAATTTTAACCTGGTTACATTCACCCCTCCTGAAATTCACCAACATCCTGACAGCAGGATAAAAAGAGAAAGAGGAAAGGAAAAGCCCATCACTGACTACTGGCACAAGTGAAAAGAAGGACCTAGTCCTCCAGTCAACTTAGGAGCTACCTCGGTTACGAGGTTCAGAAAATAATGAGGTTGATCAAGTCTCAGTATTCCCCTAGATCAATGTGACGCCTGATACGCCACACCATGCACTTGGCCCAAAACAACCCTGTCTGATAGACACCTAATAACTCACATTAAACTAGTTTGAATGACTCCAACCTCCATCAAAGTTCAAACCCTCACACTCCGTAGAAATGGCATCTGAGCCATAGATTCTATTAACCTGTTCACTGACCTCACCACCCTCCCTGTGCGTGTCCTAACCCGACCATCGCTCTCTACTTGTGTGCGTGAGACAGTGCGAGCTGCAACATCTGTATCGAGTGAGTGTGGTGCTTCTGTGTGCGAATCAGTGTGAGATATAACACCAACATCGAGTGAGTGTGATGCCTCTATGTGTGGTGCATGTGTGTTGTGTGGTGCGTGTGTGTTGGGTGGAGTCTGAGCAGTGGCCCCCACAGGACTGACTACCAGACTAGGCGGAATGAACTCTTCCGCTTCTGCCCACTCAGATCTAGGCGAGTCTCCAGGTGATGAGACTGCTAGCCCCACTGCATCCCCTGAGACCGTCAGGCCATCTGCACTGTCCTCCTCATCGGACTCTGCGCAGTCAAGCAACTGACTGGTTGTACTGGACTCCTCACCCTGATCTAACTCAGGAAGGGGCAAGAAGTTGACCTCCAACAAACGGTTCCTGTGCACCACTCTGGTGTGCCCCTCTGCATCCTGAATCGTGTAGACGTGGATATTGGGGTTGACACCGACAACCGTGTACACTGCGTTCTCCCATTTGTCAGCCAACTTTCTCTTCCCTCGCTCACTCTGGTTCGCAACCAAAACACGATCCCCGACAGACAGGACAGTGCCCTTGGCGTGTCTGTTGTACTGTCGCGCCTGATGCTGCTGCTCAGCCGTGGAGTGCTTCTGAGCGATCTCCATTGCACTCCTTAGACAGGAAAGCAGAGACTGAGCATAAGAGTCATAGTCAACAACGTGAGGATCATGCAAAACCTGCCTGAACATAACATCCACCGGCAGTCTTGGGACACGCCCATACATCAGGAAGAAAGGTGCATAACCCGTGGTCTCGTGAACAGTGGCATTGTACGCGAGCGTGAGAGAATGGATCTGCTGAGGCCACTGTTGCTTCTGCTGAAGCGGAAGAGAACGGAGCATATTCCCCATCGTGCGATTAAAACGCTCTGTCCCGCCATTACCCATAGGATGGTAGGCCGTCGTGTGGGACTTCGCTACACCCGCCAACTTGAGAAGCTCTGCATTCAGGTTGCTCTCAAAGTTTGTGCCCTGGTCAGAATGTATTCTCTCCGGAAACCCGTAAACACAGAATACATGATCCCAGAGTTTCTTGGCGACCTGCTTCGCTGTCTGATTGGTGCAGGGGAACGCGTGAGCAAGCTTAGTGAAGTGGTCAGTAACCACTAAGACATCTACTGACCGCTGCTTACTGTCCTCAGCGGACCAGAAATCCATACACACAAGCTGCATCGGTGCGGAAGTTTTAATGCTCTCCAGGGGCGCGCAAGCAGCTGGCTCTGGGGTCTTCCCAAACACACATCTCCGACAGCATCTGACATATGCTCTGATATCCCTCTCCATGTCAGGCCAATAAAAACGCTGCCTTGCAAGAGAGAGAGTACGGTCCTGGCCCTGATGACCAGCGTGATCGTGGATGCCAGACAGTGCCTTGTCTTTCAGACTCAGAGGTAAAACATACTGAGACCTCCTCTGTTTGGACACTGGGTCCTTTGTCACCCTGTACAAGAAACCATCATTGACTTCCAACTTCTTCCACTGTTTCAACAGCCTGAGGACCTTCTGGTCAGCACCATGCCTCTCACGTCTCGATGGCCACTTCCGAACAGCGACAAAGGGCAACACCTTGGAGATGCAGGGGTCCTGCTCCTGCCTCAACCTGAGCTCCTAGGTGGATAACATTGGCAGTGTATCCTGACCACCCGACAGATGCTGAACGTGCTGGACCAAACTGAGTGCTGTGAATACTGATGCATCAGGCCAGTCACATTTGACTTGACAAAAAGCCCTGACCTCAGCTGCATCACAAGCAAACCCAGATCGCGCACTACTCACTGTTTGGGACTGGCAACTGAGTCTGAAAACATCCTGCACAGAGTCCCCCTCAACCCCGTCGGCTTCCTGAACAAGGGCCGGGTAGGGCTCCCTAAGTAGCCTCTGACTGACGGGCTTGGAAAAAGGGTCGCGACTCAAGGCATCCGCCACCACGTTTTTCTTCCCTGGCAGGTGTTTGAGATCGAAAGTGTAAGACGCCAACTTAGACACCCAGCGGATCTCACACGCGTCAAGCTTCGGCTTCATTAGGAGATAAGTCAGCGGATTATTATCTGTCCAAACGGTGAAGCTTTCACCCTTCAGCCAGTGGCTGAACTTTTCACAAACACTCCACTTCAGCGCCATGAACTCCAGTCTATGAGCTGGATACTTCCGCTGTGAGGCACTGAGGGACTTGCTTGCAAAACCAACAGGTCTGGCCTTGGACTCTCCTCGGGGCACTTGAGACAGCACCGCGCCGAGTCCGTCCAAAGATGCATCGACCGACAAAATGAAAGGCACCTCAAAGTCTGGATGGGCAAGCACCACACACTCCAGTAACTTTGTCTTCAACAGATCAAATGCTTCCCCACATTCCACCGTCCAGTCTGCGGAGGTAAGCTTACGGAAGTTGCCATGGGGCTTCTTATCCTTAGCCGACCTCCCCCTCCTCTTTTGTCCAGCTGTAAGGGCGAACAGGGGCCTAGCCACGGAGGAGCAGTTCGGGAGGAAATGCTGGTAGTAAAATACCATACCAAGGAAAGATTTGATCCTACGAACAGAAGGCGTGCACCCATCACCTTCCATGAGATCCTGCACTGTCATGTTGGAGATGACCTCTACTTTGGAGGGATCGACAGACACAACTCCGCCATCAACCACGTGGCCCAAAAACCGCACCCGCTTCTGCAGCAGATGACACTTTTTCGGAGCCAGTTTCAAGTTGTTCTCCCTCAACCTCTGAAACACAGTGCGGAGCCTCGACAGAGCCTCAACCTCTGACGGCGCGAAGACAAGAAGATCATCAAGATAGCACAAAAGCTTCGTGAAGTTCAGATCCCCAAAGATCCCAATCATCATTCTCATGAAGGCTGCAGGGCTATTACAAAGGCCCTGTGGCATGCGATTGTATTCATGCAGCCCAAGGGGAGTCGTGAAAGCAGTGTATTTCTTGTCATCTTCATGCATTGGGATGTTGAAGAAGGCAGAGGTGAGGTCCATCGTACTAAAGAGGCAGTTACCACCCAGCGCGGCAAGGCAGTCTGACTGGTGTGGTAAGGGATGAGCGTCTTTCAAGGTCCGAGCATTCAGCCATCTGAAATCAGTGCAGATCCGAAGCCCGCCATCCTTCTTCCACACCATAACCAGCGGTGAAGCATATGCGCTCGAGGACTTCCGGATAATCCCTTTCTCCTCCATATCAGTGAGAACCTGTCTCAACTTCTGATAGTGGGCTGGGGGAACCCTCCTGTAGGGCAAGCGAAAGGGGCGCTCATCCACCAGATGGATGCGATGTGTGTATCCTGTGACCTTGCCACAGTCCAGAGAGTCCCTGGAGAAGATGTCATGGTACTCGGTGAGCAGCTGAGTGAGCTGGGACTTGCATGCCTCACTAACCTGACAGGAGCTGAGGTCAATGTCACTGAGTCCGAGCTCTGACAAACTCCTAGCCGGCTGGACAGGGGGACAGGCACTACCTGTGGCGTTGGACTCATGCCTCCCCGCAACTGATTGCAGTCCCTGGAAAACATTAAAGTCCTCAATCGCCAAGCATGGAAACACATCAGCCAACTTGCAGTTCCTTTTCAGCATGATGGCTTTGTCAGATGGATTGACAACAGTCATGGGTACCCACCTATCACCCCAGAGCGGTGTGACAAGTCGACCTACGAGGACACCGCGTGGCATGGCCTTGGAGTCTGTCGGCTCCACAACAACAGTGCTTCCAGCTGACATAGGCACCTTAGCAGGAAGTCTGCCCCAGACTAAGTGCTCGTGCCTCGGTAAGAGTGTCACGGCCTGGGTGAGCTTAACAGTACCTATCTTCTCAGGAACAGCACCACCCCTCCAGCGCTCTACATTCGTGAACATGGACAGGAACTGTTCAACGTCAGGACTAGACGGATGTTCCTGTCTGGACGCGATGTCCCAGTACTCAGTACCACTCTTGAGTACATGGGCCACATGTTTAATGACGTTTGTGCCGACTATCAGATCATCATGCTGACCGGGCACGACCAGAGTGGGTATGACAAAGGAAACACCATAAAGCTGCATGTTGAGGTCATAAAAACCATCAGGCCTAGTCTCCAGACCACCACAGCCAATCAAGAAAATGTTCTCTTCAGGCTGCTGCTTCTCAGGTAAAACACCCCCAGAGCGGAGCTTCTCTACTGCATTTTCACTGATACTGCATGACATAGAGCCAGTATCCAACATGCCATTAAGCTGCACACTCTGGTTGACAAGAACAGGAGCATAGAACAAGTCACTGAAAGCCTGAATCCTCTGTGTCGCCTGAATGACCATACGCGAACCCTGAGGTGCTTTGGCACACTTGTCATCATACCATTTAGCCAAGTCGGAGACATCAGTGAGGGATACATCTACATTACCCACACCATCCCTCTCTAGATGTGGGTTTAGTAGTTTAACGGACGAGACTGACAACCAGCTCTTCCACCAGGCTGAGAACGGAGCTGGTTGGGCGGCTGAGGGTGAGGACAGTCCCTCTTCCAATGACCAGGAGACAAACAGTTTATACATCGGTTCTCCCGGCTGCAGTGGGAAAATGTGGAGTGATCCAGAGACTTACAAACCCTGCACAACCGCTGCGGTGCGTCTGGCACCCACCCTGCGGCGCTAGCTGGCGGTTGAGTCCGCGTCGGTGTCCGGACTGCAGCGCTAACTGGAACCTGAGTCTGCATTGTGACCAAACGGTCTAGCAAGCTCACCAAACTCCTCATATAGTCATCACCGCCAAAGACAGGTGCGGGAGACGGTGTAGGACACCTTGCACAAAATGGTGTAGATGACGCATGAGCCGGGATGGGAGATGGCACCACCGGCACGGTCGTGTTCAAGTCGGGAGCCACGTCGACTACAGGGACATGAACCTGTGAATGGAACCTACGCTCTACCGCGCCTGCTTCACGTTGTCCACCTGCAGCAACACGGGACTTCCTCTCCAGCATGTGCTCATCAAGCCTCTCTTGGATCTCGCTAGCAGACCATTTCCCTGCGGACTTGAACTTAAAAACATTGGCAAGAGACTGATCTGGACAGTGTTTGATAAACATCATGCTTACCTCGTGGCTTGGCTCTTCAATACTACGGCCCTGCCACTTCAAGCATTCGTCAGCCACCTCCACTGTCTTATTAAGCCTAATCCAATACTCCATAGCGTCCTCACCTGGCTTGGGCAGCGTACTGTAAAAGTCCGCCAGGGGCATGCTTGAGTATGTGAGGTCACTAAAGTGTTGCTTCCGTACATCAAAAATAATGTGGGGGATCGCTATGTGGTCGACAGATGTGTTGCGCAGCTTTATCCTCACCACGTCCCCTGCTTTCCCCATAAGCTTAGCTAGAATCTCATGTGACTGCTCACTAACTGGAATGGCTCGCTTCCTCAAATACAAAGTCATAAGGCTCTCCCAATCATGAACTGTAAACTTATCAGAGCTATCGCCCCTGAAAATAGGAGGCTCCCTAGCGTCTGTCTGCATTACTACTCTAACACTAGGAGCTGTCTCCAAACGCTGTTCAGCAGACCTAGCACTGTCTGTGTGTGTGTTTCTAAGCATTTGTGTTTCCTGCAGCTTAGCAGTGATTGACTCTCCTATCTTCTCTGCTAACTGAGTAATGAGCATGGCTAACTCACCCACTGGCTGCTCGCTGTTACCCAGCACAGCCCCTTCGCTGATACCTGGCCTGGCCCGTTCTACGTAGCGTGTGGAGGTGAACTGAGGAGTGCCAAATGTGGTCGGGTCTCTAGGTCCTGGTGCTCTGGTGTCTGGTTCCCCGCCCTCTAAGAGCTGCCCGAAACTCCTACCTACACCTAGCCGTAAACCCCCACCCACATCTAACTGCTACCCCCTCTCCATAGCACACTGGCGATCCAAAAGATCCTGATCAGCAATGTTACCCCCACCTATGTACGAACCACCCTCTGCCATGTTCCTACCTCTAACACTCAGATAAAATAAAAAATTAAATAAAAAAGTGAAAAGCTCAATTCATTTAAATAATTGAATCTAGAAAGCACTAAGATATTGAAACAATCACATACAATCAACAAATTCACTAATAGATTAATCACATATGCACATATCTAGTAGTTTACATCAATAGATTATTCACACGAGTCCTTCAATCACATCAACATTAACTTTTTTCCTTTTTTTTCGTGTGTTTTTCTTCCTTCAGTATATACAAATGTCCTGTTCACAAGCCCAGTCCATGGTAACCACAGCTATGACTGTCCAGTGTCCACACAGCTCAACTCCAGTCCACTGTAACATGAGCGTACAGTCTATAGAAATACCTGAGGACGTCTGGGGCTTGATGACGACAGCAGCCTCCCGCGGCGAGCAACTGATGTCACTCTCAGGATCCAGGAGGGTCACGGCACTAATGTAACGGGGGCAGTCCTATGCTGTTCTATGCTGGTCAGCCTGCTGCACGCCCGTCACTCTCATCATTAGCTCTGCGTTGTGTTCTAGTTGGGTGGGGCCCCAGGTGTTGTGGGGGGCCCTCAGTCTCTCATCATCATCATCATCATCATGATCAAGGAAGGAGGGGGGACACACAGGACTCTATTTGGCCCACCTTGCCATTTATTTTGGTTTCAAACCCTTCGACAAACGTCCAGTCCTCCAACGGGAGCGGTGTTTCTTACGGACGTAGGGGTCGAAGTTCAACCACTGCCCGGACTTCACTCGTGTGCGTTAGAAGGAGAAACCGTCCACGGGACTCCGATGTAAGAAAGGATAAACAAGTATTTTATCCCACAGCTTGCAGTATCTTCTTACAGGGATACTCAAGGTTACGTTCTCCTCAACCAGCAAAACTGTCCCACGGTAAGAAACACATGTGGCTCGGCTCGATCGCTGCTTGAGACCCCTCCCACAAAACAAAAATGGCCTCTCCCGCGTTCCCTCTTCCGTGTACCCACAAGACCTCTCTCTTAAAGCGACAGTACATGTATATGACGGTCGTTGGAAAACATACATAAAAGTAAATAATGACATAAAATAAAATGTAGTAAACACAAATAACAGCACACAGACAGGATTTGGTGATATTTCATACTCAAACAAAATAAAAACATTAATTTTAACCTGGTTACATAAGGTTGAATCAATTCATTTGGATACAACGTTTATTGACATACGTTTCATCCAGGCGCGGTGCTAAGGAGGAGCTTGTCAGTGCTTCAGCTCCCCTAGTGGTGGCCTAGCACCCCCATGAAATCAAATAAAAAGTTACCAAGCTAAATATATTTGTAAGGCTGTTTGTCTTTTTCACTTTTTATCTAATTTTTTTCTGAAAATGACCAACATTTATTTAAAGACATTATGAAATGTCATTATGAAATGTTTTTTCCCCTTGAAATTGCTCGCGCTCAGTGCTGTTTGCTAGCAGTCTTTTTCCCCTTGCCAGCAAAATGAAACGTTTCGTGATCCCAATTAAACGTGCCCGAAGTTCGGAAGAACCAGTACCAGTAAGCAGTGTGGAGGATACCGACATTCCCACCACTAAATACTGAGGATATGGCAAAAGACAACACCTCGGAGTCAGATGAAGAGTGTTCAGCGGCAAGTGCTGGTCCCACGGTGGAGCTAGCTATTGCCAGTGACAGTATTGCTAATACTAATTCTTCTGCTGTTAACCTTGGCAGCAGCTCAGCCTCAAGCAAGGTTTGTGGATCAGAGGATCTTAGCGAAAATCCAGTGGAAGACCCTGTGTGCAAGTACCCAGCAACGACCTTTGGTACTCAGAAAAGGAGCGTTAATTGCGTATGGTATGAGTAATATAGCTGGCTCGAATATTCATTGATTAAGGATGCAGCCTTCTGTTTCTCATGCAGACATTTTGCCCCTGCGGGCAGTTATGGATTTTGTTCAGAGGAAGCTTTTACTGTGTTTGGGTTCCAGAATTGGCATAAGGCACAAGCATCTTTCAAAGCCCACAACATAAGTGCTGCACATAAGTTTTCCATGGAAGCATGGTGTGAGTTTAAGCAGAGAAAGCAGGATGGTTCGAAAATTGAGAAAATGCTCGAAAAGGGACACCCAAAGCTGGTTCAAGAAAACCGGGAGTATATGAAAGAAGTAGTGGAGAGCCTGCGATATACAGCGTGCCAGGAGATAGCTCAACGAGGCCACAGAGATGACGGTCAGGCTAACAGAGGAAACTTACTCCAGCTCCTAGATATTATCGCTATGTTTAACAAATCAATTGCTAAAAAGATCTCAGACAACCCATCAAACGCAAAATACACCCACCATGAGATACAAAAGAAATGTTTAGTATTATGGCTGACATGGTGAGGATAAAAAGTGATGAGATAAAGGAAGCTGGGCATTTTGCCATAATGGTCGATGAGAGCAAGGACATTAGTAAGAAAGAGCAAATCTCAGTGGTGGTCCGTTATCTGCACAACAAAACTGTGCTTGCGGAGTTTTTACATTTTATGCCAGCTGATGGATTGGATGCAGACTCTGCTGAAAAGTATTAAAAAGACACTTAGTCAATGCAACATTGACGTAAGTAACTGCATCGGCCAATGCTACGATGGGGCTGCAGTGATGTCGGGATGTAATAATGGGGTACAAGGGAAGTTCAGGAAAGAGGTGCCACAAGTTCTATATGTCCACTGCCATGCGCACTGGTTAAATTTGGTTCTGGTTGATTGTGTGAGTAACATGCAACCTGCAGCCGAGTTTTTTGAGACAGTGCAACGATTGTACAATTTCTTTTCTGGCTCAGTGGTCCATGACATGTTTTTGAAAAAGCAGAAAGAACTGCAACCATCAGAACAGCATGTTGAGTTGAAAAAACTATCCGATACACGCTGGGTCTGTCAATACACTGCATTGCGCGCAAAAAAAAAAAAAAATCGCTCCCAGCCATCCAGGCTACTCTCCAGGACATCATAGGCCAGACAAACGCGAAAAGAAAGACAGAGGCTAGGGCTGTGCAAGGACTTATCGATGAACAGTTCGTTTTAAACCTCACTTTACTTGAGGATGTATTCAGGGTGAGCGAGTTTGCCTCGGACCAGTTACAGTCACCCAACCTGGATATCTCGTCTGCAAATGATCTAGTTCAGTCAGTCATCGCAACGTTTTTGGAAAAACAGTCAGAAGAGTCATGCAACAACATACAGAAGCGTGCTAAAGAGCTGTGTGTTAAGGCTGGCATAGCACAGCAGAGACCACCACCACCAAGGAGAGAGGATCGGAAGCAATCCAGCCGTTTACAGGACTATGTGGTTGAGGCCCCGAACCCGATACACCGCACACATTCATCAGATGGCCTGCACACACAGCTTTTTTTTATCCGGTAATTGACAGGCTGGTCAATGAATTGAGGAGACGCTTCTCCACAGATGCGGGTCATGTGCTGACAGGGGTCTCAGCCCTCAACCCAAAACACAAATCTTTCTTAGATAAGCAGTGCATATTGCCAATGGCACAGAACTATGGCATCACCGAAGATAATTTAAATGCTGAATTACACCAAGTCCGACATCTACTCAAAAGGAAATCACAGCAAGGGCACACTGTTAGTACCACTTTGGAATTTTTGTCACTGATGGCACCATACAAGGACGCATTTATGGACCTGTACAAACTCACATGTATATTATTGACACTTCCCGTTACATCTGCATCCTGTGAGCAAACTTTCTCCTGTCTCCAACGCTTGAAGACATACTTGAGGAGCACCAGCGGGGGTGCTCGTACCAGTAACCTTGGACTTTTGGCCGTGAATATTAGGAGAGAAAGAGCCTTGGATGTCCACCAGATCATCGATACATTTGCCCTCAGCCACAACAAGCGACGCAATGTCCTTCTGTGAAACATCGACTAGTAATTGACTGGTGTCGCCCCCCCCATGGCGATGGGTTGAATATTGTGTTGTATATTGTGAATTATTATAACTGTGTGTTAACTATTATTATATGGATAGACATTTAGTTGCTTTGGTATCATATGGCATTGATGGTTATATAACCAATTGCTTAATAATTACGCGGATACTGTGTTTGAGTTCCCTGCAGTTTTGTGTTTTGACATAGAGGCCGCTGGCATTAGGTCTGTGCTTTGCATCATGCATGTCGTGTTCTGCTTATGCTATAAATCTAGCTGTTTATCTAAATCTGTATGGAACGCCAAATTTGGCTTTTGTATTGAGTTACTTTCAGCCATTGGCATTATAGCAATTACAGTTCTGTGATACTTGCAAACTAATATCAAATTAGCATGCCCAGACCTGTTTTTGTGTTTTGTACCTATGCACTAGGCTAGCCTATATCTCAGAGCTCCCCCAGTCAATGATCAAGCACCCACGTAGCACCAGTAATCAAAGATCCCTGGCACTGCCACTGGTTTCATCACTCATCTAAATGACCTCTTCAGTCTAAACTGACTGCAGGTATCCCCACCCTTATAAACAATACAGTTGCACAACGACCAAAACCAACGACCAGTTTCATATGCAAATATGGTGGTGACCATTAACTAGCGATTCAATTGCCATGTGTACTATTCACAAAGGATTTGGATGACAGATGTACTCTTAGCCCCCCCACCCCCCGGTTCAGGGGTGGTCGTTCCCTCTTCACATAGATGGCCTTTTTGACTCCCTGGTTCTCCCTATCAAGGATGTGCACATCCTCATCTTTGAAAGAGTGGCCACTGGCCTGTAGGTGGATGTAGACTGCAGAGTCCTGGCCATTCTCTTGGCTAGCGTCTGTTTGGTTTCCCCAATGTACAAGTCATGGCAATCTTCCTGAAACTTAACAGCGTACACTACTATATTGCTCTGTTTGTGCAGCGGGACCCAATCCTTGGGGTGGACCAACTTCTGTCAAAGGCAGGAAGACGCCCAAATAGTGCACCAGCCAAACAAAGGGAGCAGAAGGACAACAGATGCCTAAGCGTTAAACCAGTGGTGATTTCATATGTCGCAGGAGTGTTGGAAAAGCTGAGACACGTTATTTTCCACACACCGCGTCTCAGTTCAAACCCCAAAACATGCTGCCCCAGGAGTCAAAGAAGCTGTCTATGTGAAGAGAGAACGACCATCCCTGAACCAGGGGGCTGTTAGAAAGGTTCCAGATGGTTGTGTGTGTGTGTGTATGTAGATCCCCATAGGAGGGTTTCCATGCAACATAACAGATGCGTGCGCAACTAGGGGACAGAAAGCAGCTACAGCGCAGAGATTTTAACCAAGATAGAGCTCAGATACAGCAAAGATGACACGCAGTTGTTGTGCAATAAACTGCACAAACCGCCAAAAGGATGAGTGGAAAATGTTCAACATTTTCATTGTTGAACCGCTTTGGTAGCTCTCAAAAGATTATGCATCTCATAATCTTTTGAGAGCTACCAAAGCGGTTTTGCCCCCTGGCTGCGCACGCACCCAGTAATGTTTGTAAACGGTAAACCCGTCTACCCCTCCCGTGGTAGGGCGGAAATTTCCTTTAACTTCTACGAGAGCGTCGGACCTGTTTAAGGGACAGACCAAAAACCAGGATGAGGTCTACAGTAGATTACCGTAGAAGTTAAGGGAGAGCTCGATTATAGTTTTCTCCTGTCTCCCGAAAGACCTATTTTCGTGTGGGTCCAGAGAAATAACCACACATACACACCCACCAGTTGTTATCAATAACCGTCTTTGAAGATAACATCTTTGCATTCTTGCCGATGCGCCACTGTGGTCACATACTCCCAACCAGCTACAGTTACAGTCCGAGTGAGCAAACCTTCATTACAGGGCCTAAGAGTACATCCGTCGCCATTTTACAACGCTATGATAGCAAACATTCCCAAATCCTCTGTGAATAGTACACATTGTAATATTTGCTAGCAATATTTGATTTGCTAATGTCCCTTACGGCTTTCCGTAGCGCCACAACAAAGTCACGTGATGTACATAACAACGTCAGTAGGAATCCGGTCGATGAATAAACACCCAGCACGAGAGAAGTCGTCCTTGCTTCATTAATGTTATAAGTTAACTTAGCCAGAGGGCACAGATCATGGTGTCAGAGTAGCGGAGTTTAAATACCCAATATGGATTCGTACGGCGTTCCAGCTCCACGGATGGACTGGGAATCGGCGAACTTACCTGAAGCATGGAGACAATTTCGACAAACAACGGAGCTAATGTTCAAGGGCCCCCTGCGCGGGAAGAACGAAGAGGAGAAATGCAGCTACCTCCTGCTCTGGATAGGGGAAAAAGGGCGCGATGTGCACAACACTTGGACACTCAGCGGAGAACAAGCCAAGAAGCTAGAAACGTACTACGATAAGTACACTGAGTACATCACCCCCAAAGCAAACCCGATTTATGCCAGATATAAATTTCATAAAAAGATGCAGGGAGAGAGTGAATCCTTCGAACAATTTGTAACTGAGCTAAAGCTCCTAGTCAAAGACTGTGGCTACCCAAATGCCGACGAGATGGTCAGGGACCGCATCGTGTTTGCCACCAACTCACCCAGAGTGAGAGAAAAGCTACTTAGCCAGGGAGCTGAGCTAACGCTAGAAAAAGCCATAGATGTAGCCCGCTCACACGAGCTAGCAAAGCAACAGCTAAAGTTTATGGGCCAGGGCAGCACACATGAAACGGTGCACGCAATAGGCAGAAAGACTTACAAACCGAACGCACCCAAAGCAGCTAACGCTAACTTCAGACAAAGGGAAGGTAACGTTAGCACCGCCGCTAGGGCGTGTAGCTATTGTGGAGGGCTACACGGCGCTAAAGCCACTTGCCCAGCTAAGGGTAAACAATGCATTAAATGCAAGAAGCTCAATCATTTTGCTAAAGTATGCAAGTCTAGCTCCCAGGGACAGACAAAGTACTACCGCGGCACAGTACATGCCGTCGGAGAGAACCCAGAAGAGTACACCACTGACAGAGAGCAGGAAGAACTGTACTTCGACAACATTACAGTGGAGAGCACCGCTGTGGGAGAACAGACAGAGCTGTACATAGACTGCATCTCAATAGAGAACAACGGAAAAAGCAACGAGCAGGCTTACGTAGAGGTTGGAATTGGCACACCTCCAGAGAAGGTAAAGTTTAAACTAGACACTGGGGCACAGGCCAATACTATTCCCACCAACCTGTTCCAGGCGCTGTTCAAAAATGTGACACTGAAACCAGCAATACACAGACTCACTGAATATGGAGGAGGCGCGCTGAGCGTGAAAGGCACATGCAAACTCAAATGTAAGTACAGAGACAATGCAATGATGCTGGACTTTTACGTCATTGACACAAACGCCCCACCAGTCATGGCAATGAAAACATGCCGTGACCTAAACTTGGTAAAAATAGTGATGGCTGTGAGCGAGGAAAACAATGTCACATCACAGAGCATAATGGATGAGTATGCAGATGTTTTCCAGGGAATAGGAGAGTTCCCAGGCGAGTGCACCTTCCGCGTCACACCAGATGCAACGCCGGTCGTCTGCCCGCCACGCAGAATCCCCATCGCCCTACGCAGCAAACTGAGGGACGAGCTTGACAGCATGGAGAAAGGCGGCATAATCTGTAAGGTAACAGAACCCACAGAATGGGTGAACGCACTCGTCATTGTTGAGAAGCCAAAGACAGGCAAACTTAGAGTGTGTTTAGACCCCAGAGCTCTTAACAAAGTGATACAACGACCTCACTACCCCCTCCCCACGCTGGAGGACGCCACCACAAAGCTCGCTGGAGCTGAGTACTTTAGCGTGTTAGACACGCGGTCAGGCTATTGGGCCATCAAACTGAGCACTGAATCCTCAATGTTGACGACATTTAACACAGTGTTTGGCAGGTATCGTTTCCTCAGACTGCCATTCGGAATCGTGTCCGCTCAAGACGAGTTCCAGAGACGCGTGGATGAAACATATGAAGGATTGGACGGTGTGACGGCCATAGTGGACGACATACTAGTGTTCGGCAAGACTAAAGAGGAACATGACCAGCGTCTCAGAGCGATGCTGAAGCGCACAAGGGAGCGAGGAGTGAGGCTCAACCCCGACAAGTGTCACATATGCGTGTCCGAGGTAAGCTACTTCGGCCACAAGCTCTCACACGAAGGCATCAAACCAGACCCACACAAGGTGAAGGCGGTCAAGGACATGCAACCCCCACAGAACAAAGCAGAGCTGGAGACAGTCCTCGGCATGATCAACTACCTCGCCAGATTCGCTCCACACCTCTCACAGATAAACTCACCCCTCAGACAGCTTCTGAAACAGGACAGTGAGTTTGTGTGGGATGCAGTCCACGACAAGGCGTTCCAAGAGATGAAGAATCTCATTACACAGCACCCAGGTCCAGTACTCTCATATTTCGACCTGCAGAAAGAGCTGCGACTCCAAGTGGATGCATCCAAAAGTGGCCTTGGGGCTGTCATGCTCCAAGATGGCAAACCAATTGTCTATGCGTCCAAGTCACTCAACAGCACTGAAGAAAACTACACACAGATAGAGAAGGAGCTCTACGCTGTCGTCTTCGGCTGCAAGAGGTTCCACGAGTACATGTACGGACGAAAAGTGATTGTGGAGTCAGACCACAAGCCTCTGGAGGCAATACTAAAAAAGCCACTGGCAGCAGCACCACCCCGGCTGCAACGGATGATCCTGGCGCTCCAAAAATACGACATCCAAATCATCCACCGCCCCGGTAAGGACATACCGGTGGCCGACACACTGTCACGCAAGTCAATAGAACACCACGACAGTGACCTACAGGAAGGGATGGAGGCCCAAGTGCACACAGTCCTCAGCAACATCCCTGTGAGCGACACAAGACTCACAGAAATCAAGCAGGAAACAGCGCAAGATCCACAGCTCACCGCACTCAGACGAGCCACACTCACTGGCTGGCCAGACACAAAGAAAAAGTGCCCGCCCAGCATCCAGGAATACTGGAACCACAGAGCAGAAATCTCAGAAATGGACGGTATCCTGTTCAAAGGTGAGAGAATCATTGTCCCCCAAAAGCTTCGCAAGGACATGATACAGCGCATCCATGCCAGCCACCTTGGCGTGGAAAAAAGCAAATGCCGAGCAAGAGACTTACTGTTCTGGCCTGGCATAGGGAAACAGATCGAGGATGCGGTAGCAGACTGCAGCATATGCCAAGAACGGCGCAGCGCAAATGCAAAGGAACCAATGATGTCACACGCCATACCCGAGCGGCCGTGGCAAGTGATAGGCACAGACCTATTCACATGGAACTCACAGGGCTTCATAGTCACTGTGGACTACTACTCCAGATTCTTCGAGCTAGAGAGATTTTACAGCTGCACCTCATCTGCCGTCATCATGAAGCTGAAAGCAGCAATGGCTCGACACAGAATCCCCGAGACTATCATCAGCGACAACGGTCCGTGCTACAGCTCTGGTGAGTTCCGCAACTTCTCACAGACATGGGGTTTCTCACACACCACCACAAGCCCCCACTACCCACAGAGCAACGGCCTCTCCGAGAAGACTGTCCAGACGGCCAAACGCATCCTGGACAAAGCCAAAGCTGAGAACAAAGACCCCTACATGAGCTTACTGGAGTATCGCAACACACCGGTGAACAACCTGAAATCACCGGCACAGCTACTGATGAGTCGGAGGCTGCGGTCCATTCTCCCATCAACAGCAAAACACCTGCAGCCACAGATCGCCAGTCAGGAGGATGTTCACAAAAGGAGAGAGGTATGTCAACAGCGCCAGCAGGCATACTACAACCGAACAGCCAAACCTCTGCCCCACCTGCCCGCAGGCACACCAATCCGCTTCCGGCAGGAGGATGGATCCTGGAGACCTGCAACTGTGGAAAGACCAGCGAACACAGACAGGAGCTACCACATCCAAACCAAAGAAGGTCAGATCTACCAACGCAACCGTCAACACCTGCGACAAAGCAGAGTGAAAACTCACACTACACACACACACACTTCACAGCAGACTGTTACCAGCGCTAACAACAACACACAAGCCCATCAGCAAGAGCATGCTGAACCTCCAGACACGAGCAATCAGCGACAACCAGACACACAGCCTGGTTACACCACGAGGTCAGGTCGCACGATCAAACCAAGAC
Source organism: Lampris incognitus (assembly GCF_029633865.1). NCBI lineage: Eukaryota > Metazoa > Chordata > Actinopteri > Lampriformes > Lampridae > Lampris > Lampris incognitus. The sequence continues at coordinate 20,552,386 of NC_079211.1, forward strand.
AAATCCTTGACTTATGAATGTTAAAAAAAAGAGAATTTTACACCAACCTGTACTATACCTGCTATGTTTTGAAAAGAAATATTTACAGCGTTCACTTACCTTGTGTACCTACCTGCTGTTTGCAGTTACCAGTAATGAAATGAAAAAAAAAAGATGAAATGTTATTACGGTGTCACATTTAGACAGTGAAGGAAATGTTTTACACTACTTTGTTGCAGTCCAGTTATATAAGAGTTCCACTTTCATATTCTTTCTTATTAAGATTGTATTCGCTTATAAACGTGCTCAACGTGGTCTGTATCTCTGCAGAGAAAGCAGCACTTTTCAGAAAAAGGGAGATGTAATATTTGCTAGCAATATTTGATTTGCTAATGTCCCTTACGGCTTTCCGTAGCGCCACAACAAAGTCACGTGATGTATGTAATGTCCGTAGACGCCTTGTCTTACTGACATAAGAATAATTCAAGAACGAGCCGACTTCGTAGGTTCTTAACTGTGTAGCTTTTACTAGCGTTCATCCGACATACAACCTTCATAACATGCCGCTTCTCACTTCCTGTATACGTCACACGCACTGCACGTACACCCGTGAGTAGGTCAAGCTAAACACGTGACCTTTCATTCATTACATCTCCCCCTCTAAGATGATTTTCTAACCTGTATATCACCCCCCTTTTCACAAAAAAAATAAAAAATCCCCCACAGTACACAAGTCCATACGCCTCACAAATCCAGCCGGATTGCAGGCTTGCTCACCCTGCCAGAGCGAGTAACATATGGTGTGGAAGTTGGCATTTCTGCTGCTCAGGATTCATCCGTGTTTCCACTCTCCCCTGGAGTGACATGGTCAGGATCCCTGCTGACAAAGGTGAGTGTTTTAGGTGAGGCCAACAGGTGGCGCCTGTTCCTTCTGTAATGTTCACCTTGAGCTGTCTCCACTATGTAGGATCTGGGAGTGGAGCTCTGACTGTGAACAACTGCTGGCATTGTCCATGTTTTCTGTCCATCAAGTTTGGTGAGTACTGCGTCACCCGAGTTCAGTGGGCGCAGTGTCCGCACGCCGTTCCTGCGGTTGTAGTAGAAAGCCTGCCTCGATTTGGCTGCGGCGTCAGCGGTTTTGATCAGTTCCTCTTTAGGCCAGGCCGGTTTCAGGTTATGCTGCAATGTGGGTAAGGTGGTTCTGAGTCTCCTACCCATGAGCAATTCCGCTGGACTGGCTCCAGTGGAAGAAGGGGGTGTAGCTCTGTATGTCAACAGGGCGAGGAGAGGGTCTTCCTGCCTTAATATGCTTTTGGCTATCTGAACAGCCCTCTCTGCCTGTCCATTACTCTGGGGGTAGTGTGGGCTTGAAGTCACATGGATGAAATCATAATCCTCACTGAACCTCCTCATCTCTTCTGAAACTAGCTGTGGCCCATTATCGCTAACTACAATTTCAGGGATACCAAAACGTGCAAATGTAGCCTTCAGCCTAGCTACAACCTGACTGCTAGTAGTTGTTGGTAGATTTAGGATCTCCAAAAACCTGGAATAATAGTCAGACACTATCAAGTAGTTTTGCTTTTTGTACTCACACAGGTCTATGCCAACTTTCTGCCATGGTCTGGATGGGAGCTCACTTGACATTAAAGGCTCTTTTCTCTGTGTGTTCTTGTGTTCTCTGCAGAATTGACATTGCTGTATCTTTGTTGTAATGTGCTCTGTCATTTTGGGCCACCACACTGACTGGCTAGCTCTCTCTCTGCACTTAACTATCCCCTGGTGCCCGTCGTGTATTCTGTCTAAGATCACCTCCCTCATCTCTGTGGGAATGACGATACGACTGCCTCTGATGACTAAACCATCTACCTCAGATAACTCCCCTCTCACCTGATAAAAGTCTCTGACTGTCTCCGGCACTTTATCGACATACTCAGGCCAGCCGTGTCTGATGAAGCCCAACACTGTCTGGAGCTGCAAATCCCCATCCGTGCTCTGTTTTATCTCCTGCATCCTTTGAGGTGTGGCAGGCACCTGGCACACGATGGCATCAATGTGCGCTGCAACATCATCATGAGAAGCACCATCTCCGTAGCACTGCTCTGGGCCTCTGGAGAGTGCATCAGCCACAGCTAAAGTTTTGCCTGGTGCGTATTCAGCCACTGCATTGAAACGCATCAGCCTCATTAACAGTCTCTGGCACCTAATGGGCACATTATCCAAGTCTTTGCTGTTCATGAGAGGCACTAGTGGTTTATGATCGGTGACAAGTCTGAAATTGTCAAGCCCAAACAAGTACTTCTCGAACCTTTCACATGCCCAGACGCTGGCTAAGCACTCTTTCTCGATCTGTGCGTACCTTGTCTCTGCGTCACTCAGCCGTCGGGAGCAGTAGGCCACGGGCTTCCAGTGTTCCCCGTGCTGCTGGAGCAGAACGCCTCCCAGCCCGTAGCTGCTGGCATCTGCTGACACCACCGTAGCCTTAGTGACGTCATAAAAGGTGAGTACCGGGGCGGTCGCGAGTGCTGCTTTAAGGTCTTGGAATGCTGTGTTCTGTGCAGGTCCCCACAGCCACTCTGTCGTTGCTTTAAGCAGTCCATAAAGCGGCTGACCTACGGTGGACAGCTCTGGGACGTATTTTGCCAAATAGTTCACCATCCCGAGGAACCTCTTGAGTTCCGTCACGTTCTGGGGCGGAGGAAAGTTCTCTATTCCGGCCACTTTGTCCGGGTCAGGTCTGATGCCTGCCTCGTTGATGATATGACCAAGGAAGTGGACTTGTTTCTGTTTGAACTTGCATTTCGCTTGGTTCAGTTTGAGACCTGCTGTTTCAATGACCCCCAGCGCCTCTGCTAGGCGCCGGTCATGGATTTCCTCAGTCTCTCCATGTATAAGGATGTCATCCATGTACACCTCTGTGCCCTCTAGCCCGGTCAGAGTTTCCGCCATCTTTCTCTGGAAAATCTCTGGAGCACTCGTTATACCAAATGGAAGGCGGCAGAAAGCATACCTCCCAAATGGGGTGATGAAAGTGGTGAGCCCCCTGCTGTCTTCATGCAAGGGGATCTGGTAAAACCCACTTGCTGCATCCAACGTTGTGAAGAACTTTGACCCTGCGAGCCTTGGCATTATTTCCTCCATAGTGGGCAGCACGTATTTCTCACGTTTCACCGCTCGATTCAGCCTCCTGAGGTCAGCGCAGCAGCGAACCTCTTTCTTGTTCGGTTTCAGCACCGGCACCATAGCGGCGCACCATTCTGTGGGCTGAGTCACTTTTTCAATAATACCCTCATTTTCCATGCGCTGCAGTTCTTTCTTAACCAGTGGTACAAGTGGCAGCGGTATCCGTCTGGCTGTATGCACCGCGTATGGCTGGGCACCCTCCACCAGAGCTATTTTCACTGGGTCTGTTTTCAGCAGTCCACTTGAACCGAAAACTCCACTGACCTCATTCATCCGCTTCACTAGACCCATCTCCACTGCCTCTGGACGACTCAGCAGACAGCTGCCTCTCCCCTTGATCACATACACTGGAAAGGAGTATTGTTTCTCCTTGTAGTTGGTTGTGGCTTGAAACTGTCCTATGCAGCTGATGTTTCCACCTGGGCTTATGAAGCATGTGTCAGGAGGTCCCAGTTTTATGTTTGGCTTCAGCTTTTTAAATGTCCCTTGGTTGATAACAGTAGCGTCAGCCCCCGTGTCAATTTTAAAGGTTATTGGTACATCACTTATTGTTAAACTAACAGTCCAATCTTCCTGACTGCTCTCTTTGCCAACTTCTCCCAGAAAGTACAGCTGTTTAACCTCTTCAGTGACTTCTCTCACCGCTTTAGAGTGACATACACGCTCCCAATGTCCCTTTTTATGACACTTGTTGCACTTACTGTTCGTTGCAGGACACTTCCGCTCATCGGTGTGCTGCGTCTTGCCGCACCTCCCGCATTCATCTACTTTGTTGGTTGCAGGTCTGCTGCCACCATGACGCTGTCCGCCCTTTTTGTTTTGGCGTTCGTCCCGCCATCGGACAACATTGACGTTAGCCAGCTGGGCCTCTGGTTGGTTAGCTTGGAGGCTGAGCTGCTTTGTTATTGCCTCCGCCTGGCGCACTTGTTCAATGACTTTCACCAGAGTAAGGTCCGCTGTGAGCTGGAACTGACGGGAGAGCACCCTATCTTTTATGCCCACTACCAGACGATCTCTGATATGTTCATCCCTCTTGTCCCCAAACTCACAGTGTTCAGACAGCTCATACAATGTCCGGATGTACATCTCCGCTGTCTCTCCTGGCTGCTGGCTACGTTGATAGAAGCACGCCCTCTCATGTATGATGTTACGGCGGGGAATAAAGTAGTCGTCGAACTTTTTCAGTACGATATCATAGTCCACTTTATCACCCTCCGCCGCGAAGTCAAACGAGCTGAATATCTTTTCAGCCTCGCTGCCCATTGCATAAATCAGCGAACTCACTTGAATCTCCCCGTCGTCTTTATCCAGCTTTGTCGCGAGCCTGAAGCGCGAAAACCGTTGTTTCCACTCCGGCCATTCAACGGGGCAGTCAAACTTGAATTCACTCGGCGGATTAAACTTCGGCATGACCGCTCGTGTTCCGATACACAGACTATTCTGACACCATGTAATGTCCGTAGACGCCTTGTCTTACTGACATAAGAATAATTCAAGAACGAGCCAACTTCGTAGGTTCTTAACTGTGTAGCTTTTACTAGCGTTCATCCGACATACAACCTTCATAACATGCCGCTTCTCACTTCCTGTATACGTCACACGCACTGCACGTACACCCGTGAGTAGGTCAAGCTAAACACGTGACCTTTCATTCATTACAATGTACATAACAACGTCAGTAGGAATCCGGTCGATGAATAAACACCCAGCACGAGAGAAGTCGTCCTTGCTTCATTAATGTTATAAGTTAACTTAGCCAGAGGGCACAGATCATTACACACATGGCCACTGAAACTCTAATTTATGGTTAGGCCCATATTTGCATATGAAACTGGTCGTTGGTTTCGGTCTTTATGCAACTGTACTTTTTATAAGGGTGGGGATACCTGCAGTCAGTTTAGGCTGATGAAGGTCACTTCCCACTAGCCAAACAAACCCGCTAACATCCGCCTTTTTACATTGACCAAAGGCGGACATTAGCGGGGTTTTTTGGCCATTGGGAAAAGCAGATGAGTGATATAACGTATCTGTCAATAAACGTTGTATCCAGATGAACTGATTCAACCTTCTTTGACTGGTTGCATATAGTTATCAATTAACATTACTAGCTTTCTGATAGCTAAAATTGCACTGCTAAACTAGCGAAATCATCGACTTGGAAAACATCAAAAAGGACTTAGTCAATATGGTTGATAAGGGCTCATTGTAGGCTTATATTAAACGTATAAACTGATAAAAGTTTTAAAAGTTATTTGTTGCTCTGTACCTGGTATTTCTCCGAGTTAATTCCACTCGCCACATTAAAGGTAGGCTGAAGGAGCGCGAACGCTAAATTCTACACCACTGTGATTGGTTGTCTTGATGTTGGCGGATGACGCCGTCTTCTTCCCTTCTTCTCTCGGTTTACTGGCGGATCGCAAACAACTTTAAGGTGTGTACTGCCACCTACTGTACAAGATTGTGTAACATCATGTCATTTTACCCTATTAAATTCTACCCATCAACCTTGTGTCACTTAAAAACGTAGAGTGCCTTCCTGGTGATTTTAATCCCCTCTCCCTCTCCTTCTGTTCCCAGTATGCCCATCAGATTCCACTCCCTTCTCGCCTCTCGGACTTTATCCTGTAACCTTTCTCTTTCCACTTCATACATGTTACAATATAATATTACATGTTCAGCGTTTTCTTTAACTCCAGTTCTCACACTTATCACTGTCCCTTTCCCCCATTATAAACAAAGTGCCATTTAAATCAGTGTGGTCCAATCTTAGTCTTGTTACGATGATCTCCTCCCTCCTGTTCCTTTCTTTATAATTCTTTGTTATTATAACCGGTTATTTTCTTGCCCGGTGCGGGATTCGATGCGGGGTGTACTGCACCACAAGGCGACATCACTAACCGTTCGACTAAAGGGTCAGATCCGTTAGCCAGCGGCTAACGTGTCTTATTAGTAGTTTACATTATGACAAATTTTTGTATTTCGTAATACCCCCTTCCTTTCTGGTCTTCCTCCCACCTTTCCTGCCATATCGCCATTCCTTTCCTCTTAATAACTGCTTTTCCTTCTCCTTTTCCAAGTGGAACTGATACTGTTATTTTTGCAATGCCGTTTTTGCTAGTTTATCTGCACACTCGTTCCCTTTTAGTCCCTCATGTGCTGGTACCCAACAGACCTGTACGTCTACACCACCTCTGTGTAGTCTTAGCAAATGATTAAGTCTTCTCTGACAGTTTTTGTTGACTGTATACTTTCCAAGACTGCTACTGAGTCTGTACATATCACCACATACTCATAACTGCCACTGTTTCTGCTGTGTATACTAACAACTGGTCAGATATTCTTTTGGAAATAGATATTGTAGCGAATTCGGGGGGGGGGGCAGATCGGGAACCGCCACACCCGGGATGCGAACCCGAGTCTCCCTCACCACGGGCGACTACGTCAACCAGTCGACTAAAATGTCCAACCTCTTAGTCGCCCTTGGTGCGGGAGACTCGGGTTCGCAACCCGGGTGCGGCGGTTCTCGAGCTGCCCCCCCCCCCCCAAATTCGCTACATTGTTGTCAGAAGTGCGATGGTGAGACCGTGAAGCAATCGGAAGCGCGTGCGCCCAGAGGCGTGAGGGAGTCGATGTGCTGAAGCGTGGGAACGCGCTTCCCGAAGGAGAGGCAGTGTAACATGCAAGGATAAATAAACTTGCTAGCGCTTGGCTAACGGGTCAGCTCCTTTAGTGAGAGAATGTGAGAGACCCGGCTTCGCGTACTGGCTGCGGTGTTCTCTGTGACGCCCCCCCCCCCCCCCGGATTCGCTACAATATTTTAAACTCAGTGACGTACACACCAATTCCCACACATTCCTGATTGCTCTTGGAACCTTCTGTGTAGATTTTGTGATACCTATTACTCAGGTATACACTTGTTTTAACTCCCACTTCATTCATTCGCCATCCACCAACTGATGACGCCATGGGCATTCGAAATGGTTAGGCTTAGGGTTAGCCAATGAGCGGCACGCGAAGGCTTCGTCACACGGAGCAGAGCGTCCCTCCCCGGAAAACGCCGACGCATCTACCGTGACAGATGCAGTGTATTGTAACGTGCGTGGATAAGTAGACACGCTGGCCGCTGGCTGGCAGGTCTGACCCTTTAGTCTAGCGGTTAGCGATGTCTCCTACGGTGCGGGCGATACAGGCTCGCTTCCCGGCCGCGGCAGTTTCTGTGGTTGTGTTGTCCCCCGAATTCGCTATATTTAGTGTAATGTGCATGGATAAGAAAACACGCTGGCCGCTGGCTGGCGGGTCTGACCCTTTAGTCGAGCGGTTAGCACATGAAAAGTAAACAAAGTATAACAGACAGGAGTGAAGAATATGAAGGTTTTTATTGTCTGGGGCGTTCAGGTGGTCGAGGGGGGGGTTCTAGTGACAGGTGGGAGAAGTTAAATGATAGTTTTGTTTTTTGGTTTTTTGGGTTTTTTTTATCCCGATTGAAACAGACAGACGGAGCACTCAGTGTGACATACGCGCTCCCGTTTTATGGGAGGAAGTTATTAAAGAATCAAGACGAAAAAGCATCGTCTCATCAACTTGCAGCATCGCTTCCATTAATGCAGTGGTTCTCAAACTTTTTCTGTCACGCCCCCCCTTTGGAGGAAGAAACGTTTGCATGCGCCCCGCACCAACAAAATAGTGACAAAATGGGCCAAGTTTAACTTTATTTAAATAACATCAAAATCATGAACAATCCTTTCACTTTTCTTTCAGTAATTTCTGTTGTGCAAATTACAAACGCAAGTTCCACTCCAACTTAATCAAACCTCTTTTTGTGACATTTGTCACTGGATTGCTCCGTTAGTCTGTGTGATTTTTGAAAAACAGAGAAAAACGAAATACAATTTAAAAAGCACTTTGCTAGAACAATAACAATAAAGTGCAATCTGTGCAACAACAAAAAAAAATAGAACAAATGCAGATATTTGGGGTAAACGATGAGCAAGTCAATTTGTGAGCGCTCAAGTCTTACCACATTGTATTAGTGGATGCAATGAGCCTGTTTTGCACATCTTTTCAAAACGGGATTGAAGGCTTGATACTGCCACTCTCAGGTCATAAGAATAATATATTTTATTTGTGGGCGCCTTTCTGTAGCGAGAGTAGGGTGCAGGTTGAGGAGAGCCTGGAGAGGTGGAGGTATGCACTGGAGAGAAGAGGAATGAAACTCAGTAGCAGTAAGACGGAATACCTATGCATGAATGAGAGGGAGGACAGACAGTGGAATGGTCAGGATGCAAGGAGTGGAGGTGACGAAGGCATATGAGTTTAAATACTTGGAGTCAAGAGTCCAAAGTAACAGAGAGTGCAGAAGAGAGGTGAAGAAGAGAGTGCAGGCAGAGTGGAGTGGGTGGAGAGGAGTTTCAGGAGTGATTTGCGATAGAAGGGTACCAGCAAGAGTTAAAGGGATGGTTTACAAGATGGTTGTGAGACCAGCTATTTTATATGGTTTGGAGACAGTGGCACTGACGAAAAGACAGGAGGCAGAGCTGGAGGTGGCAGAGTTGAAGATGCTAAGATTTTCATTGGGAGTGACGAAGGAGGACAGGATTAGGAACGATTATATAAGAGGGACCGCTCAAGTTGGACGGTTTGGAGGCAAAGCAAGAGCGGCAAGATTGAGATGGCTTGGACATATGTGGAGGAGAAATTCTGGGTATATTGGAAGAAGGATGCAGAATATGGAGCTGCCAGGGAAGAGGAAAAGAAGGAGGCCAAAGAGGAGGTTTGTGGATGTGGTGAGGGAAGACATGCAGGTGGCTGGCATGACAGAGGAAGATGCAGAAGACAGGAAGAAATGGAAACGAATGATCCACTGTGGCAACCCCTAACGGGAGTGGCCAAAAGTAGTAGTAGTAGTAGTAGTAGATTTGTGGGCGCCTTTCAGAGCACTCAAGGACACCTTACAGAACACAGTTAAAAAAAACACACAAGCAGCACTGTATCAGACAGCGTAAAATCAAAACAAAGCAGGGTAGAGAATAAAAAGTTAATACAACAGATAAGTATAAAATCATCATCAGCACAAAACTCAGTGAAGCGTGGATCAGACAGAATATGGCAGTTTGAAAAGGTATGTTTTGAGATGAGATCTGAAGGTTGAAATAGAGTCAAATAGAGTCAATGTTGCTCTATATTGAGCTTAGAGCTGTACTTTGTTTTAAGTGAGGCAACAGCAGAAAAGCCCATCTCACAGAGATAGGATGTGGTGAAGGGAAGCAGAATGCCCACAGCCCTCTGTCCTATGCATGGATACTCCCTCTCACTCAAGCGCCTGAGCTGTAAAGCTCAGCCTCAGGGGGGAGTCAGATGTCATCTCAATGAACTGGTCCTCTTCAGCAGAGCTGAAATTAGCTGGTGCTGCTGCATTGAATGGATCTGTCACCCAGTCATACTGAGCACTGTTGTTTGGGAAGTATTTTTGAAAGAATCCTCTCAGGGAAGAGACGTGCTCCTTAAGACATGAAATCACTGTGGTGGCTCAAGAATCACTGGTTTCAACAAAGTCACTCAGATTCTCAAAGAAATCAGTATTTCCTTGATCAAGTTGCCTGCCCCACATCTCAAGCTTTCAATGCACTGATCTTGTTTCCCAGTTGAGGAAAGTGCTTGTCTCTGCCTTAAAGCTGAAGATTTAATTAATTCAGCTTTCCAAATGTATCGGTTAGATAGGCCAGTTTCATTAGAAATTGTTCGTCACTAAACTTGCTTGCAACTTCATGCATACGCTCCTCCCCCAGAAACACCCAAATTTCTCTCTGAGCTCAAAGACTGTCGACAACACTTTACCTCGTGAGGGCCACCTAGCCTCCCTATGAAACAACACAGCTGAATGAACAGCCACGCTCGCAGGGGTCTAGTTTTGATTAAATTGACCACGCTAACAACATCGGTCAAAACCTAGTTTAGGTCAGGGCTAATCTGTCTTGATGCTAGCGCTTCTCTGTATATGAAACTCTTAGTGTCTGGTAGATTATCTCCCAAAAGTTGGAGTAGTAGTCTACAGTTATCAAGTAGTCTTTGTTATTAAAGGAGAACAGGTCTGTTCCTACCTTGGCCCAAGGTCTGTATGCCATATCATGAGGGTGTAGTGTCTCTCTTTGTTGCTTAGGGTCTACTGACCTGCATATGTCACATTTGGAGATGAAAGTCTTCATGTGTTCATTCATTCCTTGTCAGTATACACTTTCCCTCGCTCTCCTGAGACATCCTTCTACTCCAAGATGGGAGGAGTGGATACAATGAGTGATATCAGCCCTGAGTGCATCAGGTATCACTGCTCTCTCTCTCCCATGAATACTATGCTATCCTGAAAACTCAGTTCATCCTGGAATGAGTGGTAGTGCTGGATGTCTGCAGGGATGTCATTTTTGTTCTGTGGCCACCCTGTCAGAATCATGTTTGTCACCCTCTGTAACTTTGTGTCCTCTTTTGTAGCAGATCTAATTGAGCTCAGTCTCTCTGTAGAGATGGGAAGGTAGTTAACCATGTTCACAGTCTCTAACTCTGTCTCAATTTCTACCTAGTGCTCTCTGGTAAGTATGCCCTACTCAGCATATCTGCCAGCAACATATCTCGGCCTGGTATGTAGATCATTCTGATGTCATACTTTTGCAGCCTCAGTAGCATCCGCTGCAGTTTCTTTGGTGCACTGAGAAGTGGCTTACTGTGAATATTCTCCAGCGGCTTATGGTCGCTCTGTACAGTCACCTGTCTGCCATAGGTATATTGGTGAAACTTTTCCATCTCAAACACTATTACCAAGCATTCTTTCTCAATTTGGGCATATCCCCTCTCAGTAGGTGTGAATGCCCTACTACCGTATGCTACTGGTTTACCCCTCGGTGTCAAGGCTGCTCCCAGTACTGTTTTTGATGCATCACACTGTAGCGTCAACTCGTCATCCTGGTTGTAGTATTTCAGAACCGGTGCATTGGCTCTTTTGTCTTTCAACCTCTGAAATGCTTCTGCCTGTAAATCTGTCCATTCCCACATGTTCTCTTTGTGTGTGCGTTGTCTCAAAATCTCACAGTCATCTGACAGGTGATCATAGAATTTTGACAGGTAGTTTATCATACCCACGAGTGTTTATACCCTCTTTACATCTGTCGGCCTCGGCATCTCCCTGACTGCACGTACTTTTCCTGGGTCAATCCGCAGTCCCTCAGTCGTCAGCAGGTGTCCAATGTAGGGTACTTCTGGTTGTCGTAGCTAGAATTTGTCTATGTTCAGTTTGATGTTTCGCTCTCTGCACCTGGTCAGAAAGTGTCTGAGTTTCTCGTTGTGGTCCTGGTTTGCCTCCTCCTCTGTCGCCCTTTCACCTGTGATCAGCACATCATCCGCTATGATGTGTACTCCAGGTAAGCCCTCAAGCACCTGCATGAGCTTCCTTTGGAAGACTTCTGGTGCTGCACTTATACCCATCGGCATTCTCAGCCAACGGTACCAGCCAAATGGGGTGGAGAATGTGGTTAGGTAGCTTGACTCTTCCTCTAATTTGACGTGCCAGAAGCCGTGCTTTACATCACAAACTGTGAATACTTTTGCCTTTGACATCTCTGGGAGGATGTCATCTATCGTAGGTATGGAAAAATGGCTCCTTTTAAGTGCTCTATTCAGTGGCTTTGGGTCTATACAGATTATTGGCTTCCCATTCGGTTTTGTCACTGAGACCATACTACTTATCCAGTCTGTGCTCCCCTCTACTGGTGTGATGATCCCTCTTTAAGAGGTGCCATCATAGCAACTGGCACTCTGCGTTTTGGCAGTTTCACTGGTGGTACACTGTTGGCTATTTCAATGCGATATTCCCCCTCCAAACAGCCATCCACAGTGAACACATCTTCGAACTCTGTTTTGATTTTCTCCATCGTCATGTGTCTGCCACATCTCTCCTCACATGTTACATGACTCGGTTCTTTTTTCACTATGCTGTCAATGGCCAGGATATTTTCGTACTGTACCTTTATTAACTTCATGGCTTCGCTGGCCTTCCTGCCCAGTAAAGGAATTCTGCCTTTCTGGTTCACCACTTGAAACTCCAGTCTGTACCATTTATTTTTTCTGGGGTTTCTGACCTTGATCTTACATTTACCCAGTGGACTAAGCCTGGTTTATTGTACATCAAAAGCACTTTCTCTGTGTGCTCCAGCTGTGTGTCTGTGTTTATGAGATGTACTGTAATCATATTGCCAGTAGCACCACAGTCTATCTGGAAGTTAACTAGTTTCTTGCCTATCATCATTCCTGCATAGTGTTGTTGGCCTTTGCTGTGACTCTGTTCTACTTGGTCTAAAGTCTCCTCTGTTATGGTCATAATGTCCTCATATGTGTCACTGTCCTGCTCTGAGACAACATGCACTGGCTTATATTTCCTGATGTTCTCTGCTCTTGATTTGCATTGTAAAGCAAAGTGATTTTCCTTCCCACACTTACACTTTTTTCCAAAAGCTGGGCATTTGTTTTTGCTTCTCTCATGTGTTTTACCACAAAACGTACAGCAGATCTTGTTTTCTTTGCTTTTCATGGCTGTCTGTTTCCGGGCATGCACTTCCTCTACTGTCTGTCCTTGTAGTGTTTTGCTGTTCTCTCTTGACAGCTCTGTAGCTCTACATATTTGCAGACATTTTTCAAGCGTCAGATTCCCTTCCCTGAGTCATCTCTCCCTCATTGCAGAGCTATTTGTGCCACACACAATCCGGTCTCTTATTAGCGAGTCTTTGATGTCTCCAGAATTACAACTTCTGGCTAGCATTCTCAAGTCTGTGGCGTATTTGTCAACGTTTTCTGTTAATCCTTGGTTTCTCGTAAAAAACTTGTATCTCTCAACAGTCTCGTTCACCTTTGGATTAGTGTCCGTCAAACAGCACCGCCATTGAGCTCACTGTTCTCCTCGCTGACGTCCTGTCATCTACCAGAGTGTTCAACAGCTCTCTCCCACGCTCTCCCATGATATAGTAGAATAGCTTGACTCTTGTGCTTTCCTCTGCATCGGGCATGGTAAGGTCCGTGTACAATGTAAACTCTCCTTTCCAACTCTTCCATGCCTTTGCTAAGTTGTTGGAGTCCAAAGCAAGCATTGCTGGAAGTTTCAGTCCTTCCATCGCGACGTCGGCTGTTTTGTTTTTTTTTTTCTCCTTTTTTCGTTCCGCCGTTGCGTTGGATGGTTAGCCAGTCGACTCCTCAAAGCTAATTAGCTAGCCAGCTGCACTGCTACACTCGTCCACATCAAACGGCAACTAAAACGGTTGGCACCGCTGCCACCATGTTTCATTCTGTTCCGTTCTTTACTTAACCCTACAGAATGGACGGTTAAAGCTTTACTTGCCTACTTATCACTTTATTAACAGAAATCCTTATGTAGCCGGGTGGTAAATCTGTTAAATATGTTAAAAGATTTTCCACTTAAATTTAGTATAGTTTAACTGTTAATATATGTAATTGTTACACTGTCAAGCCATGTAAAATGTCATTTGATGTATTTAAATTGTGAGGCAGATTGTGAGTGTATTTTTATAGTTTTGGTTGTCATTGCATGTTTTGACCAGTAAGTGGCAGTGGCGGACTTTTATTGTAACTCCGTGCAAGTTATCCAAGTGCATCTTGGGTATTCTTTCTTTTTTTTCTTGTGTGGAGCGCCTGAAGATTGCGGTGACAGTGCTCTGACTCCGTAGTAAGTAAGGGTAAATATCTTGTGAAATATACCTGTAACATTATTCCAAACAATATTGTATGTCGGTAATTTGACAAGATGGTTTGATTTAGACGCTACTGGAGTTGATGTTCGGTGATTTTGGGCGCGAGCCGTCGACCGCTGTTCGCCATTGCAGGCATGACAAGGTAATGTTGGCGTGAATAAAGCCACACCATGCCATTGTATTTGGGATGTAAAGGTTTTATATGCATTTGAATTCTGTTTAAAGGTAACTGACAGAGTGAGAAGTTGCGCGATCTTCAGGAAGTTCCACATGTCTTTGTTAAACCCTGTTTAACGTACATAGTCCACTGCCGTATTTTGCACCGTATTTTGTATTTATTATTTCCCTTTTTAAAATCTTTTCTGTTAAACTTGCCACATCTGTGAACATTTATGAGCTGTTTGCTCGAAAGACACAGGAATGTATGCACTCAGTAAAATGATCTGCATTCGAAGGTTCAAACAATAAAATTAAAGCTACAAGAACCCCGGAAGTAATTGTGTCCTGTGTGGTATCTAATTCCACGGGCTACATAATTTTGGTACCAGGAGTAGGGTGTAGCTAAAACATTTTTTTTTTAAATTGGCAACAGAGTGGCTTATTTTTACTTAAAAAAAATACGGCAGTGGTGAAGATTGCTGGTGACGTCCGTTGGTGTTGAGTCTGAAGCCATCCTGCTGTGGAGGTGGTGACCAGCGAGAGACGACGTGAGGGCATCTAAGAGGTTCTGGTGCTTCCTGTTTCACACGACTCAGCCGTACCAGCGCAGAGGACTCCAGCGCTAACTTCAGCTACAAAGACCAAGATCCAGCAAGGCTCCAAGTTAAAGACTGTCCTTGTAGTATCCTTGAACCAGGTTTTGAACTAAATATCCTCATTTATACTGGACTGAGTAAAGATTAATATATCATTATGTCTAGTGATTCTGGTGATGAAGGGAGTTCATGTAATGATAATGGCCACACCTCAGGTGGCATAATGGGTATAGGTGAAGTTGCTACAAAAGAAATGCAGACCACCATGCAAGAGCTTGCCAGACTGCGAGATGAGCTCACCAGGTTAAATGGTGAAGCAAGGGCTCAGAGAGCAAGTGATAACAGTGCACCCACACGTTCATACATCTACTTTCCAAGAGAACGCCAGATCCAAGCATTTAGTGGGGAGTGTGGTACAGACAGGAGATCTGTCGAAGAGTTTATTGAAGAGGTTGAAAGGGTTTTAAGATACAGAGAGCAAACAACAGAAGAACAATGTGACTATATACTATCTCTATTGCATGGCCCTGCATTGGAAGAGGTGCGACTATGCATGAGGGGTCAGTCAGTGGGGCCCAGTGATTTATACTCTTACCTGAGCAATGCATTTGGGGAAAAGCGCAGTTCCACACAGCTTTTGCAGACCTTTTACAACCGTAACCAAACTGATGGAGAAGACCTCCGTGACTACTCCCATGCACTATCCCAGATTTTGAGCTCTGTAGTGAAACAGTCCACAGATGTAATACCTAATGAGAAAACTGTGCTCAGAGACCGTTTTATTGAGGGTTTAAGAGAAGCAGCACTCAGGCGTGAACTCAGGAAAATGGTTAGGGACAAACCAGAGAGCAGTCTTCTAGATGTGAGGAACAAGGCCCTCCTGTGGGAGATGGAGGACAGCAGGTCTCATCGTCCCAGGGTCATAAAGAGCAACCAAGTTACATCAGAGGTTTCGGAAACCCAGTGCTCTATTATTAAAACAAACAATGACCAAGGTATTGCATTAAATGATGTTCGGAGAGCAGTAGCCCATCAAGAAAAACAGCTAGCAGAGTTAGGCAAAACACTCGCTGATCTAGCCTTTGCTGTAGGTGAACTGAGTAAGCGCAGCACTCAACAGACATTCCTAGAGCCCAAGCCACGACCTAGACCCCAGCCAAAGTTCACACCAGATGGTCAGCCTATCTGTTTCAAGTGTAGAGGCATAGGTCACATTGCAAGAAAATGCTCACAGGCCAGAGGGGGTCAAGGGGACGCAACACCTAGTTCTTATGTAGTGCAGGAAAACTCGCACCCTCAGTTGTCATGAGCCACACAACTCGAGGGGAGGAAGCTGGCTCACCAAAAGAGACTCCAGACAGAAGCAGGATCTTAGAGCGTGCAGTCGGAGAATGTAAAACTGTTGAGGTGAAACTACGAGGTGTTACAGTGTCCTGCTTACTTGACACTGGTAGCCAGGTCAGTACAATTTCTGAGAGTTTTTTCAGGGAACACCTGTCAGTGAAAGGTGAAGACATTCACCCGGCATTTGAGTGGTTAAAGATCACTGCAGCTAATGGATTAGACATACCCTATATGGGCTATGTGGAGCTTGATGTAGAAGCCATGGGTCTGACTATCCCAGAGCGAGGTTTTCTGATAGTTAAAGATTCTGAACACTCTTCCTCTGTTCCAGGTCTAATAGGGATGAACATTGTCAAAAAATGCAGAGAGCTAGTACACACTGAGTTTGACACCACACTGCAGGAGAGGTTTGACTCAAACTGGAGAGAGGCTTTTAATCATCTTCATGCAGTACATGCAACAGACAGATTCTCTTTCGCTAGGGTAGCTGGTAAGGATGTAGTCCATATACCTGCTTCATCTGCTGCTACAGTTATGGCTAGGGGACTCAGGACCGTGAGTGAGGATGGTTCTTTTTTGTTGCTGGAGTCTGTGGGTGTCCCCGTTCCTGGAGGTTTGGTTGTTGTGCCTACTTTGGTTTCATCGGGCAATCACATTTTTCCAGTCCGAGTCATGAACATGTCTGATGAAGATATCTGGCTAGGGCCACGGACTAGGCTAGGGGTTTTGACTCAGGTAGACTGTGTGAAAAGTGATGAGCTTTGTGAGGTACAGTTCCAGAGAATCTCAGCAGACACTGAACAAGTGAGTATCAGTGAACACCCCGAAACACCGACAGATGTGCAGGAAATTCTCGGCAAGCTCAATTTTTGTGGTAGCCCAGAACAGCAAGCACAGCTGACTTTGTTACTGGAGAAGTACTCTTTTGTGTTTGCAACAGAAGATGAAGATCTAGGCCACACTGACAAAGTACAACATGAGATCCATCTGACAGATGACATACCTGTAACACAGCCATACAGACGAATCCCACCCACACAGTACAGTGAAGTCAGGGAACATATTGGCAAGCTGCTTAAAAAAGGGGTCATTCAAGAAAGCTCTAGTGCTTATGCTTCGCCCATAGTACTAGTGAGAAAGGCAGATGGTAGTCTGAGGCTATGTGTTGATTACAGGAAACTCAACTCAAAGACAAGACGTGATGCATTCCCGCTCCCGAGAATTGATGAGAGTTTTGATGCTCTGAGAGGGGCAAAGTTCTTTTCGACCATAGATCTGGCGAGCGGATACCACCAGGTAGCTATGCATGAGAGAGATCGGACTAAGACTGCATTTACTACACCGTTTGGTCTGTATGAGTACGTGAGAATGCCTTTTGGTGTTTGTAACGGTCCAGCTACATTTCAGAGACTTATGCAAGTTACTATGAATGATCTCATTTTTCAGATACTCCTGGTCTACCTAGATGACATCTTGGTTTTTTCAGAGACATTTGAGCAGCATTTGGAGAGACTTGAGACTGTGTTTAAGAGACTGGCAGAGACGGGCCTTAAGGTGAAGTTGCAGAAGTGTACTTTTCTACAACAGTCAGTAAAGTTTTTGGGTCATCAGGTGTCAGCAGAAGGTATAGGAACTGACCCCTCCAAGGTCTCTGCTGTTAAGAACTGGAAGGTCCCAACCACTGCCAAAGAGCTGCAGTCGTTCTTGGGGTTCTGTAGTTACTACAGGAGATTCATTCGAGGCTTCTCACAGATTGCCGGGCCACTGCATGACCTAGTCAACAAATGTTCAGGTGTGAAAAAAACAGGGAAAGTAGGTCACCAGTTTTGTAATATGTGGACACCAGAGTGTGACTCTTCCTTTGAGCAGTTAAAGGAAAAACTTACCTCTGCTCCCATTTTGGGTTTTGCCGATTTCACACAACCATTTGTAGTTGAGACAGATGCTAGTCAGCATGGATTAGGCGCTGTATTGTGTCAGCAGCAAGGTGACACCAGACGTGTCCTAGCATATGCTAGCCGCAGACTACGCCAGGCTGAGAAGAATGACCGAAATTATAGTAGCATGAAGTTGGAGTTGCTTGCCTTAAAATGGGCAGTTGCTGAAAAATTCAGGGGTTACTTGCTTGGTTCAAAGTTTGTTGTCCTGACTGATAACAATCCCCTCTGCCACCTCAAGACAGCCAAGTTAGGTGCTATAGAGCAGAGGTGGGTAGCGCAACTGTCTGTTTTTGATTTCGAGGTTAAGTACTGTCCTGGTTGCAGTAATGCCGCCGCAGATGCTCTCTCTAGGCAGGAGTTTGCAGGGGAGCCTGAAACAGACCCTGACTCGGATTTTGACGACTGTATCACTGTGTGTAACCTGATTGAGCGAGGAACAGTTCTGGATCCTGGTCTTGTCTCTAGAGGTCTGGAGTGTTACAAAGTGAGACAGACCCGTGCTGGGGAGTCGAGGTCTGGTGAGACAGGTACTAAACAGGGCAACACCCCCACACTGCCAGGTTATACCAGAGAGGAGCTGGTAGGTTTTCAGGCCGGTGACCCCACCCTAAAAGAGTTTAGGGCATTTTGGGATCGGGGGAGGAGGCCATGTCCCAGAGAGAGAGCAGCCCTGTCTAGTCAAGTGAAAAGATTGTTGAAACAATGGAGATGCATACAACAATGAGAAGGGTTGTTGTACAGGGTTATCACAGACCCACGTCATGGAGAAGTGTGGCAGTTACTCGTGCCTAGTTGTTTGAGGGACCAAGTTCTAGAAAATGTACATAACAACATGGGACATCAGGGCATAGAGCGCACTGTAAACTTGCTAAGAGGGAGGTGTTTTTGGGTAGGGCTATGCGAGGATGTGGAAAGCTGGGTTAAAAACTGCGAGCGGTGCATTTTGACCAAGATGCCTCAGCCAAAAATCCATGCTCCAGTTCAGGCATTCCTGGCCTCCCGACCTCTAGAAGTGGTGGCTGTTGATTTTACAGTGTTGGAGGCAGCTTCAGATGGCCGTGAAAATGTCCTTGTTGTGACCGATGTGTTTACAAAGTTCACACAAGTGTATGCTACCAAAGACCAGAAGGCTGACACTACAGCTAAAGTTTTGCTCAGGGAGTGGTTCATGAAATATGGGGTCCCAGAGAGACTGCACTCAGACCAAGGTCGAAATTTCGAGAGTGAAATTATAGCAGAGCTGTGCAAACTCTATGGGGTTAAAAAGACACGGACAACTCCCTACAGGCCACAGGGAAACGGTCAGTGTGAAAGATACAATCGCACACTCCATGACTTGTTAAGGACACTCCCACCAGAGAAAAAAAAGCGTTGGCCAGAGCATCTGTCTGAAGTAGTATATGCCTATAATGTCACTCCTCATTCCACCACAGGGTACTCGCCTTATTATTTGCTTTTCGGGGTACAGCCACATCTCCCAGTAGATGCTTTATTAGGGCGTGAGTGTGTGTCAGACAGGAAACAGGATTGGTTGTCTGTTCATCAGGAGAGACTCCGACAGGCACATGAGAGAGCCAGAGAGTACTCAGAGCAGAAGGCAGCTGAGAGGATCTCACTGCAAAATGAGAAGGTGTATTGTCCTCCTGTGGACATTGGTCAGTTGGTTTTCCTACGTCACAGACCCCCAGGTAGACATAAGATTCAGGACACATGGACCTCAACAGTCTACAAGGTAGTTGACATCCAGGGTACCACACACACTGTTGAACCTTTTGAGGGAGGTCCCATTAAAAGAGTTCATAGGTCAGAGTTGCGACCTTGTGCGAAACCAGTTCCCAAACCAAGAACTAGAACTAGGTTACAGACCACTACACAGCCTGTAGCTGAGGATGAGCCTGAGTCACCTGAGGCTGATTTTGTTATTGTTGAGGAAGTCATCCCTCGCCGGCTTGTGCAAGTACCTAACCTGCCTCTTGCAGCAGAAAGTGTTAGTTTACCTGTGACAGCACCCACAGATGAGAGTGACGGTGAAGGACCTGAGGAAGGTTATTCAGATATGAGAAATTGTGGCACAGAAACAGAATGTGTTAATGATGTGCATCCAAACGTTAGCGACAGTGACTTGCCCATTATTGAAAACAGGGACAGGCCCGCACTAACAGAGGATGCTGGTGGAGCAGGACGTAGAACCTATGCACCTAAACCTGCCATTAGGAAAAGCAAGCGGGAAATGGCTGGATCTCATTCAAACCCATTTCATCTGCCAAAGTCGGCCTGTAATGCAGTCTCAGTCAGCACAGACATGGTCTCTAAGGTTTTGACAAGCCTGGGTGCTGCTCTCTTTGAAAAGGCCTTGCAGGGAGTATTTGAGTCAGTTCATGTTTCGTAGTCACCGAGGACGTTGACTATATTTGCAGGGGAGTATGTAGCCGGGTGGTAAATCTGTTAAATATGTTAAAAGATTTTCCACTTAAATTTAGTATAGTTTAACTGTTAATATATGTAATTGTTACACTGTCAAGCCATGTAAAATGTCATTTGATGTATTTAAATTGTGAGGCAGATTGTGAGTGTATTTTTATAGTTTTGGTTGTCATTGCATGTTTTGACCAGTAAGTGGCAGTGGCGGACTTTTATTGTAACTCCGTGCAAGTTATCCAAGTGCATCTTGGGTATTCTTTCTTTTTTTTCTTGTGTGGAGCGCCTGAAGATTGCGGTGTGACGAGGCTCTGACTCCGTAGTAAGTAAGGGTAAATATCTTGTGAAATATACCTGTAACATTATTCCAAACAATATTGTATGTCGGTAATTTGACAAGATGGTTTGATTTAGACGCTACTGGAGTTGATGTTCGGTGATTTTGGGCGCGAGCCGTCGACCGCTGTTCGCCATTGCAGGCATGACAAGGTAATGTTGGCGTGAATAAAGCCACACCATGCCATTGTATTTGGGATGTAAAGGTTTTATATGCATTTGAATTCTGTTTAAAGGTAACTGACAGAGTGAGAAGTTGCGCGATCTTCAGGAAGTTCCACATGTCTTTGTTAAACCCTGTTTAACGTACATAGTCCACTGCCGTATTTTGCACCGTATTTTGTATTTATTATTTCCCTTTTTAAAATCTTTTCTGTTAAACTTGCCACATCTGTGAACATTTATGAGCTGTTTGCTCGAAAGACACAGGAATGTATGCACTCAGTAAAACGATCTGCATTCGAAGGTTCAAACAATAAAATTAAAGCTACAAGAACCCCGGAAGTAATTGTGTCCTGTGTGGTATCTAATTCCACGGGCTACACTTAGGTCATACAGTTCAGTTACTTTCATCTTTAGCCAGCGTCACTCGCGGTCTGTCATACTCCAATTGCTCCCCCGGAACCACGAACTAGGAATAACAATCCCATATGTTACAATTACTTTCTACCGAAAGTTGACGTCATCCACGAACGAGCCCGTTTTCTCCAGCGAGTTCAAAAGCCCGATTAGAGCGCAGAGTATTGTAGCGAATTCAGGGGACAACGCAACCACAGCAACTGCCGCGGCCGGGAAGCGAACCCGTATCTCCCGCACCGCGGGAGCCATCGCTAACCGCTCGACTAAAGGGCCAGAGCGTGTCTACTAATCCATGTACGTTAGTTCGCGTCCCGGCTGTGACGGTTCACAGACTACCGCGTCCCGGCCGCGGCAGTTCCTGTGGTTGCCCTCCGAATTCTCTATGTAAGGTAGTAATGCAAATCCGCCACAGGGTGGCACTGTTACGCTGTATGTTCCTCTGGGAATGCCGCAAATGGCGATGTTTGTCCCTTTTGCAACACCGTACCCCTAAGTCTTGTCCCGGGCAAAAGGCTACGTTGATAAAATGTTTTTTGTTTGTCTGCCGGAAGCTGTGAGTATGATGAGGCCAGCGGCCAGCTGATTGATGAGAGGTGAAGTGTAAGCGAGTGCCAGTAAAGTGTCCAGGTCTCAGCCACGATCCCAAGCCTCCGCCTCCTTCCTTTTCCACGCAAACATCATACTACAACAAACACAACGCAGAGTCCCAGGGCGTGTAGGGAGACGACGGCCGAACGCAAAGTGCGGGTTACATCTACAATATCAAAAGCCTGCACGAGCTGTCGATACGAGCTGTTTTGCTGAGGCCAATAACGAAAACATCCGCAACCGGTTAGTAATTGGCATACTAGATAAAGAACTTTAGCTAGCTAGCACCAGGCTGTGACGGACAGCGCCAGCGAACTTCGGCCCTGGATCCGAAATAAATTCGGTTCCCCTGTATCTTCCGGCGAAGGTAGTCAGAAGACGGAGACAGGAAAAGTAACACTGGGGGCTCTTGTCCGGGATAAATTCGGTCTGCATCGGTGAGTGAACTCTAAGGAAAATATGTGCTATTTCTGAAGAAGCAACTGTTATAAAGAAGACAGCTAATGTGACTGAAAGTGAAAGTAATTATCAGGAGACTAACTCGAATCCATTCATGGATCATAATGGTCAGCAGACCAATCCTTTCATGCCAGACTATACACTACCAGTTTCAAGCACAAATCCATTTCTGACATGGGATGGGATGGTCAGGGACAGTGGAACTGACGTGCAGGATAGTTCTAGCCATATCTATCCAGAAGAAAATGAACTGGTGTCAGGGGGCCAACCCAATGCCTGGGTCTATCCCCAAACGGTAGCTTTTGTGGCACCACCCAACAACAACCCGTTTGTGTCTGAACAGCCCGTGGGATATGCTGAAAGCACACCAATACATCATAATCCATTTACTTCATGTCCTGAGCTCTCTCCCCAGCCATTCACCCCAGGGATGCCTGTTGGGAGTAACCGTCATGTGAATGTGCAACCGACAGATTTTGACGCAACACCACCGTATGAACATGAGCAATCTCCACCTAGGTATGGCAGGTCCCGCATACGCCGCACAGGTGTGCGCCGTGACCCCTCCCCAGAAAGTGAGGATGACTTGGACAGACGTGAGCGCGTCCCCACACTGCGGCCTAGCCAATATGATGGCACCACCACATGGAGAGAGTTCATGTACCGTTTTAAGAGCTGTGCTATAGCTAACCATTGGTCAGAAACCACCAAGGCTGTCCAGCTGAAATTCTGTCTAGTAGGTGCTGCTGGTGCCGTGGTCCACCGGAACCCCTGGTCTGCTAGATGGGATTACAGCCGTACTGTGGAGGAGCTGGAGGCCGCCTATGGTCCCACATCAAAGCATGCTGCTGCAGTGGGCATCGAGTTGAGGCAACGGGTCCGTAAACCGGGTGAGGCCCTACATGCTTTGAGAGATGACATATATGAAAAGGTATCAATCGTGTATGCTAACAGAACGGAGCAAGAACAAGATGCCATTGCAGTAGAAGTGTTCACAAATGCTATGGGGGACACTGGCATTGTACAAAAGCTGTTAGAAGAGTGGCCCAGTACTCTGGCCCAGGCAAATGAAATTGCCCATCGGTATGCAACCACGAAAAGAGCAGCAGAGAATGTAACCCAGCTCATGCTAACAGGGGCCCGTAATATGACCGAGCGGAGGCCTAGAACAGCTACAGTGCCTGAATATGAGGAGGAAGAGCTTAAGAGCAGCGTGGCCGTCATAGTCACACCTGATGAGAGGCCTAAACCCTCCAATTCTTGTTCTCAGCCAAACAGACAAAAGGGTGGTCATAAAAGTATCAACTGGGGTGAAATCAGCTGCCATAATTGTTCCGGCATAGGGCATATGAAACGAAGCTGCCCCTCGCCATGACAGCCAAATATGGTTCAAACAGCCCCAGTGCTCCAGGCCACAAGGAACTTACACTCATCCAATGTGTTGCATCTTAGAGCTCAGGGCCAAGAGATGAGCATTCATGTACTAATCCATAACCTTGAGGTGTGTGCTCTTTTAGATACTGGTGCAAGGAGAAATGTTCTTCCTGAGCGTCATTACAATGCTCTCGACCCTGAGATCCGACCCCCGCTCGAACCATCGATCGTGCAGTCGCTGCAGGGCATTGGACCGGAGAAAGTTCCAGTACTTGGTGAAGCCCACCTGCCCATCCAAGTTGTTAATCGAACAGTGAGCGTCAACTTCATTGTCGCTGATGTAGCTGACACAGAGGCCATCCTCGGGATGTTGTGAGTTGAAAGGTGAAACAGAAATGTTGGTAAGATATTTGCACTTATAATTCCGGTTAGAATTGAGAAGTGTCTTATTTTTTGGGGTTTCTGTTGAATGCCAGGATAGTTGAGTTACATAGTATGCAATGACCTGTTTGTGATCACATTAGGTGTGATCTGTTTCGTTGGTTGACTAACATGCCTCCCTTACAGAGTACCCAATGAATCAGTACAGAGGAAACAAATGCACTACCCACCACCACTAACAGACTTACACCCAAAGGGAGATGCACAGGGATGCAGAACGATTCCTATGGCCTAATGGACTGTTCAAATGGACTGTTACTCCGTCTACCTCTCTGCATGGTGCCTTGGAAGAGACAAAAAGGGGAAACAAGGACAATTGAAGTGTATCTATATGGCTCTGTGATCTGTCTAAGAAATGTATGATAGATAACTGTATCTGTGTTGGAGTGGAATTATGTGTAATGCCATCCATAGTGGGGGTAGTGTTGGTAAATAAGGGTTTACCGCTTTAAGAGCAAGATCTTGGGTCGGACTCTGATTGGTTGGTAGGGAGGGGTGAATGAGGAAGTTGTCGTTGTTGTTGTGTGGCGCAAATGGTATTGGGAGCTCCGCGCAAGTGAAAGGAAATATTATTACTAAGAACTGTGATATATTGGACCTATGTCAACGTTTTGTGCAGTTGTGAAGAAGGATTAAATGTGTTTCCGGTAACACTTTAGTATGGGGAACGTAGTCACCATTAATTAGGTGCTTATTAGCATGCAAATTAGCAACATATTGGCTCTTAATTGGTCATTATTACGTACTCATTAATGCCTTATTCTGCATGGCCTTATTATACAACCAGTAAGCCATTAACTATGAGTTTTCCCTCTATAACCTCAGAATTATTGCTTATTAGTAGTGCCCTCTCAATATGCTTTGCTTAGTATGGACTTTATAAGGTGGTAGTACCACAAGAAGAGTTATTCTCCCTTACAAACACTTAATGAATATGGTCTGTTCTTACATAACAAAACACAAAACTACAAGTGTTAATAGTGTTAAATTACTCTAAATTAAGTTTTTGTTACTTAGAATATGTTCCCCATACTAAAGTGACATCTTGATCATTACTAATTCACTAGTAATTAAGTTTTTTTATGTTCCCCATACTAAAGTGTTACCGTGTTTCCAAAGAGAGAAGACGGTGTCCTTGCCATTTTCAGACGAAGTGAACTATTGAACTGTGTTGGGTTGTACTCCGGAGTTTAGCTAGCTAGCACCAGGCAGTGATGGACAGCGCCAGCGAACTTCGGCCCTGGATCCGAAATAAATTCGGTTCCCCTGTATCTTCCGGCGAAGGTAGTCAGAAGACGGAGACAGGAAAATTAACAGGTGATAGCAATAAAATACTGAATCCCAACAATAAAAACAGTAATGAGGAAGAACAATGATAGCATCCACCAAGGTATCATTGTCACGAGAGAAGCAAGGCCTCTTCCTCATCCTTATACATCTTTAAAACCATTTTTGGTACTTTTAAAAAAATGAGTTAAACTTGTGCTTTCCTTGAGTTCTTGATCTAAACCATTCCACAGGCTAACTCCACAGTAAGAAATACACATACTTTTGCAAGTGGTGTAAATACTTTGTTTTTTAAATTTCAATATTCCTATTAAATTATACCCACCCTCTCTATCTGAGAACAATTGTTGTATGTTGCCAGGAAGTAGATTATTTCTTGCTTTGTACAACATTTGTGCAGTTTTGTTTTCTACAAGGTCCATAAACTTCATGGCCCTTGAATTTAAAAAGTTTTTTCCCGATATCCTACATTGTTCACTATCCTTATAGCTGTTTTATGCAGTACACATAGTGATTGTAGGTTGCTTTTGTAAGTATTCCCCTATACTGCCAATCCATAATTCAAATATGGCAGTACAAGTGAACAGTACAGCAAGTACAAAGTTTTATGATCCAGAATGTGCCTTGTCTTTCCCAGCACTCCAATGCTCCTTGCCATTTTTTTCTCGCAAATCTTATATGAGGTTTCCAGCAGATCTTGGGGTCAAGAACCACACTCAGAAATTCATTCTCATATACCCTTTCAATGTTTATATTGTCGACCATTATTTCTACTTGTGTGTCTATTTTGCAATTTCCAGATAACATAAACTTGGTTTTGTTCAGATTTAAAGATTATGTGTTTCAGTCAAACCACATTTTTAACTTTTATTTCAGCTGTGATCAACTCAAAAAAAGCTCCTGTAAGTTCTCCCCAGAACATGAAATTGTTGTGTCATCTGCAAGTAGAATGAATTTCAATAGATTTGATACCTTACATATGTCGTTGATATACAAAATTAATAATTTAGGGCCTAATACTGACTCCTGGGGGACACCACAAGTAATATCCATGCATCTTGATTTGTAATCACCTATCTGTACAAATTGTTGTCTGTTTCCCATATAACTTTTCAAAGAGTAGAGTTAGTGCGGAAGTCCGAACAAGTTAAGGGATTTGTCAGCGAGCAAGGAACACATGTTAACAGTGGCACAAAGCTCAACAAAGTTGCCAAGTGTGTGCAGCATGCAGCGAAGCCAGAGCGCAGCTATGTTCAGCGGAACCAGCACAACCCTGGAAAGCAAAAGGAAAGAAATGTTACAGATGCAGAAAACCACATGCAAAAAGCAGACAGATGCCCTACGAGGAATGCTGGATGCCATAACTGTAAAAAGATGCTGCAGTGTGCCGTTCACGCATTGTCAATGAGGTCAGTGCATGAATGGGTGGTGACCAACAGGCCAGGCTCCATTTCTCGGAGAAATGACTCAGGTGAATGATTCCAGTAATGCATAGACAGTAAAACTGCCAATACGTGGTATCCTTGTGAACTTTAAAATTGATACGGGGCAGATACAAGTGTTATATCAGAAAAGACTGTCAGCTTGATGGGAAATAAGCTAACTGAAGAAAGTTGGGACAAAACTTGGTAGTGCAGGAGTAGACTGAGCTGTTTAGGATATTTTATATCCGACACCCAAATAAACCAGACACAATTCAGTTTCAAAGTAAATGTAATTCGTGGGGACGGCAGTCACCTCCTGGGGAGAAATGTAGTTGTGGCAATGGGCCTAGTTAGACGCATTGAAGAAATAAAAAAACTCAGTGCAAAGCAACATTTTCTGTCCAGCAGAAATAGGAGTTTTGAAGATAAACCCTATAAAAATAGCATTGAAGGAAGGCGCAGTCCCATACAGTGTGTTGACAGCTAGATGTGTGTTAATGCCCGTGCTTGTAAAATAAAAACTACATCGCATGGTAGCCAGTGGTGTAATCACTGAAAATAAAGAGCCTACAGAGTGGTGTGTGTCAGTGGTACCCGTACCAAAGAAAACTAAGGAACAGCCTAGAATATGTGTAGATTTAGAGAGAAATATATGCTGCCTATGATAGATGACGTTTTACCTAAGCTGGCTCATGCAGAAGTGTTTTCTCTGCTGAATGCAGCTAGTGGTTTCTGGCAGATACCATTAGACACAGAGAGCGCTGAGTATGTTCCAGGGAAATGGCTTGTCATTGCGGACACCCTGTCCAGACACCCTCAGACTACGACTCCGCAGGAAATCGCGGAGTTGACCAGTGAGCTGGAGGCTTACAAGGAAGCTATCTGGGAGGTGTGGCCCATCACACCCAGCAAGCTTGACATTGTCAAACAGCAGACACTGCAGGATGCCGAATTGCAGTTGGTCAAACACTACATGACTGATGGGTTGCCTGAGTACTCTGCTGATGTACCACTAAAGGTAAAACCCTTCTATTGACACCGAGATCACTTGACAATATCACAAGAGCTAGTGTTGTATAACAACAGGATTGTGGTGCCCCAGAGCATGAGAACTGAGATATTGGAATGTATACATGACGGCCACCAAGGTATTGTTAAGTGCCATGAGAGTGCAAAGTGTGGCCCGGAATAAGCAAAAACATTCAAGGAATAGTCAGCACTTGCAGAGAGTGCCAGGAGATTAAGCCCACTCAGAGGAGAGAACCTTTCATCTGTACACCACTTCCTAGCTGCCTGTGGGAAAGGGTAGCAGCAGACATTTGCCAGTTAAACAAAGAGAACTACTTAGTAGTTGTGTACTGTTTTTCAAGATACATAGAAATAGCTCACCTCACTAATGTGTCTGCAGATACAATTATAGCTAGTCTGAAGAACATCTTTGCCGGGTGGGGATGCCCAGATGAACTGATTACAGATAATGGACCCCAATTTTCAGGGAACGCTTTTGTTCAGTTTTCAAAAACTTTTGATTTCAAGCAAATCAATTAATCAATCAACCAATCAATCAAATTGCATTTACTACAAGCCCTCATTATGCACAAGCCAATGGCTAAACCGATTGTGAGACAATTTGATTCTTTCTTAGCACTGTTGTCCTACAGAGCAACTCCCTTGCAGGCGACGGGGGGGGGGGGGGGGGCAGCCCAGCCCAGCCCAACCCAGCACAGCCCAGCCCAACAAGCTAATGTTGGGCAGACAAATCCGCTCTACACTTCCTACCCTGGAGGCTAACCTTCAACAGGTGCGGCAGATCAACAACAGAGCCAAACAGAGATACAGTAGAGTGTACAACACAAAGTACAAAGCCAGACCACTACCTGAACTTCAGCCAGGGAACAGTGTTGCAGTAAAGCTGGACAATGAGAGGGGCTGGACCAAATCAGCTTCAGTTGTGCAGAAGTGTTGACACACTGAGGTCATACATTATACAGACAGATAAAGGAGAGCTCCGGTCCGGAGGAATAGGCATCGCCTTAGGTGAATCAGTCAAGGCTCTGACTGTATTAGGGTGACGCGATTGTATAAATGGAATAAATGGTTGTAGCTAACTACCGGCACATTAAGACAAAAGTGAACTGTGAGAAAACAACTATAAGGCCTGTAACTGTAAATGTGTCATAACTCGTAAGTGAATTATACTCATTTTGTGACTCTATTCTTGCAGACTGCTATTTTCATTCAAGGGTTATATTCAATTATATGTTCATGCTATTTTACATTTTCTCCTGGCTTTAGCTCTGTTGAGCGTTTCCAGCAGTTTTTTTTTCTTCTCAAAGAGTGATTTAAATGAGTATAATGTTTTGATGCTCATGCCTTTTCATCTTATAATCTCATATGCTGGTTGCTGTTATTGACCTGAGTAATTTAAAAAAACAAAACTGATATTTGAGCTTTTGAAAACAACTCATCCTGACTTGACAGATCTTCACAATGACACTGGCTTTATGTCTCTTCCAAGTAGGGGTGCACCTAGACACACTACTACAGACCTTGAACTGAAAGTAAAGCGTTTGCAGGCCAAAGTCGACATGCTTCAGCGGTATCTGCACAACTCTCTTGATCTACAGAGAAATATTTTGGAACACTGGGACCAAATCGACAAGGTAGGCACCAAAGCCCCCCCGCTCATCCTGCTAATCCTATCCCAGTGGTTGCTTCGACGCCCTATGTGCCCAGCCTCTCAAGCAGAAGACCTGAATATTCTGACATGGTGACACCTGGTCCTGCTCGAGCCGCCACACCTGTCTCACGCCTTCAGTCAGATTCTCTTGAACTGAGCAATACAACCAGAGTCCTTGCAGTTGCACTGCACCAAGCTAAACTGGAGCCTTCTGTGTTCACTGGCGATGGTGTAATCCAACTAGAGGACTGGCTAGTCGGTTAATACATACAGGTCCTTCCTTGACGTGACAGATGCTCTGATTCTCCGAGAGCTACCATGTTTCCTTGCTAAGGAACCAAGAAAGTGGTTCTGCATGCTCAACACTCATGTTGTTATAAAGGAGCTGGGCCTGAGAGTAGGACCATTGTATGCTGGCCTGATTAGAACGGCCAGGGAGTCTGTGTACGCCGGCCTGATTAGGACGGCCTTGGAGCAGGAACGACACCTGCAAAACAACATGAGGAAAACGTAATCGACAATGACGAAGGGAAACCAAAAAAGAAGATCACACCTGTCTCCGAAAAGCACCACGCCTTGTTGTTTTAGTATATATCACTATGTGTTTCTGTTATTTGGGAGACGACTCCCGGTTGCACCGAGGGTACGTCTCCAGCGCTGCAGCATTACCTGTGAACTATTTGTTGTATGCCAAATAAACCATCACGAACCAGCAAGAAGCCGTCTGACTTCTTATTTGCCTATGTCGACCTGAATCAAAGAACCGGGCGAGCCTTCTGCAAAAGATAAGACTCAACAGTTACTTGGGCTTACTTTTGTGAGCTATTCAGAATGGTCTTCCTACCTGCTGGCAATCAGGAGCGTGTCATGAGAGGCATCCTGGATTGCATCGAGTCCCGAGGAACCCCTACCCATATTTGTTTCCCACATGCTCAGTGAATTCAAAAAACTGAAAAGCCCATCACCAGAACAGGAACAAATTGAGCTCATCTGTAAGCATGCTCTAGGGAAGTACAGAGCCACACTTTACGGCATGCCTGTCACATCAGTCACTGAATTAGTGCTGAGAGCACATGAAGTCCATTCTGTCCTTGGCTCTAACACCACGCAGCTGCCCTGTGCTCATGTGAAAAATAAACCTGATAACGGGACGTACACTGCTTCAAATGTTCCATGCCAGGTTTCACCTCTGCACCTGCCCTAACTGCTCCGCAGCCCCCCGGGGACCCCCACATCCTCCCGGGTCCATTCTTGAGTTACCACAAGCCCCGCCTCCAGACCGGAGTTCCGATGTGGATGTTGCGAGAGCTGAAGATGGGAATACAATGACAGAGACAATGCCAATGAGCAGGAGGCAGGGAAACTTCCGGTGGGGGGACTTTTTGCAGAGGCAACCCTCCCCCCAGACACTGACTCAGCCTCCACCAGTCTCACCCCCCCCCCACAGGACCAGCCTGTGCTCAAATCATTTATGTGGAAGATGTAACTTCACAGTCACCATGGAGCACCCCATTTAAAGTGAGAGTTAACTTTAAAGGCGCAGCACTGGATGCCACACGTGATACAGGCGCCCACTCTCAGGTGTGAGGGCAGACATGGTTCCTGAAAATATTCAAAGTCAAACCTTAATCAGCACATGGTCAGCCCCACCAAGCCGGCTTGCGGATAATACAGCCTGTAACCCATTAGGGACCACCTGGCTTACCATTGGGTTTATGGGCAAGCGTATCCATCAGCGGTTCATTGTTATCGTTGACCTCTCTTCTCCTTTAGTTCTGGGGATGGACTTTATGATTTGTGCCTCACTGACCATACATATACCTACCAGATCACTGTTCTGGTAGGTACATGTATGGCCAGTGAGTCCATCCTACCTAGACGAACTTGATGATAGCAGCCTGGATGCAACTGACCTGGAGAGTAGAACCATGATGCTTCTCAAAGTTCCACCAGCTGCTCTTCATGACAAAGTGGAAGAAGCCAACCTGGAGAAGGCAGAGAAAGCAGAGCTGTTAAGGCTAATTGAAGGCTACAGAGATCTGTTTGACGGTCGTCTTCACCGCACCTCCCTGGCCGAACATGTCATTGTCACTGGAGAATCCAGACCTGTCAACCTCCCCCCTTACTGCACCTCTCCTGCAAAAAAACAAATAATTGAAGACCAAGTGCAGAAGATGCTGCAGGAGGACATCATTGAGCCAGCATCAGGGCCATGCCCCCCCCCCCCCCGTGGTCATTGTGAACAGGCCCCCTCGAGATCCAAGGTTCTGTGTGGACTTTCGGGGTTTCAGTCAGCTGACTGTGAAGGACTCCTATCCTCTACCACGCGTAGATGAATCTCTTGACTTCCTGTCCGGAAGGAAGTTCCTTACCACCCTGGACCTTGCTCGGGGTTATTGGCAGGTGGCCGTTGCCAAGGAGTCAAAGCCAAAAACTGCCTTCATCACACAATGCAGCCTGTTCCAGTTCAGAGTCCTCTCCTTTAGTCTTTGCAATTGAAATTGGGCAAGTGTCAGTTCTGTCTCAAAAAACTCACCTTCCTTGGCTACCGTGTCACCCCGTCTGGCATACACCCAGATCCCGACAAGGTGAAAGCCGTGATGGAGTTCAAAGTGCCATCTACTGTGAAGTATGTGCAACAGTTCCTTGGCCTATCAGGTTATTACCGTCGCTTTGTTCAGGATTATGCTTGATGTGCTGAACTGCTCTTTGCTGTCACAAAAAAAGATGCTCCATTCAGCTTGGACAGCAAATGCCAAGCAGCAATGGATCTCCTGAAAAGCTGCATAACTTAAGCACTTGTGCTAAGATTCCTGGACTTTACACGTCCTTTCTTCATTCATGCAGATGCATGCAATGTTGGCCTCGGGACTGCGTTAATGCAGAGAGATGAGGAAGGCAGAGATGTTGCTGTGGCATATGCTAGTCGTGCTCTGCACAAGTCTGAAAAACCATACTCAACTCCAGAGAAGGCTTGTCTGGGCGTTATTTGGGCCTTAGAACACTTTAGGCCATATGTTGAACGCCTCCGTGTGACTATTTTAACAGACCACAGCAGCCTTCGGTGGCTAATGTCCCGCCCTAACCCTTCTGACAGGTTGGCCCAATGGTCCCTTCATTGCCAGAACTTTGACTTCAGTGTAGTCCACAAACCTGTGAACGTAACAAGGTGCCTGATGCCCTGTTCCGCAATCCTCTCCCTGCAATGGACACTCCTATGGATCTCTTGCCCACATATGCCATGATCGGAAGCCTGGACTTCCGTGCTCTGCCCCTGGTGATGTTAACAGACCACCCACATGTTCGACAGCTGAAGCTGGAGGACCCTGTGACTGACGAGTTACTTCATCAGTTAGAAGATGGCCAACAAAATGAAGAAGGCAGCCATGATCCCCCACAGTATGTGGCTCAGGGTGGTCTCTTCCGCTTTCTTGACTCAAAAACAAAGTGTGGTCTATACCCACTAAAGCAAATGAAGTTTTATATTCCCACTGCTATCCATGGTTGTCTACTGAAGTATTATCATGATCATCCCACAGCCGGACACATGGGCATTGAAAAGACACTGGCATGCCTTTGGCACCGGTTCTTTTGGCCGAATATGGCATCTGATATCAAGAAATACATAGGCTGTTGTGCTGTGTGTCAAATCACAAAGCCAAGTCAGAGAAAGCCAGCTGGTCTTATGGTCCCCATTCAGCCACTGAGGCCCTGGGAGTACACCGGCGTGGACTATATTGGCCTGCTGCCTCACACATCAAGCAGTAATGCTTATATCCTTGTCTTTGTGGATTGCTTTTCCAAGTGGATTGAAGTGAGTGCAGTGAGGGAAGCAACATCTCAGGTTGCAGCTAACAAGTTCACCAGTGATGTCTTTGCCTGACACGGTGCTCCATCATACCTCATGTCAGACAGAAGGATACCATTTGTGAGTGTCAGCAAATGGGACTGAGCAGAGACTCACTACTGCATATCATCCGCAGACGAATGCAACTGCACATGTTAATCGTACACTCAAAACAGCCATTCATGCATATGTTGGAGACAAGCACACATCGTGGGATAAACTCATTCCCCAGATCTGTTTTGCTCTGCGCACTGCACCTCACAAGAGCATTAGTCTTAGTCCCTCTATGATATTGTACAGATGAAACTTGGAGACTCCACTTGACCTTGTCACCCAGCCCACGTGGGATGACTGAATGACTCAGGAATCCTCTACCCTGAAACTTTGAGAGCCTTGTTTCAAGAAGTGCATGATCATGCCCGAGCACTGCCTAATATGAGTCATGATCATCAGAAGTGCTACTATGACTTGAGATGTCATCACATTTTGTACAGGGTTGGAGACCTTGTCAGGGTGAAGTTCCACCCCAGGTTGGACACACTAACTAACTTCACAGCCAAGCTGGCCCTACTGTACACTGGCCCATACTGCATCTCCTGGAAGACGTCTGATATGAACTACAGTCTCACCAAGGTCGACACTAGGGAGGAGGCTAGAGTTTTTCATGTGGTGAACCTATAGCCATTCCACACGTGGGCCACAGCTTCGCCTGGCAGGCGTACAGGACATAGTATGGTCTCTGAAAGTCAGAGCCCTGATTTGCTGGAGAGTAACTTGTCCTCTGACCTGGAGTGTCCAATGTCAAATGTTTGAAGTGTCGTCAATATGGCGGCAACATATGTCTTCAGGAATGTGCCAGTTGACGACAATGCCTGCATCACTGACTCTGACTACATTCACCCTACACAGAACTCTGTACGAGAGACTGATGAAATGACTCAGGACACTAAAAACCATGACTCTCCTCTGACCCTGCACTCACTGGCCATTACAGCCAAGACGAGTTCCCAGGATCACCTCTGGGTGGTCAGACAATAAGTGGACCAACCCTTTTCATACTGAAAGAATTGACCTAAAGTAAAAGGTTTTGGTTCTTGATGTGTCAGTTGAAAACTAGATGATTGCATGACTGTGGTTTAGGTTCTCCATGCAGTCTACCAGAAAGGTGGTGATAGTGTTGTGCTGTAAAAAACAAAATTATTTTCAAGGGTACAGAGTGAGTTTGAGAGTTGGTTGTTTTACTGTGTTCTTTCCGAAGTCAACAAACAAAAATGGGTTTCATACTGTACTTGTCTTTAAAGCCTAGGTTTAGATTTTGTTCCTTTTCTTCTTGAATGTCATTAAGGACTTTTGTTATGTATGGTACTGCCATGTATGCCATTTACTTGAATATTTCACTGTATATCATCCTGTTTGGTTCCAACACCTTAGCTGCTTGGCCACGTATGAGAGCATGTTAAGTATAGACTGAATCTCAGTTGTGTATGGCTGGGGTCAGCCTTTGTCTAACCAGGGCGGAATATGTAACAGTCGAAATTAGGAAATGTACCTTTAAGACATACTTGCCAAGTTACTGGAGAAGCAATATCATCAAACAGCGCCTTGTATTCTTTGAGTTAGTTGAGTGGCACGCATGCTGTGAATGGACGCATGTTATTTAGCTCCTGTTTTTCTTTCTGCCTCTTAACTCAAGAGTAACGTTTTGGTTACGTGTGGCCTCTATTGTCCATGTATGTGTGTTGCAATAGTAGCTGTACAGCCGGGCTTGGTAAGGTTGATGTAATAGCCATGGATGACGAGCACTATGAAAATCCCAGTATCCGCGTGGCTGTGAGTTCTTGACTCGTCTTCCTCTTAAACCAAGAAACACAGACCAAGCTGTTACACAAGTTCTGCCATTTCAGCTCATGTTCTGGCAGGTAAAAGTGAGCTCATCGGCTGTTGCTCTACTTGGCATGTACTGGCAAAACAGCAGATCCTCACACAGTGACTGTTGACGTGACCAAGCGAACATAAGCTATAAACAAGCAGTCTTTATTGCTGTCAGTAGCATCGTGCACTTGTAAGGCGAAACGTTTGTCTTTCAGTTTTTCAATGCGTTCTTCAAGGTCATTTGAAATGTCGCATATACGTCTTGCAACTGTGTCATTGGACAGATGGACAGCCTTCAATTTTGCGGCGATTGTCTCACCAAACATAGTTGACACCATATCTAAAGCCGTGGGAAGTATGAGCTCCTCTGCTATTGTGTGTGGCTTCTTGCACTGGACAATTCTGTATGCAACTTTGTATGAGGTCATTAGTGCTTTGTTGTTCACTGATACAGCTTTTACAAAGCAATGTTCCTGCTGATGGTATGCACCAAGTTTTCTCTGAAAGAACTCGAGTGGCTTATTGGTGTAACTGGGGTGTAATGTCTCAAAGCGTCTTAATTGTTTTGGTCTCATACTATTGGTTGCAAGAGTTTTCAGACATAAAATACACACTGGTCGAAAATCAAACAGGCAGAGTCCCGTCATGAGGTGTAGTAGGGTGTCCAGTCGTCATTGTGGTGATAAGCAGTCACGAGTGTTGGTTGTGGCCATACCGGGCAATGGATCAAGAACTGTCCCAACGCCGGCAGAGGAAGGGGCAAATGTCGCGGACGGGGTAAAGATTTGTTCTGATATCAATGTGGAGAGCCAGGACATGTCGCCCGGGACTGTGAGCGGACTGAGGATGCCTGTTATAACTGTGGCTGAGGGGGGCACATCTTCAGAGACTGTAAGGACCCCAAGAAGGAGCGGGAACAGGTGTGTTATACCTGTGGGAAGGCGGGGCATGTGGGCCGGGACTGTGATCACGTCAATGAGCAGAAGTGCTACTCCTATGATGACTTTGGACACATCCAGAAAGGCTGTGAGAAGGTGAAGTGCTACAGATGTGGGAAGATTGGTCATGTTGCCATCCACTGCAGCAAGGCATCTGAGGTGAACTGCTACAACTGTGGGAAGTCTGGTCATCTGGCCAAGGAGTGCACCATCGAGGCCACAGCCCCCCACCCACTCTCATTCATGCTGTTCTTTCTCTTTTTTTTCTTCAATTATCTCTATCCTCCTTTTTCATTGGTCCTGTCAGCATTGGACCAGCCAGTCAGAGCAGCTGTAAGGAGGAAAGGGGGTGGACACTTAAAAAAACAAAACAAAACAAATGTTCTTTGCTCTGCACTGATAAAATGAAACCAGAGTTTGTGTTTTTAGTTTGGTTTTGTTGTCACTATGTATAAAGCTTTGTTTAAGAACCCCCTCTGCCCAGCCGTTTGGCTGAGAGAGTACAGTAAATTTTAAGCCTCTCCCACTGACTGTAAAGGGGGCGGGATCACAACAGGAGGGGCACAAAAGTAAGTGATGGGAGATTTTATCTTCCAATAAGACAGACTGGCAGACCAGAAAAGACAAAAAAATTAAGACAAAAACAGTTTTTAAGTTTGGATGAAGACGAATGTTTTGGAAAAAAAATCAAAGTGTTATTTTTGTACAATACATCACTTAGAACTACTGTAAAAATTTTAATTTTGCTTGTACTGGGTCTTAAAGGTAGGGGGCAAGCTGCAGACTAAAGGATAGAGCTGAAATTTAAACCTGACAATAAACATGGAGAACGGGGACTGGACTGGAAAAAAAAACAAAAAACTACACACTGGTCTCTCCTTATCTCCCACCACATTCACCGTGAACTCAAGAGCAAGATAGGCTTCGTCATATTTTCTTAACTTGGTTTTCGGTTGATTACCATCAGCAAAGCACTTTGTCTTGTTTGTCTTGGAAGCATCGCCTGTCTTTCTTTTCATCCCTATCAAATATCTCTCCATTCTGGGAACCTTCAGACTCTGTCTCATGAAATCACGTTTTGTTGATTGTTCCGCCGTGAACAGAAGTTCTGCACTACCCCCCCC
Source organism: Lampris incognitus (assembly GCF_029633865.1). Classification (NCBI taxonomy): domain Eukaryota; kingdom Metazoa; phylum Chordata; class Actinopteri; order Lampriformes; family Lampridae; genus Lampris; species Lampris incognitus. The sequence goes on from NC_079211.1 coordinate 20,589,696, forward strand.
CCCGCCATGCCTCTGTGCCCCCGCGCCACACACTTTGAGAAACGCTGGTATAGAGAATCATTGCACGCATATGAAAGACATGGGGCCTTAGGATAAAAGGCAGAAAGAAACACCACACTTTATTTTGTCAAAACTGTATTGTATTTAATCTTTCTGGACGAAAGATTTTCACAGTATCAAAAGTGAATAATGATAAAAAAACAAATGCCAACATACACTTGGCTATTACTGGTATAGTATAAATCTACATTCCAAACATTTAAGATAATGTTCTCTAGCTGAAAATAACCTGGAAAGCATCATGTTATATGAAAACAAAATCTCGGTAGGTTTTTTTTTGTTTTTTGGGAAGAAATAACCCCTCTCACTGAAAGCCTTCAAGCAGATCCCAATGGATCAACTCAAATCAATTTCCTCATTAGAAAAGGATCATTCAAATTCGGACTTTAGATACATTGTGAAAGCTGAGGTGGAGGGTGCCATCCAGGTTACAGTACTGCGAAAATAATATAAAACATGGTTTAAAAAAATCACACACATAAAACCCAGGTGATAAAGGCCCAAAAGCCATCAAAAATCACTGAATATGTACAAACACTGGAAAAAGTGTAAAATATAACTTTTAGGTCCCAACTTTAAAATGATCATGCACTAGTGTACCTTCGACTGTCAAAAGCAGTGCCACTGTTGGAATTAAGAGGTGAGAACAACAGTCTGAGGATGCAGACAGTGGAGGGTATTCAAAAACTGTGTTCTGCTTAAAAACAAAGTGTCACAAATCCATACGAATATAGAAATTTATCATAGGACAACATGAGTAATTCATATTCAACACAAAGGGAGGACAGACATAAGCAAAATACACAAATGAAGTTTGCTAAATTTAGGATTGGGCAGTTCAAATTTTTTTCCCCATCACGCATGAGGAAATTTGAGTTTCACTCAGCACATCTTCTAGGACGTAAGTTTTATATATGGTAATTTTTTATTTTTTTTGGTCAAATGCTTGAATTGTAGCAGACTGATAAGTTCACAAACATTATTGTGAATAAATTATTTTCATAACTGGATATGGAAAGTGTAGGTAGCTCATCGAGTGTTTGTTATTCCTTGTTTTCATCACTGATTCCGAAATCATCCACTATTAAAAATCACATTATTTGGAATGCTATTCCAAATAAACTGCAGTGATCAAATGTCTTGCACTTGGCATTTCCCCTCGGGGATGAATAAAGTATTCTGATTCTGATTCTGATTTGGAAAAACATATCATGGAATGGCGTTATCAAAACATAACTGTTTTCATGGTACAAGAATGCCATGATCTTGCCTACCAACACGGGGATCGCCGGTTTAAATCCCTGTGTTACCCCCGGCTTGGTCGGGCATCCCTACAGACATAATTGGCCGTGTCTACGGGTGGGAAGCTGGATGTGGGTATGTGTCCTTGTCGCTGCACTAGTGCCTCCTCTGGTCAGTCGGGGTGCCTGTTCGGGGAGGAGGGGGAACTGGGGGAATAGCGTGATCCTCCCACGCGCTACGTCCCCCTGGCAAAACTCCTCACTGTCAGGTGAAAAGAAGCGGCTGGCAACTCCACATGTATTGGAGGAGGCATGTGGTAGTCTACAGCCCTCCCCAGCTCGGCAGAGGGGGTCGAGCAGCAACCGGGATGGCTCGGAAAATAGGGTAATTAGCCAAGTACAATTGGGGAGGAAAAAGGGGGTAAAATCCCAAAAAAATAATACCATGATCTTCCCACATGACAAGTGAACAGTGCAAGTGTCTTCCCCCAAACCTGGCTCAAAAATTGCTGTCTTATGATCCAAACCAGGAATTTCCTCAATCTTTCAGTCTAAACTGAGAAAACTGGTATGGTGAGAGCCAAGCTTAAAAAAAAACAAAAAAACAAAAACAAAATGTAATGATGAATAAAGCAGCACTATTTTCAGAACATCAAATTAAACTGATGGCAATTCATAAGTTTAACAATGTTAAAATGACCCAGAATTGTGATACGGTAACTGTTTACATATACATCATGAAGCACACAAATGAAGTGGATTACACTGATTTCTTTATCATTTTGAAGTTCTCATTTCATGAATATGGTAAAAGAGCAAAGGATACAGTTGAGCATGTGAATGATCCCTGGCTCGTTAGCCAGAATTAATTCAGTCTTCTGAATAAGAAATTTTTTGTACCGGGTCCCTTGGCTTTGTGAGGAGAAGAATAGGGAATGAGAGAAGGCCTCAGGCCAAACAGGGCTCTAGCTCGACAGTTCATAGAAGAATTCATTAAGTTTTTGTCTGGCACGCTTCCATGTTATTGAGCTGCATTTGAAGGAACCTTTTTGAGGCTAAAGTTGGACCAGTTCACTGCTACCTTCTGGCGGGTTTGTTTTGCAGAATCAAGGCAAAACCTGCAGACAAAGGAAAGACAAGGAGGGGGGATGGGGTGACATGAAAAGTGAACCATTTAGCAAACAATCAAAATAATAAGGGCAATTACATGGGCATGTTTACACCAGGTTGGTCAAATCAATCATACCTTTTGAAGTATTCCACCTCCCTGTCAATCTCATCCATTTCTGTTGGATCAACATCTTTGGGGAGAAATACATCATCTAAGGAAGTAATGGTTATAAGACAAAATGAAGAAGAAAGGTTAATTACCTGAAAATAATTCAAAACAATCATATTGTGGTGTACATTAAGGATACAGTCTGAAGTACCAATAGCAATGCTGGGTTTTTCTCCCTTGTTCTTGTTCTTCTTGTTTTTTCCTTTGGATTGCTGCCCATTTGCTTGAGTGGTGTGGTTAGCCTTTCCATCTGAATCCTGCTCAGATCGACCTCCTCGTGTCTCCGTGTCACTTCTCCCCCTTTGTACATTAGAGAGCCCACTTAAAGCTCCATTGGCCACTAGTCTGGATGACCTGCCCTCCTCAGCTTTCTTGGGCCCATTTTTCTGGTTGTCTGCAGAATGCTGAAGTTGTTTGTTCCCAGCTTTTGAGCCACTAGAGCCCATTTCAGCCCCCCTAGATTCATTGGTTTTGTATGTTTCATTCACAAAGACTGCTTTGGTGCCTTTGGTGGGATTCTGCTCCGACACTGTCAGCTCCTGCCTTTGTTGCTGCTTTTTACTCTTCTTTGACTTAGCAGTACTGAACCCAGAATTATTGGTCTTGGGATCTGGGGCCTCCTCTTTAGATTTTGCTGTTGGTGGGCCTTGGGCTGGAACTTGTGGGATGCCTTCAGATCCAGCGGAAGTGCATCTGTCTGGGGAACGAACCCGGTTGAGCTTGGACAGGCTAGGAGTTGCATGCAGTCGTTGGTTGTCCTTAGGCCCAGCAGCAACCGCTGCTGTTGCAGCGGTGGAATTGGGGGATGAGATAGTGCCAGGGTCCTCCCATCCGTTAACCAGGTCCAGGTGGCTCTTAAAGGTTCCCAGTGAAAGAGGGGCCAAGTCAAGGTCTATTTGTTGCAGGTCAGAAGAACCATTGAGGTGGGACAGTAAATGGTTAACTTCTAGGGTGGCTGCCTTCTTTGGAAAGTCATTGACATCCAAATTGAGGTCATACATGCTGAAGGAGGCCCGGATTGAGTCTTTGATGGTATTCTTAATCTCTTCCAGCCGACTGGTGAGAAAGCTGTTGACACGCTCCAGTTCCATCTGAGGCCAATCCAGCAACCGGCTGGCTTCAGATCCATCGGTAACAGGCTCGTCAACAGGTTCCGACAAAGTGGAGTTGGGGTCGCTGCCTGCAGCTTCCATGCTGCCCTGCAGGGCCTTTTCCTGAACCAGACACACATATTCATAAGTATAAGCATTACAAAGCACATACACACACGGGCATATTGAGAGCGAGCATACATACACAGACACACACACAAATAATATATTGAATTATTTGTTGGCAATTAGGATAATCCTAACATTCAAATGGAACTGGGTGAAAAAATGTACAAACCCCAATTCCAATGAAGTTGGGACATTGTGTAAAACGTGAATAAAAACAGAATACAATGATTTGCAAATCCTTTTCGACCAATATTCAATTGAATACACTACAAAGACAAGATATTTAATGTTCAAACTGATAAACTTTATTGTTTTTTGCAAATATTCACTCATTTTGAATTTGATGCCCGCAACACGTTCCAAAAAAGCTGGGACAGGGGCAACAAAAGACTGGGAAAGTTGAGGAATGCTTAAAAAACACCTGTTTGGAACAGTCCACAGGTGAACAGGTTAATTGGAAACAGGTGAGTGTCATCATTGGGTATAAAAGGAACATCCCCGAAAGGCTCAGTCATTCACAAGCAAGGATGGGGCCAGGTTCACCGCTTTGTGAACAACTGCGTGAGCAAATAGTCCAACAGTTTAAGAACAACGTTTCTCAACGTACAATTTCAAGGGATTTCATCATCTACAGTCCATAATATCATCAAAAGATTCAGAGAATCCGGAGAAATCTCTGAACGTAAGCAGCAAGGCCGAAAACCAACATTGAATGCCCCGTGACCTTCGATCCCTCAGGCAGCACTGCATTAAAAACCAACATCATTCTGTAAAGGATATTACCACGTGGGCTCAGGAACACTTCGGAAAACCATCGTCAGTTAACACAGTTCGTCGCTACATCTTCAAGTGCAAGTTAAAACTCTACCATGCAAAGTGAAAGCCATATATCAACAGCACCCAGAAACGCCGCCGGCTTCTCTGGGCCCGAGCTCATCTGAGATGGACTGACGCAAAGTGGAAAAGTGTGCTGTGGTCTGACGAGTCCACATTTCAAATTGTTTTTGGAAATCATGGACGTCGTGTCCTCCGGGCTAAACAGGATAAGGACCATCCAGATTGTTATCAGCGCAACGTTCAAAAGCCAGCATCTGTGATGGTATGGGGGTGTGTTAGTGCCCATGGCATGGGTAGCTTGCACATCTGTGAAGGCACCATTAATGCTGAAAGGCACATACAGGTTTTGGAGTAACATATGCTGCCATCCAAGCGACGTCTTTTTCAGGGACATCCCTGCTTATTTCAGCAAGACAATGCCAAGCCACATTATGCACATGTTACAACAACGTGGCTTCGTAGTAAAAGAGTGCGGGTACTAGACTGGCCTGCCTGCAGTCCAGACCTGTCTCCCATTGAAAATGTGTGGAGCATTATGAAGCGCAAAATACGACAACGGAGACCCCGGACTGTTGAGCAACTGAAGTCGTACATCAAGCAAGAACGGGAAAGAATTCCACCTACAAAGCTTCAACAATTAGTGTCCTCAGTTCCCAAATGCTTATTGAGTGTTGTTAAAAGGAAAGGTGATGTAACACAGTGGTAAACATGCCCCTGTCCCAGCTTTTTTGGAACGTATTGAAGGCATCAAATTCAAAATGAGAGAATATTTGCAAAAAAACAAAGTTTATCAGTTTGAACATTAAATATCTTGTCTTTGTTGTGTATTCAATTGAATATAGGTCAAAAAGGATTTGCAAATCATTGTATCTGTTTTTATTTACGTTTTACACAATGTCCCAACTTCATTGGAATTGGGGTTTGTACACTAAACCCCTCTCTGGATAACATTAGTATTAATGAGGCATTGTAGTTATTTCATTTTATTCGTTCACTGCAATAATTTCAGTCAGTCATTATGAATGCTGTGATATTATTCTGATAGGCCATTGTAATCCTGGTATGCAACCATTTGTCACACAACATCTTCTTTCAGCTTGTCCCTGTTTTTCAGGGGTTGCCACAGTGGATTTTATAGTTTCCATCAGTACCATGTGAAGGCACAACACCAATGGCAGCAGTTGTTAACGCAGGCCTCGACCGAGCCAGTATTGTTTTGTCAATCTGCATACTGATTATGAAAAATCTTACGTCGGATGCCCTTCCTGACAACCACTAAACCTATGGACGGGGGGCACAGGTAAAGTGCTGGATGCCATTCCAGTATTCATGGACGTGTGCCCATGCCTGTCGCATTTGTCACACAACATCAAATTAAGATATCACACAAGTAATTTACAAACAACACAAAGACCAGCCATGCCACCTTTTCAACTAAAGACACTATTTGTACAAAGAGTTAATCTAACACCAGACATCAATCTCATTGGGATTAGAATTCCCTTAACATGTCAGAGTTGACTCAAAACACAGACTCAAAACACTTTTCTAAATCCACTTAGCCAGAGTAAGTCTCTGACAGTTCTGGGTTCCTTTTTTGGGGTCCCTGTGTAATAACTATCAATTAGCAGACCTCACCTGGCACTACTACAGACATCCAGAGAGGGTTCAAGGAAATTTTTTTGGTAATTACCATACCTTCTTCTTCTGTTTGTGTCGGGCCCGTTTGGCAGCCTTAGCGCTATTGACAGGTTTGGGCTCAGAACTGTTGATGAAGTCTAGCAGCTCATCCACATCCCGGTTGTCAATGGCACTTGCCACTGTGAGGTCAGAGTCCTGACGTTGAGGCAACTCCTCTTTACGCCTGGTCAGACGAGAACGGAGCTTTTCTCGGATCTCAGCATAGTTACGGCTTGTTGGTGCAGCTGGAGGCTGTGAGCAAATGGAAAAATAACACACATTAGTCGAATCCTTTCCTATGATTTTAACTTCATATCAAAATTAACAAATCTAATGGTTGAGGAAATTTTTAAATTGAACGCACCGCATTGTGTCCAAAGAACTCGCAGTAGCAGCAGTCACAATATTTCCCGTCCTTCTGATTTGTGGAGGAAGAAGCACAGGAGCTCCTCTCGGAGCTACTATCCTCATCTTCTCCCTCCTCTAGCTCTGATGGAGGGTGGCACAATGTTCCATTAGCCAATTTGTGCCCTTTACATGCCTGGTCTCTATAAATAGGACATATCGACATGAAATACAATGAAAGGTAATTAATTGATTACAGTCAAGACTTCTGAACCAGCATTGATAAGCAGCTAATTTTTCATCTTCCCATTTTGTAGTGAAGCATCATTTCCAACAATCACTAACCTGCAGGCCCCAGCTGTTAGATGGCCTACAGTGGAAGAAGCCACTGTTCCCCCAGTGTGTCCATTACAGGGATGGTTACAGCCCATGAGAGAGTTTCCCAGTTTACTGTGCTGTGTGTTGACTGCAGAAATGTGGGAGTTCTTGCAAGGGCTTGGCTTATGGAGAGATGTGGGGCTGTCAGAACCAGAAGAGCTGAGCTTGCCTGTAGGGCTGTGGAGATTTGGTACCAGAGGGGAGAAAGGAGCATGGGATGCCACCCCAGGGCTGGAGGAGGAGGTGACATGGCCATGCTGCCCAGAGCTCTGCTTAGGGGGCAAGGGAGTGGAATGCTGGGAAGACAGGCCAGTGGGACTATTTGGGGGTACAGATAGGTCCGAATGTTGGTGATGGTCACTGGGGTGGAAGGCTTCACCTGAACAAAGGGGGGAAAAAAGAGGATAAATCTTGTGCAAAAAATTACTTCATACAAAATTCTACAGCGTATCTCCCTACAAATGGATGGGTTTCACAGAAAGTCTTATAGATTATCAAAAGTCTAGGCAGTCTCTATTCCACTGTACCAGCTCCTCGTGGTTTTAAAATACAATCTCTTTTTGGATTACTATTACTTTCTAGTACGAGGCAACAGGAACAATGACAAATGTTTTTGCCTAAAGGTGTTACGGTTCATTAAACCCAGTTTGGTCCATACCAAGGTTTTTAGATCACAGTTCGCTTTCTTTCTCAGCCATTATAAAAATAAAAAGATTTTTTCAATGGGTTTTTTTTTTAACTCTTTCCTGAAGTTTTTGAACTGTCATCAGAAATAAACAGAAAGGACTGGAAAAAGTCAGACTTCTCTTGATAGTTTTCATTAGCTGTGATAAGCTTGCAAAAAAGTTAAAAAGACTGCCTGTCGACCTTCAACAATGTCTGCAAAAAACACATTGCTTTTTACAACTGTTAAGGCCACGGGTGTGTCCGTGTCCGTATAGTAGTTTTGTGTTGCCTCCTGTATCTAACCCTCACTCTGACTCTACATTCAGGTATCTGCCAGGTGCTCCTCATCACCTAATCAACAAATCAACCAATTTCCATCAGCTGTGCAGTCTACTACTTAAATCCCCACATGTGTTCAGTTTGCTGGCCAGCTGCTTAGTTTGTGTGTGATTTTAGTTAGTGTGGTGTAGGGGACCGTGTGTTGCTGTCTTTGTTTCTGTAGCTACTTTTTGTTTGTAATGTCTGGCCAGTTTTCGGTTAAGTTTTGCATTGTTTCAATCTTGAGTATTTTGAGTTATGTTTAGTCTTTAGTTGTTTAGTTCTTTTGGGCAAGGGGATCAAGATAAGATATCCATGGGCAAACGCCCCATCACATAGCGTACCTGCTGTTATACACACTAGGTTAGGAGCGGTTGCCATCCTCTGTATATATTTAGGTTGGGTGCTTTTGAGCACTGTCCGGGGGGGTTACTTTTGTTTCGGCAACCGTTTGGTTCCCTTGTCCTGTCATGGTGTTATAAATATTTGTTTACCTGTCACTGTTGCATTCACCTCACTGTTACCCAGTGCACTAATTGTTGCACCCTCACCAGACCAAGGGATGTAACAAATGGGGGCTCGTCTGGGATATTGGCGGCTTTGGTCTGGCAAGTTGCTGTTTCCTGTAGTGTGTTGGGTGGTGTTAAGCATGCTATTTATTATTGTGGTGGTGGGTACGGCTGTGGCTGCTGGTCCACTCCCTTCATTCTCTGCCATGGTGTTGGACCTAGTGGTTCTGGTAGCGGAGCTTTGTGCCGAAGCGGACAAGATCCAATGCTAAGGCGAAGCTGCCGGCCAAGCTGTTGTGGTTCAATCTCTAGTCTCCTCTGTTGCACTTGTCATGGGTGCTGACGCCCGCCTGAGAGGCAGGCTGAGTCAAGTCTCCAGTGGAAGATTTGTGGCAGAGACCGGAGGGGAGTTGTGGATGGTAGAGCTGCGAGTGTGGGGTGTGCTGCGCTCTCAACCTCCACCAGCTGCTCCATGCTAGCACACCTTGTGTTGTGACTGTGTGCTTTGAGGTCATGAGTTGTAGCTGGTTCACCTGCGGGTTGAACGCAGCTGTGTTATTTGGCATGGGTCACCACAAGAATGACCATTTTGTGTGTGGTAACACACTGGGTTTGTTTTTTTTTTGTAACAAGCCTGTAGGGCAGTGTTTCTCAACCCAGTCCTCAAGGAACCCCTATCCTGCATATTTTCTTTGCAACCCTGAATAGGTACCTGTTTGTAGTTTATTCAACCAATCGGCAATGAATTTTGTCAGATGTTGCACATCTTGCATAATTAAGTGCTGTGAGATGATTGGTCAAGTACAAGCAGGGCTACCTATACAGGGTTACAATGAAAATCTGCAAGATAGAGGTTCCTTGAGGACTGGGTTGAGAAACACTGCTGTAGGGGCTTTTTTTTTTATGGGTGGGGGTGTTATGGCCATGGGTGTGTCCATATAGTGTTGCCTCCTGTATCTGCCAGGTGCTCATCACCTGGTCAACCAATTTCCATCAGCTGTGCAGTCTACTACTTAAACCCCCATGTGTTCAGTTTGCCAGCCAACTACTTGGTTTGTGTGGGTTTTTTTAAAGTGTGGTGTCGCTACCTTGTGATGTCTGGCCTGTTTTTGGTTAAGTTTTGCATTGTTTCAATCTTGAGTATTTTGAGTTTAGTTCTCTTGGGCAAATGCACCATCACGTAGCTTGCCTCTTGTTATACAGACTAAGTTGGGAGCGGTTGCCACCCTCTGTATATATTTAGGTTGGGCGCTTTTGAGCACTGTCAAGGGGGGGGGGGTTACTTTTGTTAGTAGTTGTTTTGGCAACTGTTCGTTTCCTTGTCCTGTCATGGTGTTGATAAATATTTATTTTATTATTTATACATTTACCTGTCAGTGTTGCACCCTCACCGGACCCAGGGATGTAACAATAACTTTGGCATAGTATTAATTTGTCTGTTTTCTTTCTCATTTATTTCTGGTAAAAGTTGATGTCATTATGCTTACTGGTCAAATAGACACTGACATGGCATTAGCGTGAAGGTTGATTACTATGACATGTAGTGGTTTGTTTTTTTTTTTGGATTCCCCTTTGTCCCCAGTTGTACTTGGGCCAATCACCCCACTCTTCTGAGCCACCCCCTCTGCCGATTCATGGAAGGCTGCAGACTACCACATGCCGCCTCCGATACATGTGGCGTCGCTTCTTTTCACCTGACAGGAGTTTTGCCAGGGGCATGTGGGAGGATCACGCTGTGGCACCCCGACTGACCAGAGGAGTCTGTAGGGACACCAAGGTAACACGGGGATTCGAACCAGCGATCCCTGTTAGTAAGTAATGGAATAGACCGCCATGCTACCCGGACGTGCCCAGTGACGCGTAGCTTACATTAGTAGACCAGTAGGAACACTCGTATTTAGCTGTTCTGCGACAATGCACAAAAGACTTTTAAAAAAAAAAAAAAAAAAAAAAAAAAAGAACACAGGCTTAGAAAATAATCAGAAGTTGCTTGTTGGAAGACTGGTACCGTTACTGTACATTTTAACTGAATGTGAAGTGAAATCTCGCTTCACTTTCCTTGTGTGGGTTTGCCTGGAAAAATGAACAAGTGAATTTCGGGCCCCGTCAGTTAGCGTTTTTTAATTACACCAATGCTGCAAGCAAGTTTGCTAGACCCCACCAGAAGACGGCCAAGTTATAATGATGGGAATGCAGGCTCTTTTAGTGAGCCAGATATTTCGGTTCAGCAATGACAGCAAAACGATGTATGATAAATATTGTAAAAACATCCAACATGATTATTTAATGTTTTATTTATACTCTATATGTTTGTGATCGTTGAAAATGTGTGCATGTACTTTCTATAATGGACTTTTTATTATATAGGAATATTATATGGTTGTCAGTTCATGAGAAAACAAGTTATTCCATGGGAGTACAAAGTAAAAGGGACAATACACTAATGGTCTATTACAAAACACAGCAAGATCAAGTCTTTCTGAATTTACAGCTTACATCTGTTATTTTTCAAGAAAAATATGCAGGGAAAAAAAATCACAGCCATTCCTACAAAAGTGACAAGGTGACAAAGTTTATTTCACTATGGAAATTGGAACGGTTTGCTGCTCACTGAAGCTATAGGAAAACAAAGCAAAGTTCCCCTTACCTGGTGGGGTTGGTCGACGGCACATGGTCTTGAAGTGCTTAGGGGTGGTCTTACAAAGGTCCGCTGAGGTAGATGTGGGGTTCCCAGCAGAAGAACCGCTGGAATTCTGGGTTGAGGGGTGACTGTAAGGACACACTTTGGGCCCTGTTGTTTTAGCAGATTTCCCAGGTGCCTCATGAGTGCCTCTTTTGTCATGACAAGCTGATCCTCCCAGTACACCTGGAGATGGAAAAACTTTTTATTCAACAGATTTACATTTAATGCATTATCATACATTTACAATAGTACAGTGGGATTTGCCATAAATTAGTGTCAAAGAATTTAACTGACTCAGCTCACCAGCAGAACTGTCTTTGGAAGTGCACATAGCTTTATTAAATCAGTGAAAGAAAAATAGGCTTCTGGTTTAACCTTGTCTTTTTGTTGAGCGGCAGAACTGTCTGAAAAACCTGTCGGTGTATGCAAATACTCTATCCTTGTTAGTAACTGCTATCACTTAAAATAGCCAGCAATCTATCAGTCTTCCTCAGCAATTGAGCAATAGTCTCATAAATACAAAAGCCAATGTCCACATTAAGCATTTATATGTGTAAGGCAGAGGTGGATCTGAACCTAAACACAGCCATTTTATCCAGTGTTGCCGTGTCTGCCAGGGCACAGTTCACACGAAGGAACTGGATGTAATACCCGTGGCAGTTTTTGCCACTTAACTCTTTTTGTGCCAAGTGTACTTTCCTGGACCTGCATATATCAGTGAACCATGTACTTGTGAATTTTATCATTCATCATCAGCCACTTCTCCGGAGTCGGGTTGCGGTGGGAGCAAGCTAAGTAGGGCACTCCCTCTCCCCAGCAGCGCCCTCCAGTTCCTCCTGGGGGATCCCAAGGTGTTCCCAGGCCAGATTGGACATGTAGTCCCTCCAGCGAGTTCTGGGTCTACTCCGGGGTCTCCCCCCAGTTGGCCATGCCCGGTACACCTCCAAAGGAAGGCACCCAGGAAGCATCCTAATCAGATGCCTGAACCACCTCAACTGACTCCTTTCGATGCAAAGGAGCAATGGCTCTACCCCCAGCTCCCTCCGGATGTCTGAGTCCGACACCCTATGGAGGAAACTCATTTCAGCTGCTTGTATCTGTGATCTCACCCTTTCGGTCACTACCCAAAGCTGATGACCATAGGTGAGGGTTGGAACGAAGATTGACTGATTTATAGCTTTGCCTTCCGGCTCAGCTCCCTCTTCACCACAATGGTCCAGCACAACATCCGCATTACTGCTGATGCTGCACCCATCTGTCTGTCAATCTCCCGCTCCATCCTCCCCTCACTCATGAACAAGACGCATTCTCAGCACAAAGTCAAACATGTTTTCGGTGGGTGTCAAGACTCCGCCAACATTGTCCCTAGTCTCCGATTCTGTGATATTCATGGACAGGATCTCAAGGCACGGCCAAGGTGAGGTGTGTGTCCGTTTTGGGAACCTCAGAATTGCGTCTCTGCTCTTCGCAGATAATGTGGTTTTGTTGGCTTCACTAGAACACGACCTCCAGCGCGCACACGGGCGGTTTGCAGCTGAGTGTGCAATGGCTGGGATGAGACTCAGCACCTCCAAGTCTGAGGCCATGGTTCTCTACCGGAAAATGGTGGATTGCTCCCTCCGGGTTGGGGATGAGTTGTTGCCTCAAGTGAAGGAGTTCAAGTATCTCGGGGGGAATGTTATCTATTTACTGAAAAGATACTTTACGTAAAAATAAATTTATTGTATAATCTCTACTGAGTCAAAATTTCCTAGAACAAAGGTTTCCTGGAACAAATGACTATGATAATCTACCCCCCCCACCCGATACATTTCTCTACAGCGTAGTTTATTTTCTTGTGAGCCAAATAAGACAATCATATAGCACTATTAACATAAAAACCCCTTGAATCACTGAGCAATTGGACCTAATGGCTTCTCACATGTTGTGTTGACAAGCTTGCTGTCATTCGCTGTTTTTTTTCACGATGTGATTTTATTAAATGTCATTTAGCATCAGAGATCATATCAGCACTGTCCACTCTGGTTTTTCCATTTGTAATAAAACACTTTACTATTGAAGATCAGCAATGGCTGCTTGTATGAGTTGTGTGATGCCAATCATTTATTTAACTGGGATAATACCAAAAATATAATCTTAACCTATAACCTAATCAATAACCTGATTGCTCTCTCATGTCTGTGCAGCATTGTTGGTGGACATTAGAACTGCAAGTCAGACACAAGCCAAATGTGATAGAGCCAAGAGACACTTTGAGCGCAATTTTTGCAAACTAAAATTGAGGTGATCTACTACAAAACATCTACTGAAGTAATAATGATGGTAATAGCATGAACATTCTAGACCAGCGGTCGGGAACCTATGGCTCGCGTGCCATATATGGCTCTTCCGGTGACGGCATATGGCTCCCAGACAATTTTGAGTTGAAAATTATTTTTTTTTCAAAAAAATCAGTTTGGAACTGATTTTAAAATACTTGTGATATTTCTTAATAATACTGTGTCATTTTAAAGTAAACAGAAATTAGTTTTGAAGATAAATTTCACGGGTCACCCGTGGGTCGGGTCGGGAACCAATGGCTCGCGAGCATGTCCGGGTCATTGTAAAGGTGAAGAAATCAATTTTATCAGATAGCCAACTAGTTTATCCGCTTCAACCCTTGTAACGGAAAAGATGGCGAAGAGAAAAAAAGACGATGATTACCGTGCATTCCAGGCTGCGTGGACAGAGGAATTTGCATTTGTGGAGAGAGCAGGATCTGCGGTATGTCTAATATGCAATGATAAAATTGCATCGATGAAACGGTCAAATATAAAGCGGCACTTCGATACGCACCATGCTTCATTTGCATCGAAATATCCAGCGGGGGACAGCAGGAAAAGGGCACGCGAGGAGCTACAGCGGAGAGTGCAGACGAGTCAGCAGCAACTACGTGTGTGGACCAAGCAAGGTGACGGGAATTCCGCTAGCTTTGCGGGGGCTTTGGCAATAGTAAGGAATGGAAAGTCATTCACAGATGGCGAGTATGCCAAAACATTCATGCTTGATGTGGCCAATGAACTGTTTGATGACTTCCCAAATAAAGACAAGATAATCAAACGAATAAAAGACATGCCCCTGTCAGCAAGAACTGTGCACGATCGTAGCATCATGATGGCAAATCAAGTCGAGGAAACACAAATTAAGGACATAAACGCCGGGACATACTTTTCTCTCGCGTTAGATGAGTCAACAGACGTTAGCCATCTATCTCAGTGCAGTATCATTGCCAGGTATGCTGCAGGTGACACACTGCGTGAGGAAAGCTTGGCTGTTTTGCCAATGAAAGGGACAACAAGAGGAGAGGATTTATTCATGTCTTTCATGGAGTTTGCTAAAGAAAAAAAACTACCGATGGATAAACTTATTTCTGTCTGTACTGATGGTGCACCCTGTATGTTGGGGAAGAACAAAGGATTTGTAGCGCTTCTCCGTGAACATGAAAAGAGAGCCATCCTAAGTTTTCATGGCATCCTGCACCAGGAGGCGCTTTGCGCTCAGACGTGTGGCCAGGAGCTTGGCGAGGTGATGTCTCTGGTCATTCGAGTGGTCAACTTTATTGTTGCCCGAGCTTTAAATGATCGCCAGTTTAAAGCTCTGTTAGAAGAAGTTGGGAATCATTATCCCGGTCTGCTTTTACACAGCAACGTGCGTTGGTTGTCAAGGGGGAAGGTGCTCAGCCGTTTTGCAGCTTGCCTGAGTGAAATCCGGACTTTTCTTGAAATGAAAGGCGTCAAGCATCCTGAGCTAGACAACACTGACTGGCTCCTGCAGTTTCACTATCTCGTGGACATAACTGGCCATCTGAACCAGCTCAATGTGAAAATGCAAGGTATTGGAAATACAATCTCATCCCTTCAACAAGCAGTGTTTGCATTTGAAAGCAAGCTGGAAGTCTTTCTCAGGGACATTGAAACAGGTCGTCTTCTGCACTTTGAAAGACTGCAACAATTTAGAGATGCATGCTTAGCAAGTGACTCCACTCAACATCTGGATCTCCAGCAGCTAGCTGGCTTTACGTCCAATCTCCTGCAGTCATTCAAAGCACGTTTTGGAGAATTTCGTGCGCGCACTGGTCTTTTCAAGTTCATCACTCATCCACATGAGTGTGCAGTGGACAAAATCGACCTGACATGCATCCCCGGGGTCTCTATTGGAGACTTTGAGCTGGAAGTTGCTGACCTGAAGGCATCAGACATGTGGATGAGTAAGTTCAAGTCACTTAATGGAGAGTTGGAAAGTCTTGCGCGACAGCGAGCAGAGCTGGCGAGGGAACACAAGTGGACAGAAATTAAAAATCTTCAACCTGAAGACCAGCTGATTCTTAAAACTTGGAACGAGCTTCCTGTGACATACCACACAATGCAGCGTGTGAGTATTGCCGTATTGACCATGTTTGGCTCTACATATGCATGTGAACAGTCTTTCTCGCATATGAGGAACATTAAGACCAACCTACGCTCACGTTTAACTGATGGAAGCCTCAACGCCTGCATGAAGCTCAACCTCACCACGTATGAACCAGACTACAAGGCCATCAGCAAAACCATGCAGCACCAGAAGTCGCATTAAAAGTAAGACATATTTAATTTATTATACGTTAAAAATACTATATGGCTCTCAATGAAATATATTTAGAAATATTTGGCTTTTATGGCTCTCCCAGTCAAAAAGGTTCCCGACCCCTGTTCTAGACTATGTTGGAAAAAAAGAGACAAAAACAAAATGTCGGAATGTAAAATGAGCCCGATTTATGTTTTTTCCTTGGATGTGTACGCCTATAGTAAAATTAGCCTTCCCCTTGCAGAAGACCTCTGAACAGACTCCAGCAGCCATGATCTTGTGGTCTTGGAGCTTAAGATCCCAATACCTCAATGTCAATAATACTGGCAATTCTTCCACTTAAACTCTTCTGACAGAGTTCAATAATAATTCCTGATATTTTCCCATCAAATGCCACCACACTGATTAACTCTATCTGGTATCAGGCTTATTTTGATAAAATTGAGAAATTTGCCACTGGTCCATCCCAAATTGGCCTGGTGTACTAGTTTCCACTACAATCAATTTAGAACTACAACCAGTGGTTGACAAATGCATCAAAAATGGCCATAAACACTCCTGAAACAATTTCAAAACCATTTTATATAATGTCCTGATGCATGCTCAATAATCCAGATAAGAAAATCAAAGAAGGTTGAATCATTTCATCTGGACACAATGTTTATTGACAGATATGTTTCATCACTCAGCTAAGTGACCTCTTCAGTCTAAACTGACTGCAGGTATCCCCACCCTTATAAACAATATACAGTTGCATAACGACTGAAACCAACGACCAGTTTCATATGCAAATACAGGTGTGACAATGGCCATGTGTACTATTCACCGAGGATTTGGGAATGTTTGCAATCATAGCATTGTAAGATGGTGACATCCTAACTGGACATTTATCAAAGCCAGGAAGACGCCCAAACAGTACACCAGCCAATTGAAGAGAGAAGCGTAAACCAGTGGTGATTCTGTATGTGGCGGGAGTGTCAGAACAGTTGAGATGTGTATTTTACAAACCGAGCGTTTCAGTTGCTTTCAAACCACAAAACATGCTGTGCCAGGAGTTGGTCCACCCCAAGGATCGGGTCTCCCGGCACAAACTGAGCAATATAGTGTACGCTCTTAAGTGCCGGGAGGATTGCTGTGACTGGTACATCGGGGAAACCAGACACTGGCCAAGAGGATGGCACAACACAGAAGAGCTACACGTCAGGCCAGGAATCCGCAGTCTACACCCATCTACAGGCCAGTAGCCACTCTTTCAAGGATGCGGATGTGCACATACTTGATAGGGAGGAACGCTGGTTTGAACGGGGAGTCAAAGAGGCCATCTTGTGACGAGGGAATGACCATCCCTGAACCGGGGGGGGGGGGGGGGGGCTAAGAGTACATCTGTCGCCATCTTAAAATGCTGCGATTGCAAACATTCCCAAACGCTCTGTGAATAGTACAAATGGCCATTGAAACTCTAGTTAGTGGTCACACCCATATTTGCATATGAAACTGGTCGTTGGTTTCAGTCGTTATGCAACTGTATTGTTTATAAAGGTGGGGATACCTGCAGTCACTTTAGACTGAACAGCTCACTTAGTTGAGTGATGAAACATATGTCAATAAACGTTGTATCCATATGAACTGATTCGAAATTCTTTCATTTTATATAATGCAAGCACATTAAAAATCTTGTTCATTGCTTTTGAGGGGTAGGGCAGCAACAGCCTAGAAATCTGTCCATGTTGACTAAAATGTAAATACTGAAACATGCCAGGCAGCATAACATCCCCCCTGCCAATACAGACCAGGAGCCAACAAAGTGAAAACACATTAATTGTGAAGCAATGGCCAGGCAAACATCAGAAAGTTTACAGCTGCAACAAAAAGGCATCTCCAGATCATTTTTCAGAGACAGACATTTTTAATCATGTCTCAATACCACTGTGAATAGCATATTATTATTGTCAGTCATAACTATTCAGATGGATTGTATTGAGACCAGAACTTAAAGCTAAATTACAAGCCTTGAGGAGGTAACTCACGATCATGGCAAAATGGGAGCTTTTAAGTTAGAATTGGTCAGCGTGATGAAACACGGCAGGGAAATAAGGCCAGGGTTTCTCCAGATGTGCATCAAAAGTACGGTCCAAATCTACATGTCCAGATAGTCATCAGTCAATATCAGATACATCCCTGGTAACTTTCTGAGGCCATCTGTCTACCATATCCCAGACAGGTAAACGGACATAAATTTGGCTTAAGAACGAAAATAAATTTCAGATATGCCTGGTATAAAAACTGTTAAATGCACCCATATGACAGAGATGAAGACAAGTTTTAGAATGGCCAAGTTGTGAAAGCACAACATCAAAATGTCTATCAAAAGTATTAGGTAGCACTTAAATTTCTGGTTAAATGTATGTTTACAACTGACTGTAACAAGAAGGAAATACTGAGGGTAAGAAAAAAATCACAATAAATAATAATCAGTATTGCGTTGGATATGCAAGAACAATCAGAGAAACATGTCCAATCTCCTACAAAGAGATGACTGTATCATCAGATAAAGTTGTCTGCTTGCTAAAATTATGCCTAAATTGGTGAACATCAGACAAAAAGAGCAACTATAATGCTTTCAATTTTTTTCAAGGGAAACTGACATAAAATTACAGTAACTGGCTAAGCACTGCTACTGATTGTACAGAAAACGGCTTGTAACAGGTGTCTGAAATTCAGATTTGACCAGAAATATAAAGCGATTTGAGTGGCGGCTGCAGCTAGAAAAGCGCTATATAAAATGCAACTTGATTGATTGATTGATTGACATTTGTGCAACCAAAACAACAAATAGCTTTTTGGAACCATCATTAAAAAAGTGTCTTTACACATGCCCAATAGTCCAGATAAGATAATCAAAGAAGGTTGAATCAGTTCATCTGGATACAGCGTTTATTGATAGATATGTTTAATCACTATTCTAAGTGACCACTTCAGTTTAAACTGACTGCAGGTATCCCCACCCTTATAAACAATAGTTTCATAGCGACCGAAACCAACGACCAGTTTCATATGCAAATATGGGCATGACCCCTAACTACAGTTTCAATGGCCATGTGTAATATTCATTCTTGACAGGGAAGAACGCTGGTTTGAACGGTGAGTCAAAGAGGCCTTATCTGTCATCATCTTACAATGCTGTGATTGCAAACATTCCCAAAACCTCTGTGAATAATAGACATGGCCAATGAAAATGTAGTTAATGGTCATGCCCATATTTGTGAGTGGTGAAACATATCTGTCAATAAACATTGTATCCCGATGAACTGATTAAACCTTCTTTGATCATTAAAAAAGGTCGCTAAATGTGACCAAATGGTTCCATATGGAAACCTTAGAAGACATACCTTGCTGCGAGTGAGAGGAAAGATTGTGGTTACAGTGGATCCCTCCATTGGTGTAGGCAGAGTTCCAAAGACCTGAAAGCTTGTGGGCTGACAGGAAAGAGCTGGGATCCCAGTCCACAGAACTCTGCTCCGGATAACCATTCCCACAGTTTTGGGACTTGCAAGAAGATGAATGTGACAACGGTACCTGAATCAGAAAAAAAAATAAGGATCATTAACATAAACTATAGAAATAGCTACAGATCGATTCTAATATTAGCTTGAATCCATGGTAGCCTTGATTTATGTAGTGTTGAGCAAGGGACACACTTAAGTCAAAAAGCATGGAAACTAGGGCTGACCCAAATGCTTCAAAGCCTTCGATCATTGCCATGGTAATCGATGGCAAAATCAGTATTCGAAAAAAAAAATTCTTTTGAGGGATGGTAAACGACTATTGGCAGAGGAAAAACAACAACCTGCACAATGGAGCTGGCAGGATGGCAAACGGATGATGGGTTGCTATGGCGATGTATTGTTTGCAGAGAAAAATAAATTATATTGTACAAAATTATTTTGTGGGGTTTTTTTCTTTGTTTTTTTTTAGATAATTACATTCAATAATACTCTCACACACCAC
The DNA here is from genome assembly GCF_029633865.1 of Lampris incognitus. Classification (NCBI taxonomy): domain Eukaryota; kingdom Metazoa; phylum Chordata; class Actinopteri; order Lampriformes; family Lampridae; genus Lampris; species Lampris incognitus. The sequence goes on from NC_079211.1 coordinate 20,609,522, forward strand.
ATGATTAACATTGTGTTTTACTTTGAGTAGAAATAAAAAACAGCTACCTAACTGTCTTAACTTTAGACCGCGGTGACGTCTGCCATTGTCGGCATAATTTGCCGGTGTCGTCTGATTTTATCATCCTGCACTCATCCACAATAATGACATTCGGTGTCCACGTGAACGCAGCATGCTAGCGCTCGTCTCTTCTATGTCTAGTGCAACATCATAGGATGTGACTTACAGTTAGTTTGGCAAGATGTCTAAAAAGTCAAGTGTCTGGAATAACTTCAAAATTTGTGAAGATGACCCCAAAATAGTGCTAGCAAACATATGAGCAATTTATTTTGTATAGTATAAGGCTATAACTTATTTGATTATTGCACAGCGCCCCTCCCCCCAAATACTTGAAGCCCGAAAAAGGTATTCGGGACAGCCCTAATGGGAACAATCTAAAAATAGAAATTGAAATTAAATTATTCATTTAAATGAATGAAACTTATTTAGCACTTACCAGTTTACTAAAAAAAAATAATAAAAATATTCTGTAATTTCTCTCTTATTAAAAAACACATTAAGAGTACCATGTTCATTCAATAATGCTTTGGCTGCGGTTCAAGATGTATGGATAATTTTTGTAACATAATATAAGTAAAGGTACATTTTGCCACAGAAAAGCTGTACATCCAGTAAATGCTGGTGTTCTATCTGGTCTGTATCCACTTGAGTGTAATTCATTTTGATGCGAGAAAATGACATCCTTCTGTCAACAGAGCTTTCTACATTGCTTACATGTGCCGATATGCACTGTACAAGAGTTTCTCAACAGTGGAGACTAGAAAACGAACATCTCATCCAATCAACCTTCTAGCTCCATCTGGGGATGGTGGAAACAAGCCAATCTGCTATGGCTGACTATGGTGATACACACAACACTGGCAAGTATTGTTTGTGGTATAGAGCTACCGCCACTATGGTTAAGATTTCCTTTATTGTCATTGCACAAAGTAAAACGAAGTTGTGCTTTCAATTCCTGATTGATGCATTAAGAATAAATAATACATTATAACCTAAGCAGTACTGTAACAACATATGGTACTATGGGTGTCTAGATAAAGTGCTATATAAATGTAATCCATTATCATTATTATTATTATTACTAAGGTTGAAAATCAGCAAAATTGCCTTTTAGATAAAACTCCTCACTATGCACAATATGGTGACTGTTTATGTACAATCAAATGAGGCAAAAAAAGTTGGCTGCCTTCTCTATGTCAAGAAGACACTTGGCAATGTCACCTGATTTTGAAGATACCATGTTTAAGGTGAAAATGTGAACAGCCATGACAAAGTAAATTAAAAGCTAAAGGAAAATTCAAATCACCTCAGAGGTGACAAGACCCGAGGATGGAATTCTGAAATGAATAAACATGTCGATTTCTCTGCTAAATGCTAATGTTTTAATGAACAGGCAAAATCACATGCAATTTCCCTCTGATGAATAAAAGATAACTGTAATCAGTGGAATCAGTTTAGCTAAATATATATATATATATATATATATATATATATATATATATATATAAGGGAAACTGTGATGAAGAAGATACAGAAATATGGTCCAAATCAGTGTTCTTTACCGGTGTAGGCTGCTCCTGGTTGCTCCGCCTTTCGTCCTCTTCCACACTCTTCCGACAGCTTTGACAGATCCAGAGAGGCACTTCTCCCAGCAGCGATTGGGAAAGTGAGGGCACTGCATCAGCAAGCTTACGCCCTGGCACTTCCCGCAGCAAAGCCTGGGAAAGCGCTGGTACAGCATCAGCAAGCTTGGCTCCATGGCTGCCGGGGAGCCCGTTCACAGAGCTTGCGCCCCAGTCTTTAAATTCACGGTGGCAGAGGAGGCAGCACGTGTGCATAGGCTAAGGGAAGGATGAGAGGATGTACAGTTCAATGAGAAACAACTTTCTGTTTAGTGAAGAAAAATACTCACCTAGAGTGAGTCACAAACAGTGTAAAGAGCTAATGAATGAGATAGGGGCTTCCATGACAATTTGCAACTGATTTCTGAATTAAAATTTTACTAAAGCAACACAGAATTAACATCAACGATGGCTGAGATTGTCAAACCTGTGAGCCAAGATATTTTCAAAAGGTTTATGTTGTTGCCCACAAGTGTGAGAAAGTTGTCTTAACCTGCACATGGTGCAATTGTCAAGGTTAGCCACTGGATCCTTAGAATACAAGTGAATGGACATTATTTACAATACGGTCGATAAATAAAAAAGATACATTTGAGAAGACAGCCGTTAGCCCCAGAATTCAGTGCATCCTGCAGCCAGACGGCCATCTGGTTAGCCAAGGCTGGGTGAATAATCGTGGTAGCTAGCATAAGTGAAAGCGAAAAGTATTGATGTAGCTGTTGCTGTTTGCAGTGGGCTAGCTGAGAATAGCCTAGCTAGCACGTTGGCTAATGTTAGCAGGATGTGTGTAGGGTTCAAAACGCTCGAAAGGAGACGTGTCGTCCGATGCACGCCGCTCAATGTCACCTGTCCGACAGCGCGGCTGCGGTGCTAGCCAGGTTGGCTCAAAGCCTGAGGCGGAGGGCTTTTTGGGGGGGGGGCTGAAGTGCTATTATTTAATTATTAAACGTTGCACACGACGTGAACTCAGTTAACGTTCAGATCAATTCATAAATAACCAAAATATGTGTATATAGCTTAGACTCGAAGAAGTGCATATGACCCAATCACTGCATGTTCTTATCAAATAATGGCACAATGGAGGATGCTACGAGTTGCTAGCCAGTTAGCTATTTTGCAGTGATTCGCTTGCTTGCTAGCTACCTGGTTCGCCCTGGTGGCCAATCTATCCAGCCCCGCATCTCCTCCGCCGCCGCCAGCTGCATCGCCGGGAGAGACGGGGTTCTTCGATATGGTCTGCTGTCCAGGTACCAGCTCCTTCTGGGCGATCCCTTGCTGCTTGCTTTTCTTTCTTGCCATTACTCACGTTGTTTTTTTAATATCCTTTGGCCCACTTTGCAGCAGTTTTGATTATTTTGAAAGCACAGTTTCGATTCTTCTTGAACCACAAATGTTCTCTATCTGAGCCAGTCAAGACAACAGTCAATATGGCGGACCGTTGGCACACTCTGGAGTTCAGAGGTTAAAGATACCGCTGGCAAAAGGCTTCTCTCCGTCGACGATACGGCCAAGTTCCCAGCTACCTTAAGAAAGGATGACAAAAAATCCCATGTTTTTGTCTGTTAAATTTAACGTGGTTAAGGAGAGCCCGCACAATGCAATAAAACCTCGCACAAGTAGTGCATAAAAAATAAATGTATAAGAAAAGCATTATTCTTTATCATTTAAGCTGGATTTATCAATAGTTAACGTAACACCGCTTTATTCTTTCTGCGAGCGGCCTTGAAAGTGTATCCTGTCGTTTTATCTGTTATTTATCGGTTTTAGATTTTAAAAAACGATACAAACTGTTCATGCTGAGGCCTTGGGTGTCATACGTTTTCATTTTCACAGGAGCAACAATAAGGAGGGTAAAAGGGGAAAAAAAGGACGAGCCACGATCTATTATTGTTATTATTGCTATTTTTTTATTATCGTTGTTGTTTGCATTTAATTAAATTACCGAAACTAACGATGCTATATTGAACTTTAGCAAACAGGACGAGGGAGTGGTCGGGGAGGGGGGCTTGATGATGACGGTTTTTACGTAATGTGTGTGTGTGTTGGGAGCTGCAAACGTAGCACATAGCTATTCTTAGGCTGTTGTTGCCAATACTGTCTCCAGATTGTCTTGGCCGCGTCTTATTCACTTCTGAGAATTAACCATGGAAGGGAACCTGTGCAATATCCAAGTGCTTCTTCAGGCCGCCGAGTTTTTGGAGAGAAGAGAACGAGGTAATTCTTGTCTGTCAGCTGTCATTCTTTCAGGAAGCAAATTCGGTCTGTTAAAAGAGCAGAGCAGGGGGAGAAATATGCAGCGAAGAAAAAAGCAAACAAGCGTAAAAAAAATAGAAGAAGAGAGAACGAAGCGGGGTACAGTTTCATAGATCGACGAAATGTGAACGCGTTGGTTATTTAAGTCGATGTTTCTCGCTTGACTCAGTGACCTACATATCGGTCACATCATTGTACTCAAAGGCGCCAATTCTGGTCCAGTTTGAAAATGTAGTGGAGACGCGTTGGAAGGCTCACACCGGAATGAATGAACGTTGACTTGGAGGGACTTTGCTACATGTGTTGGTTGATTCTAGCGGGTCGCTAAGTGTTTATAACACGCGCACCCGGGTTTGTAAAGCAGTGGCCAGCTGTTTTGTGAACATTTTGATGGCCGATGGCGCCAAAACTTGACAACAGAACGCCGGCGGTGCAGATGACAGCACCCCAAGTGTAACGTTAAGTGCGTTAGTTCCTCTGCGTTAGTAACACTCGTTACACGGAAGGTAGGATACCATTTGTTTTTCAGAACATTCATGTTACCGTTGATGTTATTTTTTGTGTTGTTTTGTTTTCTTGTTTTTTTGTTTTGCCTGTGAATTTGGTTTAAAGCGTTGCCATTAACATAGTGTTGTCCTTCATCCAGAGGCAGAGCATGGGTATGCATCAGTTCTGCCTCTGAGTCCAGAGGATTCAGACAAAAGAGGCAAGCAGAGGGGCAAGAAGATATCAGCAGGGGGCAATAGGTAATTATTTGCATTACATAACAAGGACATTTACAGGACAGTGTTCTGAAACTTGACATTTGTTTTCCGGAGCTACCATTTATTTAAATGCACTGAAATTCATCGCCCAAAGCAGCAACAACCCTGATGCTCATTCTGTAAACTAATTAAACTTCCTCTAAATTGCAGGTCGGTTCACAACGAGCTGGAAAAAAACAGGTAATGTATATTTGCAACAGTTTTGAGACGGTCTGTGTAAAATATATGGCTAAATACATCAGTCTTACCATACATGACACTATAATTAGGACATACGTTGAGAGCAGTAAGACAGAACCCAGTTGTGCTTAGTGTCAATTCAGACTTTAACGTTTAAGTATTCGGATTTATCCAAACTGCTTGCAGTGATGGTGCCAATTTTTACTCTTGTGTTGTGTAGACGGGCTCAGCTAAGACACTGTCTGGAGCAGCTAAAACAGCAGGTTCCTCTGTCATCTGACTCGATGAGGAACACCACCCTCAACTTGCTCAGACGAGCACAGCTCCACATAAAGGTAGACATGCCACATTGTTATATACAACAATATGTTTTAGGATGAAACAAACTGTATAAATATTGTCTTTAGCAAACTGTTGCAACTTGCTTTACCATCTCCACTGTTTTCCTCTCTGTTTGCCCACCTCAGAAGCTGCAGGAGCAGGATGAGCGTGCAGAACAATTGAAGGACCGCTTGCGCTGGGAGCAGAGAGAGCTGCGAGTTCGGCTGGAGCAGCTGCAACGAGGCACGGAGAGGATGAGGAATGACAGCCTGGGGTCTGCCATGTCCTCCGAGAGGTCTGACTCTGACAGAGGTAGGTGTAGGGGTCAGGACACAAGTGATTGTTTTTTTTTTTGGTTTTTTTCCCTTGCTTATTGAATCATAATAATGCTAAGAAATTACTAAAGCATGTTTGAAAACGGCTATTCCAGCTGTTGTGTCAGATGTCATCTCTGTTAGGAAAGGTTATTTTATATACAGCCCAATTCTCCTTTTGAAATAAGCTTCCTAAGTTTAATTTTCAGGAGGGGAAGAGGAACAACAAAACTGAATAAGACACAAGATAGAATTAATACAATGTAAATCAGTGTATTTACCGTCCCTCAGTATCGTCAGATGGTGATAATGCAAATTCACCATAGTGTAGCTGTTGTGTCTGTTCTCATTCATCCATGTCATGGTTAGTCAAAGGAATTTAATCAAGTGCAACTGGACTTGGTTATATATCCGTGAGGACGTTTCGCCTCTCATCAAAGAGGCTTCATCAGTTCGTGCTTTTCTGACTAGACCAAGCTAGTCTAGCTCGGTAAAAGGCGAAACGTCTTCACAGAGACATAACCAAGTCCAGTTGCACTTGATTCAATTCCTTTGGATGTAGCTGTTGTGATAAATGTTTATGGCATCTAGATTTTGTCAGGTTTTAGGATGTCTAAAAATTAGTACTTTCCACCATATTCACCAATAAAAGCAGCTCTTTTTCTTGCATGGGACACAGGTGTGGTCAGTTATAATCTTTTGCTGATTGGATATGGCCTCTGCCTACTTTTCTTTTGCAGAGGACGTGGAGGTTGATGTGGAGAGCATCGTGTTTGAATGTGTGGACTCTGATGGACTGACTGTTACACACGCTGACGTAGACCACTGCTACTCCAGCTTGGACAGAGCCTGGCTATGACAGCTGTGAAACTAAGCTCATCAGTCCTAATTCGGAGGGATGGAAGAGGAGAAAACATTCCAAAAGAGGGCAATAGAGGAAAATGGAGGACACGAAAGATTGGTTTGAAATGTCACTGTGTATGTTTGAACTCTTTCCAGGACATGATACATTCTTTTCAAACATAGTGTACCAACAAGTGGAATGGTAATGGTTTGCCCAAATGAGCTGTGCCCATTTGCACTGAATAGCATTTTTTTTTAATCACTCATCTAAGATGGAAGAAAACCTTACACGCACGCTCATCTATAGATATATATATTTCAAAGCCATGAGGTGTGTGGTGATCACTGCCTACAAACATTTAAATAACACAATTCTTATCTGGTTTATAATCTACCTTTTCAAGGGCTGTTTTTATTTGAAATATTTAACTTATTTTCTTTCCAGTATTTCTACATTGGAGTCTGCCTTAAAATGGGGTTGATCTACTATTATATACAGCTTTCTTTCAGCACTAAGAAGTTTCTATTTCAGGAATTAAGTAAAGTCATGGTATGTAGCATGCACTTATACAGTAACCTTTACTATATTTTCTATTAATGTTGTAAAAATTGTCCTTGGTTTTATTATTTTTTCCTCCGTTGCACAAATCATCCACATGTTGCACTTGGTCTCCGAATGGTTGTGGGTATACCAATCTCAACATGGGAAAAAAGACCGGTCATATTTGCACATTTCAAACCTGGCAACTAAATATACCTGATACTCATTTGATGACTTTGTACCCAACTAGTTTTTCAACCAAGTGCAAAATTAATGATGCTTTTATCTATTTTAAGGAAAAATTGTAAAAATGCACCTGTTCCTTACATAGAACTGTTTCTTCTTAATCGCTAATAAGAACGTTTCAATCTCTGTCTGCATCACAACTATGCATTTCATTGCATATGCATCTGTCAATAAAATGTTGATCATGCATGCAGTAAGCTGACCACACTGTCACCATAGAACATGTTTGCTTGTAAACATTATGCAGCTTTTACTGTTAATTGCTGCAATACAAGTAATTTTATCCCCTTTACTACTGTGCATTATTACTCTGAAGTGCAATTTGCCTTCAGGATTTAATATGCAAGACATCTTTTTACCCAGCAAGTGAATTTATACAATTGTCGACATATCTCTGTTCTCCCAGTAATATTATGTAGCATTTTCTACTAGTGTATGCCTTTTTATGAATAAATATTCTATATTTAATACTTACTGTCTTGATTATTTTACAGTAAAATTGATGCACCTAATGTTAGGTGTTGAGATTGCATATAAGATCCTCTTACTGTACATGTTTAATAAGTAATTCAATTTCCATTGCAGAGCAGATTACGAAGTGGTGGCAAAAAGTGAAGATAATTCTTGCATTAGTTTTTGAACTGTGATAAACTAAAGGATATTTTTGCATGTTTTATGTACTGATCTCCACTGCTCTTCAATCTTTCAAAATAACAAGTATAAAGTGACTGTCAAAGCATTAAATTATGGATTTATTTTCAAGCAATGACTAAATGGACCCATCATCATGCAAAGAACTTCAATTTGAAGCAATGAGATATTCTGAACTGAAATAAAACAATGAAATTATTAATCAAGTGCAAGGATTAATTTAAGATCAGGTGACTTGAACATACCACGATTCTATGACATTTCAAAGAAAATATATAGTTAAACTATTTGGATAAATCAGCGATTCTATGGTAATCTCAATTTCTATGTGAGAAGCTGCCAAGAATAGGTCAAGTACACAGGCAATACAAAATCACATGAAATAGTGTTGTAATTAAAAAAAGTAAATAGCACACAGATGGGCACAGAGGTCAAGCATGGATTTGAAGAACAGGTATCTTGGCTGGTGATTTGCTATCATTTGTATGGCATTCAAAAGTTGCATTCAACAATTGGTTCAAAGTATGCTTTTCTTTACCTCGCATCCAAAACATTGAATACAGGCAGGTAGTGAATGTATCAATGGCAGATAATATGAGGTCCTCCTGTATCAAACGGATTATTTTTGAATAACTGGGTAATAGGAACATGGAATATAACAGATGTGAACTCAGTTCAGACTTGAATGGTCCACTGACCATCTAAGAGGCACCCTAATGCATTTGCTTATAAACAGGACCACCTCGCCTCGTCTTACCCCCTAAACAAACCTGGACAACAGGAGGCGGTAAAAGATTACTGTCCAAGTGTATGTGGAAAAGTAACAATTGGGTTGTATGAGCATGTCAAACATATTGCTTCTTTTGGGCCTGTGAGGCCAAGTCTTTGGCCTTCTCTTTGGCTGCCAATGCTGTCTCTCTTGCCCGTTCGGTAGCCGTTTCTGCCAAGGTTCGGGATGGCGTTTCACCTGTGTGAAATGTGAGCATGTTGACAGTGCTGTAAATCATTAACCAAAAAGTTATAACCTTCCACTTTTGTGCATGTGTACATTATAAACACAGCACATCTTACATTTACTTGATAACAGTACATTTAGCTTTGTACTGTTCATTAGAAAAACCAGAAATCAGTTAATATATCAGTAAGTTTCCTCCCCCTTTTATCAACATCAGTATCATATTGGTAAACCTTGAATTGGTCAGGCCCTACTTGTAACAACACATTCTTACAAAAAATGTAATGTTCCCTCATCTATTTAAACATTATCATCCAAATATTGTGCCATTCTTGTAGTAGGGCTGCACGATATATTGTTTTAGCATCGTCATCGCGATGTGCGGATGCGCACTATTCACATCAAAAGACATGCGGTGTGAAGTAAGGCAAATTAACTCAAAACACCAAAAACTTGCACGGTTCTCATTTTTCATGACTAATCTACAAGAGAAGTCCGTCTTCTTCTTTCGGCTTGTTCCGTGTGTCTCAGGGGTCGCCACAGCGGATTTTACAGTTTCCATCAGTACCCTGTGAGAGTGCAGCACCAACGGCGGACGTTGTTAACCCAGGCCTCGACCAATCCCGTATGGAGCCTCAACCGATCCGGTATGGTCTTGTCAATCCGCATACTGATTTGGTAAAATTTTACGTCAGATGCCCTTCCTGACACAACCACTAACCCTATGGACGGGGGCACAGGTAAAGCACTGGATGCCATCCCAGTATTCATGGACTTGCACTCATGCCTGTCGCAATACAAAAGAGAAGAGAAGTCTGTTTGATATAACATAATTTACTCCAATTTACTGCTTGTAAATTCGTCATTTCTTGCTCCGTTTGGACAAATAACCATCGATATGACTATCTGTTTCTTGGCTATGTGCGGACTGCAGTTATATCCATGGGCACCGTGGTTAATCCACAAATCGTGAGGGCCGAGTCATAAAAATTAACATTCTGACTGACAGCGGATGGAGTGCTGGTGGGTGAAATAATATATAATTAATGAAGAAAATATTAATTACATTCTCTAAAATAAACATATTTTCTATCTAAATGTCTATCTATATTTTATATCTAAACATAATTTAAGCTTTGTTTTTTTTGTCAGGCACGAATTAGCAGACTAGACTCTCATTGCGACATCCATTTGCCTTAGGCAGCAATGGAGGCAAAAACAAACAGAGAAAATTAAAAAAGGAGAATTAAAAACAAAAACAAGGAAGGGCTGAAAAGTTCCGTGTGGGACGAGTCAAGTGCTAGGTATGCCCTATGCAACAGCTGAGAAGGGCTCCATGTAGCTATATGGTAGCCACAACACTGGTACCTCAGACATGGTCTATGTAATATGTTACTGTATCATCACACTTACATACACAGAAATAATGGTGCGGTTCTCTAAATCAGAGAAAATAATTCGTTCGGGTGGATGGATGATGTGTACATGCAGATTCAGATGACGTCAGAGCCAATCCGTGCATCATTATTGTCGGCCGTTGCACCGTATCGCCTGTCTGGCTCCATCTCTTCCTCTTCCCGTACGAATGGCAAAATAAGGCACCATTCACTTTTCACAATTTCCCCATTCTAGAACAATTAATTCTTTCCAAATAGAAATATTCAAGTCATTTGGTGAAAATTCCTGTATTTTTTCATACTGCAATAAATATCGTAGAGAAAAATTTTTTTGCAACGCACGTTTTTTCCAGTATCGTGCAGCCCCAACTTGTACCATCGGAATTAAAGTTCATTCAAACCACTTTCATGAGGTAATCAACGACCAGACCCTCTCAAGTTATCCGGGTTCACTTATTAAATCTACAACTACACCTGCCATTCCTGTCATGTTGGGCTGCACCCACCATCTATTTTGATAATCAAATGATCTGTTGATTTGTTGATTATTTCTTTGATTAATCTATTTAGTTGGATAACCTGCAACTCCAGATCTAGCATTAAATAAAAATGCTTCATTCCAAAAACAAACTTTTGGAAGATCTGCTGTACATGCCATCATACCAAACAAAAATATTGTACTGACACTAAAAATGCCCCAACATTAAGACCAGAGAACGAGATGAAAGAGCCCATGAGAGTTTAGGGCTCATCTTTTTCTATCCTGTCTGTGTATGCGTGTGTGCACATTTGTGCATGCAGCTGACTACCAGCTTCTTTATTGCCCCCCCCCCCCCTTTACCATTCAGTTCAACAGGTAACCCATCGGTTTTCGCTTCTGCAGTGACAGCCTACTACACAAAATGTGCTGTGTAGATATGATTAACCAATAATGGAAAGTCATACCACAAATTCTAATTACTGATTTTTGTCAATTTAATGGACTACTTGTCAGTGCCACTGTCATGATGTGGAACTGATTGAAAGTGTCACCAAGTATACAGCTGAATAAAGTCAAATTATTGACAAATTAACATACCTTGCATTTTGGCCAGGACGTACTCAAAGCCTTTCATGGTCTTTGTAACACCGGTCTTAAACCTTGCTAGTCCAAATTCCTGAAAATCAGCACAGATAAATAATTGAAATACGAATCAACAATACATAGAACTCACATCCTTGTTCAAGTTATGTCTGATGTTCATAAAGCTTTGATATGTTATAGCTGACAAAAGCCAAAGGGCCTCTCTGATTCCATGTCATAAATCATTCAGCAACACCAACAGTCTGGGCAAACCATTGCAGCTCCTCATCTGTTGCATCTTTGCATTGTGTTTTCAGCTAGCAAGAACAGCATGGTAAGCCCCCTTCCTGCAAGTCCCATAGGGAGTCCCACCTTTCCTTGTTTAAACTGTCTAGTAGGCCTTTTCAGTCAACTGACCTGAATAGCTCTTGAGAGCCCATATACATTGGAGGAGATCCAGGCTTCCCTCTTTATTTCTGTCCAGCTGCCATTGTCATTGTTAATGCGGTATTCACATCGCTCCTCCACAGACTGGGGCAAAGAGAAAAAGACAAAAAAAAAACAAAAAAACAAAGAACGAGAACATGAGCTCTCTTTCAATATGGATAAGAACTTGCAACAATAGTACAGAAGCAAGACTTGCAGTACCATGAGGCGAGCATGGCTGATGTTCCATGTTAGTGTGGTCATGGTCCTCGCCTGAGGGTCCACAACAGAATCCTCAATGATGTAGGCCGAGCTGGCCATGTGCTTTGGAAGGTACCGCTCCATCCAGCGAGGTGCCCGGCTTGTCTTGGTCAACAGACGTCTGGAAACGAGGCAGTTGCTTGGAGTAACATCTCGGAAAATGATGTCTTCAGTCAGAACATGATTACTAGGGGGGGGGATAATATAAACTGAGCAAAAATTTAAACGCAACATTTTGTTTTTGCCCCTATTTTTCATGAGCTGAAGTAAATGATCCCTGATTTTTTATTTGCACTCTGAGTTTAATTCTCAGATTTTTCACCCAAATTTGTGTACATTTCATTTTATTTCATCTGTTGCTAACATAATCCACTTATCTGACAAGTGTGACATCTACATGCTGATTCAACAACATGATCACCACACAGGTGTTTATTGTCATTACATTGGGTAGAATAAAATGGCATTCTAAAATGTGCAGTTTTTGCTACACAACATCATGCCACAGATGCCACAAATGTTGACAGATTGGGCAACTGGCATGCTGATTGCAGGAAAAGTCCACTAGAGCTGCTGCCAGAATACTGAATGTTCATTTTGCTACCATAAGCTGACTCCAGAGTCATTTCGAGAGTACAGCCAACCAGCCTCACAACTGTAGACCACATGTGACCACACCAGCCCAGGACCACTACATCCAGCTTCTACACCTGCTCAATTGTCTGAAACCAGCCACGCAGACAGCTGATGAAATAGTTGGTTCATACAACAGAAGAATTTCTGATCAAATCGTCAGAAACTATCTCAGGGAGGTTCTTCTTGTGTGCTCGACATCCTTACCAGGGTCTACCCCAGAATGCGTTATAGACCACCTTAAGTGTTTGAAAGCTTTGGGACCTAATCCCGAGTTGGCAAACATTCACCAGCGATGCCAATTTCAGCTGTATCGGGCAGATGGATGGTGTTTATGGTGTCATGAGATGAGTGGTTTGCTGATGCCAATGTTGTTGAAAGAGTGGCCAGTGGAGGTGGTAGGGTTTTGGTATAGGCAGGCACATCGTAGGGATAAAGAACACAGGTGCAATTTGTCACCACAAAGATTCTGGGACGAGATTCTGAGGACCATTGTTGTATCATTGATTCACCACCATCTACTCATCTTTCAGCTTGATAATGCTGTTGCATGTTGCAAGGTTCTGTACTGAATATCTGGCTGCTGAAAATGTCCCACTTCTTCCATGGCCTGTATATTCATCAGACATGTCATCCATTGAGCATGCTTGGGTTGTTCTGGACTAGCGCATACAACAGTGTGTACCAGTTCCCGCCAATATCAGACAATTTGGCACAGCCATTGAAGATGAGTGGAACAATATCCTACAAGCCACAATAACCTGATCAGCTCTACACAAAGGAAATGTTTTTTTGTTGTTTTTTGGGTTTTCTTTTTTTTTCTTTTCTTTTTTTTTGTTTTTGCTGAATGAGGCAAATGGTGGTCACACCAGATACTAATTCTGTTCCATGACTCCACCTTTTTGGGGGCTATCTGTGACCAACCCAGGCATATTTGTAGCCGAAATGATGATTGACAGATCTGTGCCAACTAAATAGTTTTTAGCTGATGTTTCCATTTATGAACTTCAGTTTAACAAAACATTTGAAATATTGAGTACTGCAGTTAAATTTTTGCTCGGTACATGCACCAGTAATATTAGAAATACAGTTCTACTCCGAGGAGAGACATCTTTCCTGTGTACTTTTGAGCCGCTTATCGGGTGGCTTACGAGATGCAGACTGCTAAACGGATTGAGTATACAACTGGCCAAACGCCATTCAACATATGGTGTTCGGATTAAACAATTTGGGCAAAGATCAGAAGTGAAGGGGTATCTGTTAATTCGTACCGTTACCACACCCACCTGTAAGGGTTGGGATATCGTTGCCAGAATGCAACGCACACTTGGTCCCAGGAACTTTTTATAAAACCTGCACAGCAGAAATACTTCACCATTGTGCCTCCCGACTACTATGGCAAGGCCCTGCAGAGATAAGTAGAGCAAATGTCAACTAGGTTAGCCTACATGTTTCCTGGTTTTCGCAAAGCAAAACTATAAAGGGAGCTGGACTATGACGAACCCTGCATTTGCGACTAATTCTCAATCCATTTCGTACTAAAATGATAGCCTTCAGTGTTGATGAAGACTCATGAATATTTAACGCTAGACTGACTTCACATTCAGATCGATTGCATTGCTGCGGCGGGCTAGATTAACGCAGACTACTCTGGGGCGGTCACGTCCGCAATCCTGCTAGCGAAAAAAAAAGTTAGCCCACGCTAGTTTAGCATGCTACCCAGGAAGCAATGCGCTATGAATGAATTACATAATTTGACCCAATTTCACTGACCAATATTCGATGAAAAAAAGGTACGTGTCAATTTCGAAGGGGAAGGGGAAAACTTACCTTGGCGACAATGGCATTCAAAACAGAACTATACGCATATTTCCTTCAGCCACTAAGGATCCGAGGGATCAGCTAACGGTACATACAAAACGTGAGTCAGTCGAAAGGGAAGGTTGAATGTGACGACGTATCCGGTAAGGACAAACGCAAAATACACAATGAACACTAGAGGGCAGCAGATCACCAAATATGAATTTCATCCGTTACCAAGTAGTATGAATTTAACAGAGGCGTGCTTTTCTAAATATTCCATATCATCCCGATAAACCATGGCGATCATGGAAAACGTGTCTCGCAATGCGCGACGTGTTTGTACCTTTGTGTTTCTCTATCAGTTTAGTGGGCTGAGCCTTCAGTAACTGAGAAGAGTGGTTATTCTGGTCCTGTTCTTACAATTCAGACAACATTCTTCATTTTATTACCCCCCCCCCCCGATATAAACAACTTGATATAATGATGCCAGTCTTGGCACTCAAATCCAATGCGTATCATTCAAGGATCCTTGGCCCGGAAAAAAAGTTCTATCCTCCTGTGTTAATAATTGGCTGCGCAATGTGCGCAGTTATTTAGATTTTGTCGGGGCCAATACAGTGCCCCATATTGTTATCACTGAACTATATGAAGTCGTTATGAAAAAGATGTTTATTTTAATGCTAGATTGACTTTTGTTGCTAGATTGACAGTTGTGCTGATTTTACTAATCAACATGCACCCTAAGTTTATATTTCAGAAGTTAAATCATTAGCAATGTTATACAACATACATCCCCTCCATTTTTTTGCATTGTTAAACTATAATGTGCACCTTGGTTTTACACAATTTAAGTGCAATTTCCTCTTTCATAGGTCTATACCAAAAGACCAACAACAAAGGACACAAACCAACAAATACAATAAATATAGAATTTTATGTTATGACTTGTCACATATGAATGTGTTTTACATGTTTTTCAAAGCAGGTGACTTATGCCTTTTGAATTCTGTAAAAACTACATCAGAAGCTCTTCGCTCTCACTTTACACATTGCTGAAAATGAGCAAGTATACATTGCAATTAATCTACGACGCGTTTCAGTAGAAAATATCCAAGGGTTGTGAACCACTAACAAAAGCAAAGGCCGGCGTGGAAATTAAACTTCCTCTAACAGTCTCGAAAAATCTCTTCTTTTCCTTCAGGCGGTCAAAACATATGCACAATGGAAGACATGCAATGACCCCAAAACTTGTTGGACATCACTTACCAGCAAGAGTTATGCTTATGCATGGAACACATTACTAAACATTGTTATAATGCATAACATAAAACCCTAGTAAACATCTTGAACACATACTTGAATCAAATTGACAAATACATTTGCACAAGTACCATTCACAAAAGTATTAAGGACCTCACATATACAGTATAGCATTCTACATGCAAAAGCTTTGAGCCGCCTCCATTGAATAAAAGGTGCTCCAAATAAGTTAATCCAAGTCAAAAGGCAAGTGCAACAAGACAGAGAGGTCTGTATAATGTGTCAAGGAATGTTGTTACTGTTGTTTAGATTTTCATCTCATACAGCAGTTGGAGGATGTCCTCCATTACGACCATTCAAAGTCAGCCCCCTCAGTGACCGTGTCCTGAAGGAGCCCTCGGGGTGAAACATGTCCGGCTTGTCCTGACAACGGAACACCATGAGAAAGCCGTTCCTGTAGTTCCTATTCATCCACCCATACAGGACAGGATTGGTAAAAGTGGAGCACATGGCCACAATGTGGAAAACAGTATAGATCAGCTTGTACTCTTTGAATTTGAGCACCAGGTCTAGGTCACTGGCCAGCTGAAAAACATGGAAAGGTAGCCAACAGGTGGCAAAGACCACCACTACCAGAGCCAACATCTTGGTGGTTTTTTTGCGCCGGTTAATGCTGTCTCTGTGGCTGCATGGACTGACGTGATTCTTGAGCTTGATCCAAATGCAGATATAGGCATAACTTATGATGGCTAGAGGAAGAATATACTGCAGTAGCAGCATAGAAAGGCTGTAGATCACTCCGCCCCTGCTGGTCCCATGCGGCCACTTCTCGGAGCAGACGGAAATGCGTAGGTTAATGGAGGGGATCTCCTCATAGCGGTACTCTCTGAAGATTGCCAGGGGTCCTGCCAGCAAAGCAGACAGAGTCCAGGTGAGGATCATAATGAGGAAGCTTGAGCGCCAGGTGAGGCGCTGGCCCAGGTGAAAGACGATGCAGCGGTAGCGCTCCAGCGCTATAACAGTCAGGGTCAGGATGGACACATGCACACTCAGGGCCTGGGCAAAGGGTACCATGTGGCACAGCACCGCCCCAAACTTCCACTCATCTAGCAGAGTGTAGACCAGAGTGAAAGGCAAGCACAGGGTGTCTACCAGAAGGTCTGCCAGCGCCAGGTTGGCTATGAAGAAGTTGGTTACTGTTCGCATGTTTCTGTAACGGATAATCATGTAGATGACCAGAGCGTTCCCCAACAACCCCAGAAGGATAATGAGGGTGTAGGCTGTGATCAGGGTGATCTGAACCCCTAAGTGCTTGGTGACGTCAGTGTGAAAACCAGGTCTGTGGAAACCGATGCTGTCATTGGCAAGAGTGCCCTGATACCAGAGGTAGGCATCTGTTTCTCTAGCTCCCATTTCTCCTGTGCTGTTTGAGGGGTCCGTGGGGCTCATATTGATAGATACTAGTTCCAGTCTGTCCAAGTACCTGAGAAGATAAAGGACATAAAAAAATAAATACTGATATCTAATCAAATCACAGACCAGAAAAACAGATATCTGGCACTATAAGAAATGTAGCATGAAAAATCTTGAGCTTTTATGCTCCAGGTGCATATGTATAGCAATGAAAAGAACAGCCTCCATCCTAATTTCTCTATTTTACAGCACTGCACTGTTCCCAGTATCATCATACAGAATTTGTGCAGTTCAATATCACTACATGGATTCCTCTTACAAGTTTAGGGGATGATTTTATAGATGTAATTAATGAAAACTCAGCGTGTACTTTCACATTCTTTTGTATTATCTCTTCACGTCTCTCGGGTAGCAGCAAATTTATCACAAGATTTGCGTGAATCTGGAGTTTTATGATATCTGACAGAACCATTTCATTACTTTAACCAATGCACATTGATAGAATACCCTGCATTGTAAATGTTATGCGTTCAACGTTCCCACTTTGAAAGTATAATCAAATACTGCAACTGAAATGATAAGAGCTTGCTCCGCTGCACAGCCCAATTACTGAGCGAATATCTAATTGAGGAAGTGAATGCCGAGAAAAGCTGTAATAGGTTGAAGAGGCATTTTAAAGGGAAATCATCTGTCCTTGTTTACCACTCAGTGTTCAACCACGAAGACATTTCTGTACCACTGACCACTGGTAGATTCGGGGGGCGGGGGGCGCCCATGTTAAAAAAAATGCCTCAAAAGTGTCCTCTTTGATCGCCGATCGATTCCTCGTGTTGCCTCCGGCTTGGTCAGGCATCCCTACAGACACAATTGGCCGGTCTGTGGGTGGGAAGCCAGACGTGGGTGTGTGTCCTGGTTGCTGCACTAGCGCCTCCTCTGGTTGGGTGGGGCTCCTGTTCGGGGGGGGGGGGCTGGGGGGAATAGGTGATCCTCCCACACACTACGTCCCCCTGGTGAAACTCCTCACTGTCAGGTGAAAAGAGGCGGCTGGCGACTCCACATGTATCAGAGGAGGCATGTGGTAGTCTGCAGCCCTCCTCGGACTGCCAGAGGAGGTGGAGCAGTGACAGGGACGGCTCGGAGGAGTGGCGTAATTGGTCAAATACAATTGGGGAGAAAAAGGGGGGACAATTTTTTTAAAAAGTGCCCTCTTGGATGTCCCTATGGTAGATAAAACATGATAATGTGTCCTCCAGGGTTCCCTTCTAGTGGAGAAAACACGACCCAGCGCATTAATGGGTAACCCACCACATACGGCTGATGCCCTTTTTACTTTTTGTCGCCCCTGCCCCTCAAACAGCCTGAATCCGCCACTGCTAACGGCCGCCGCTGTTCTATATAACCCAATGTAGGCGTTGATTTTTCATGGAGCACAAACACCAGTGCCATTTAAAAGGCTAAAAAAGAACAGGGAGGAGGAAGTAACATGGTCAGGGTGAGTCAGCCAACTCATACGTAGCGTTAGTAGAGTCACAAGGAACCCGAAACTTACAAGGGGAACATCAAGTGGCCGTCCTTATTTCTGACAAGAAAAGGAGCAGTCGTAGCCAGGCCTGTTACACATCTGCATTCCAGTGGAGAAACAAAAAACCAAACGTTCCCTTGATCGCAGTGTCTTCTTCATCGTAGGGGATGTTTGTCCATCACCCAGTCACTTCTCTCAATATATCTATAAATGTGTCCTCTGTTGCAGGCAGAGAGGAACCTTTCATGACATTCATGACAAATCACTGTTACTGTCTGATTATAAAATGACTTTTATATTTCTAGATTGATAGGAAGGAAAAGATCGAGCACGCACTTCTTTTTTTGTGTGTTGAACTCATCCTTGTGCTCTATAGCTAACCTTTCAGTTTAATGTCCCTGCATTATTTTTTTTATTTTTTTTCAGTGATAGAAATGAGAAAATTGTTAGGAGACGTCCTCGGCAGCTACAGATCTGAAATTTTCAGGCAGGCAAATATTGAGGCAAAAAGGACAGGGCACCATTCAGTGAGAGGTCATCTCCTTGGTGATAGACACTCTTTGGGTTTCTCTGGGGATCCTGCATCTGCCAGGCCATAGAGAGAGAAGGCCGAGCATGTGTGTTTCATGACCGAAGGGACATTCTCCGTTTCTGTCCTTGATTTAAGCTGAGTCCTATTTAACATTCATTGTTCGTGGCTTGTGCTGTCTGGGACTTTGATCGCATAGTCCTCCCTGCTGCAGGTTTTGAGCTGAAAAAAAAAAGAAGTTCAAGATTGTATACGTGCTCGCATGTGGGTGTGTCAAATCAAGTACATTTTATTTGTATAGCCCATTATCACAAATTACAAATTTGCCTCAGTGTGTGTGTGTGTGTGTGTGTGTGTGTGTGTGCGCGCATGAGTGTATCTGTTTGCCAGTGGGTGCTCTGCAGAGATTAAAATCATTTGGTTTCATTTAGCATGTGGTTCGTCAAAGATTTCCACACATTTCCACACGTCACGCTTTCACCCCTCAAGGATGCCCATTAGAAACAGCAGATGAAAGGCCTCAGCAGGAGGAAAACATTGAGGAGGAGCTACACCAGAGGTCTCTAAATGACTAGCAAAATGACTGAATCCCAGGACCACTGATAAGATTGTGGTCATGAGAACTAGAAGCGTAGTGCTTTCAGCAAACCTAAAAAAAAAAGAGAAAAGATTGTGCATGCATTGCCTACCTTAATTTTCTGTCAGCTGCAATTTGCACCCACGGGGACACGAAGCCTGCAGACAGACTGTATGAGACCGATTTCAAGGCAGCTAATTTTGTTTACACTGACATAAATATCACTTATAGGAGAGTGAAACCTGTTTTTTTCTCTTTCTTTTAGGATGTGCTTAATCCTGAGCTGATAAGCCCCTAATATTGAGGGTTATAACGGTGGACATCTCGCACCTGTCAAAGCAAAAACAAGCAAGATGATGCAACCACCTAAAGCAAGTGGCATTAATCCATCGGGAGAACAACTCAAACGTGCGCTGATTTCTCTCTCACTTGTTGTAAATGGTGCACATTCAGTTATTTCCATGGAGCCTCCAAAGCCCATCCAGCCGAAAACTACAGAGAAGCAGAGACATTCCCCACCAACAACAAGTATTTAATCATGCAGTACGTGCGTGATCGGGACACCCATTTGCGCTCGCCCTCCGAGTCGGCCGCATCCAAATTACGCACGTATGTTACTTGCCGTAAATATACCCCACAGCTGCGGGTCTGTTTTGTTACACAACAATACGAGATACCAGTTTTGATATTCAGAGGAGGGGGAAAAATCTCTTCAACCAAATTGGCAACAAAGCTCATGATCCATATTTTTTGTGGACTACATTGGTATATTACTGGACTCACCTTTTCCCCTTATTTCCCCCTTCGCAAACGGGTCTTCAGTTGAGAGAGGCGCCAAACAAGGGGGGGGAAGAATCCCGAAGCTCCTCCCCGGCTGCAGCGCGCATATCGTGGACAGACTCTGCGCGCTCCTCCGGCTGCACTCCCGTCTCGGTATCGAGCAGGCGAATCAATGGAGGCGACCGCCTGGGAGAGTTGCGAGCTGATGGCCGCACTTGTTTCCAACGCCGACACCCGCATAAACGAGTCTGCCGTGATACATCATTAATGGGCTGATAATGAACGTCTTTTTTTCTTTCTGTCTTTCTTTTCTTTTTGGTATCGTTTCATTTCTCTTCTGTTTTTGGAAGGATGATGGTAGGGGTGGGGGTGGGGTGGGGGGGGGTGGGGGGGTGTTGAGGACCAATAAGGCAATTTCTCCTCGTTTCTTCTTCTTCTAGTTGCATTTCCATTCCGGTTATATATTCAAAGACAATAAATAAATAAATAAAATTGTCCTTTCTCATTTGAAGTGTGGGGTTATGGATCCAAGCTAAGGTACTTCGCCCCCCCTCCCCCCTCACCCACACACACGCACACACACATCAGATGTGCTGAGATTTCCCTCTAAGGTCGTTAATTCATGACGCATGCCATAAAATCACAAATTCTCTGTGTTCCTGGTACAATGTCTAACTAGGATGTTGTTTGTCTTTAGAGCTCAGGCAGTGTGCAGACAATATTTGGGGGGGGGTGGGTGGGGGTGGACCACCACATTTAAATAGCACACTAAAATGTACCTCATTTGAATTTTAATTTGAGTGAATATTTTCCCTGCAAAATATTCAGTAAACAGTAGCACGGTTGGAACCATCGTTCATTTTGGAGGGGCAAATATTAAATTTGGAAAAGCCAGAGGATTGTTTTTGGGACTTGTCTCCATAGACGGATGAAATATATATAAGACCCTGCTCACGGTCACCTAAAAGCCCCCCTTCCCCTCAGCACAGGTATGCTCAATTAATGTAAGCACAAATCAACCTCACCTATGACATCAGTTAAAGTCACCTTTGATATTAACAAAGAGACAGCCTAAAAAGAAAAACAGCTGTTATTGACCGGAACGACTGAGGCCTTCAACTCTGCAACGAGAAATAAAAAGATATTGACAGCAACTTCATACAGAGGACCAGGATAAGGCCCCCCCTAACCCCTTGGTGGGCCCCTGAACCTGTGCACAAACCACATGTGTCTCCAGGCTGCTGACTTCCAGTGTTGGCAGAGCAGCAGAGGAGGGACTCCGGACCCCAGACGATGATGCTAATACAATGGAAAAGTTGTCATATTTACAAAAACCTGAAAATGTGTTACGAGTGTATCTTGGAAAACATTTCACCAGTGAAATATGGCCAAGCAATAAATAACATATAACGTCTTTAATGAGATTTGAAGAAAAAAAAGGAACACATACGTGGATAATAAATGGAGGGTAGAAATAAAGGCCAAAAACACTACTTTTACATGTTTAGAGCTGTAGACTGCATCACATAGGCCACCCACTGAAAATTGGTATGGTGAATCTGAAGAAATTAAGAAAATATATGGAGGCTGTTAGTGTCAATTAAACATGGGCATGTAAAATGACAAGGAGACGCATCTCACATCCCCTTTTCAGCCACTCACATAATGGGGAGTTCATGACTTGAACAATCCAGTCTCATGGAGCCGTCAACTACAAATTCAACAACATTCTTTTTAAAAATTGCCTTTCATGTGAGCAATCCAGATCGAGCTTCCCGTGAATCAAAACACGATGTGAAATCACTGAATCCACAGATAGATTTGGTTTGATGGCGCAATAATTACTTCTAAATGACTCAGCATTTGAGGACACCCTTGTAAGGGAGGGTGCCCTCGAATGCTGGTAATTTACCTTATCGATAATTATCGACTGGGCTAGCCAGTCCCTCTCTCCTCGGTTTATACTTTCAATAAAGAGAACCATCACCCAGAACACATCTGCCCAGGTTATTCTGCAGTCACGTGGAAACGGTTGCGTCTTCCATCTCGACATGTTGCACCACACAAATTACAACATCCTGTGTCTGTGCGCGGGACGCAAGGCTCTACCCCGTTCCCGGAAAGGGTTCTGACATCCCAAAGTTTCAGAAATTCTTTTATTGCCATGTGCATCGCGTACAACTAGGAATTTAGCTTGCCACTGTTAGGACAACGAATAAAATAAACATGAAGTACATTCATAAAACAGACCTAGAAAAAATAAAAATGGTAAAAAAGTGAGTCTGTCCGGTTACACGGACTAATCAACAGGTGAACAGCTGGGCTGCTCCCGGAAGTGCCACGGCTAGCTGCCGAGGCAACTGTTCAGGCTCGCCGTCTTATGACTCGGATCTGAAAGCGGACGGGGAGACTTCCAAATGGCGTTATTTTGATCACAGCCGCTCTACGGACGATGTAAGTACCCCGGCGGGGGAACAAAAGAAAAAGTCGACTGTTTTCAGTGTACTGTGATTTTGTGAAGGTCTTGTCCATTCTTTTAACCACTAGGCTTGGTAAAAAGCCCGAGGCGACGCTCGATAGCAGTCTTGCTAAGAGCTGTGCCAGCCCCCTAAAAAACAAAACAAAAACAAAAAACAAAACTCTTTGAGAAGTTGATACGTGAAATGCAGATCATAACCTAGCTAAGGATGTCTCTCGATCCACCATTTGCCCCCCCCCCCAAAAAAATCTGATTAGACTCACTTCGCAGAAACGGTCAAATAATTGTATAGTATGCTGCTGTCAACCAATGAAGGACTAGTTGTATGTTCTGATTGGTTGTCAGTGGCGCACTTCAAAAGTTGGATGGCATAACTTGCTCTTTTGGACTCTTGGACAGAGGTAGTGTCTGGTCTTATTTGCTGAGCAACAACAAGTTGTTATTCAGCTGAATAGCTGCTGTGTCTATTACATAGACCGCTACGTGGCAGGAAGTTGGACTGTATTCTGTTCTGCATAAAGAAAAAGGAGAAGAAATGCTAATCTACTGAACTCCTCAGACTTAATGTTTTTTTCTTTTGCTTCAGCTCTGTCAGTGTGACCAACCTTGAGAAGAAGCGAGTATCCCAACACCATGGCTGCGGCTGCTACACCTGGCAATGGCGGTCTAAGGGAGGACCTAACATGTGTCATATGCCATGATCTTTTCCAAGAGCCTGTGATGTTAGCCTGTATGCACCACTTCTGCAAATCCTGCATCTCTAGATACTGGAGAGGTGTCCAGGGACCTGTGACATGCCCGCAGTGCCGCAAAGGATTCCCTACAAAACAATTTCATATCAATTACCTTGTGACCACCTTGGTGGAGAAGGTTAGGGCCATTACCTCTGACACTGGCTTAAAGAATGTAGAGGTTGGTTCACTTATCTTTCCACTCCATATTTGATGTTTTATACTGTTTGTTGACACTGTTGTATGATCCTGCTGTGTCTCACCCTTTTGGTTAATTCCTACATTCTGAAAAAGTTACAAGATGAACATTTGTAACCTTTTTCAAATAGCTATATGTTGAAAGCAAATTGATCATAAACTTAAAAATGAATAGCCGGTTGCAAATTGATGATAAACTTAAAATTAATAGCAGGTTGAGTAATAAAAAGTTGATTGTTCTCTTTGTTGCGATCCAGAACTGCGTGTCCCAGTAAATGACCAGTGTAATTCTTTTTGCTATGTATCTCAGTTGAATTGCTTAGATTGAAGTTCACCTTCCTGTCTCCCTTTTTATGAGGATAGATGACCTCTTCCCAGTAAAGACTGAAGTACAACAGTTTTATCTGCATTGCTTGTCCTTAAAGTTGTTTCCCCACATTATTGTTATTTGGAAAGTGGACTGCTTGCTGATATGTGAGTGTGTGTGCACATATCTTATTAGATACAAATAAAAGAGTCTTTGGAGAGCCATCGCCAAAGAAGGGAGGAGTTCATCAACATTATCTGCAGAGATGAAGAGAAGATGGATGCCATAAAGGTACACATTTCAGGTGAACCTAAGGGAGGGCAGCACTTAACAGATAAGGATGCATATAATCCTTCCTAATGGTTGTTTGCAATATATCGATAAGCATACTAAGTGTTGTTTGCCAGTGCAGTGGCAGTATTTGTTTTGATTGTGTAAAAGAAATGTTATTGCACATGGATGCACAAATGTCTTTCTCTACCTGAACTTAGTTATATCAGCTATGCCTAAGTTATTCCATGAAGCTCCTCCTAGAGGATTAGTAGTTACTGATCATTAAAATAATTCATCACCATCAAAGACAAGTTTTATCATGGTTGCCCACTCACATTGGCATTTCTACTACAACACAACCATTAGCTTTGTTGCTAATTTAATAGCCTTTAAAATTTTAGATCAAAAACACTGTTGCACAGAAAACTGATTTTCTAAGCAATCTACTGCATATATTTTGATTGCAAATCATTGCCCATCATTTACATCTGCCGTACAACAGAATTTTCTTAACTATTGTATGTATATTCATCGGTGAGAATTTTTCCGAAGTTTTGCTGTGAAACAACTTTCACCATGGTCATGTTTTAACTCAAAGGTTAGTGTTTTTAAAGTTATACACCCATAACAAAAATTTTCCTGTTTACCTCAGAGAGTTGGGGGCGAGCTGCAAGCTCGCATCCAGGGTGAGTTCAGGGCTCTGCAGCAGTTCCTGCAAGAAGAAGAGGCTCGTGTGCTGGCCCAGCAGAAGAGAGCGCAGGAGGAGATGCTGGAGAAGCTCCAGCGTCACCATGAGGCCTGCAGAGAAGCTGTGAAGGAGCTAGAGCAGAATACAAGAGTCCTCCAGCAGACCATTGATGCTACTGATAACGGTGTAATAGCTGAGGTGATTTAAATTCTCTGCATGAGATTCATTTAGATAGAATCCAAGTTACTCATTAATATTTATTTCTGTACAGTATTAACAAAAGATACAACTGAGTATTCAGACTTTAATTTAATTGGAAGTCAATTTTAATTTAATTGAAAGTCAGTTTTAATCTCCTGTGTTTTGGCTGGAATTGTTGGTTTAGGTGTTTCACATTCAGACTGATATGCTTTTGCATCTAATTGAAACATTCTTAGATATGTTATCTTCTTTTTTTATTTTCTCTCTCCAGTTTCCCCAGCTAAGGTAAGCATTCAGTGGTGTGATTGACTTGCTCCCTTTGGCATTTTCAAACCTCTCACATGCTTATTTGTTTTACATTTCCATTTATGCCCAGCTGGTGTCATTTATGTTGGGGAGAAATGACCCATGTGTAACTGCGATATGCATTTGCTTTTTCTACAGGCCTTGTGTACAAGTTGATATGGTGCCGGAGTTTGATGTAAATGCTTTCAAAGCCAAATACATTGCCCCATTACATTACATCACATGGAGAAAGATGTTCAAGAGTTTGAAGCCAGGTAATTTCCCCTGTGCTCTATTTAAAGCTATAAAAGTGCCTGAGGTGAAAGCCAGTCCTGCTTCAATTGTAATTAATTAAGTTTTTCTGAGAATATTACGTACAAGGTGGAGAGGTAATAGTGAAGTTAATTAAATCATTGCTCATTTAAATTGTGGCACTTAATTGAATTTTATCCCTAAGCTATTATTGTTGCCATTTGATGTGTTATTTTGTCCCAAAGGTCCGGCCCCATTAACCTTTGATGTTGATACAGCCCATCCAAGCATTTTTGTCTCTGGGGACAAAACCGTAGCAGTCGAATATGATTGTATGGTCTCATATGAGCATCACCCCAAGCGCTTCCTTCACTGTGTCAACATCTTGGCTGCCCAGAGCTTCCAGTCAGGCCGACACTACTGGGAGGTTGGCGTAGGCTCCAAACCCAAGTGGGACCTGGGTGTTGCAGCTGAGGGGGTGGACAGGTATGCCCATATATTGCTAAGCCCAGAGAAAGGCTACTGGACCCTACGACTGCGTAAAGGGAATGAGTATTCAGCAGGCACCCAGCCCTGGACCAGGCTAAAGCTCATCTCTACCCCCAAGAGGATTGGGATCTTCCTGGACTGCGAGGAGGGGATGGTGTCTTTCTACAACGGTGACGATATGAGTTTGATATACTCTTTCACCAATGGGCCTAGGGGCAAGGTTTTCCCCTTCTTCAGCCCCTGTATAAGTGAAAATGTTCAGAGGCATCCTATTCAGCTTCTCCACTATCCTCCTGTTGCTTTATCTGTCTGAGACAGGTGCAGCCGATAAAAAGAGTCAATAATCTCTTTACTTCATGATGAAATATTAATTGACCAAGGTGTGAAAACAATATCTCTCCTGTTGGTATTCAACCATATTAATGACTGACAGTGCTCTTTGGTATGCTTTTGTTCTCCCTATGTTTTTTTTTCCTTCTTTTTAGTAATTTGACACTGCCAAATATATCTGAAATGAGTGCTTTGAAAACCCAAGACAATTGCAATATTTAATGAAAATGCAATGCTTGGCCAATTATTTTCTGTAATGTTTCTAAATTTTGCTGTGATTAGAGCACTTTGTGGTTGCTCATCTGCTTTTGAATAATTTTCATATTGTAAAGGAATACATAGGGATGCAAAAGCAGTATATTCTGTTAATTTGTTACTTTTGAATATTTTGGAAACTGAATGACAGTATTTGGTTGTAGCAAAATTGATACCTATATATACAAAAATAAATGATGCACGTAATGCCAAACAGCTTCTCAAATCTTGATTGTAAGGAGGTAACCATGACAACAGAATGACTTTAAGTGGGTATTCTTTTCAAAAGTTATTATGCCACTTTTTAAGATAATTACATGGAGCTTTTTTTTTTTTACTAGCATTTGCACACTTTAATCAGCATGAGGAAATTATTCCTATGATCTGAACTTTTTTTCTAATAATGAAGGATTCCAAAGTGTTGGACATTACAGTGTATGAGACCATCTTTTTCTTGTCATTTAGGACACTGCATCATAGTGACAATACTAGATTTGGTTGACTATTGTGCCTTTCATATATGCATACATTTAGCGGTTAATATCTGAATGTAAACTGATTTTATTCATTAAATCCATTTTAGAGTACTGACATTGCAAATGATTTCTATAGTGCTTTGTATTTTGAAAATCAACTATGCCAGTTTAAA
The DNA here is from genome assembly GCF_029633865.1 of Lampris incognitus. Lineage (NCBI taxonomy): Eukaryota > Metazoa > Chordata > Actinopteri > Lampriformes > Lampridae > Lampris > Lampris incognitus. The sequence goes on from NC_079211.1 coordinate 20,637,073, forward strand.
ACCAACTTTTTGTTGTTTCATGAAAGAAAAAATGTTAAATCATGCTGATGGATGTAGCAAACTTGAAATTACTTTTGCTTTTCCCAAATAAATTTTAATAATTTCCCTGGTATTTGGAGTTGTGAAGTTTGTTCGCTCAGGCGACCTCGTTCAGAAGAAGGCTCTATCCTATTCAGCCCAAACAATTAGGTTGCAGATGTTCATAAAGAATGCCATAGTCATTTAGCCAAACTAACAGCGGGGGGTTTGACAGCCCTGCACCTGGGGTGGAAGTTTTGAATGCATTAGCCATCTATGACACTTAAACTGCAATGATGGGCCAGCCCTCACTCGGTTATCTTTACAAACACACAAAAGCGCCAACGTCCTGTTTCCTTCTAGCAGGTGAAAGGTCAGATAAACAGCATGACAGTGGGGATGCCTCCCGGCTGCTTGACGGGCCTCGGGGGCATGTTAAGCAGGATACCCCTGCCTTCTCTACCGAGTGGAAAGTGGCATGTCGAACAACATCGGAGAGGGAGCCATGCTTGCCATGCACACGGTGTATGTACAGTCACCACACGTAAACCCTGTACTCTTACTGCCATAGAGAGCGGGAGATTGTCATTTGAGTTTTATCAGGTTCTTGTAGAGTTAATTAAATAGGGTAAGCGGTTGAGGTTTAAAATCCACGAGTGAGAATCTGTGAGTTGAAATTCCAGCAAGAGCTCTGGTTGGAGTAATTAGTGGGTGGCCTTGCATGATGCACAACCACACACGGCAAATATGAATTTTAAGTGTGTTTCATGCAATACGTTAGCTTCATGAGTAAAATGGTTTTGTACATTATTTTCATACCATCTGTGGTTGCGGCCTTCATTCCGCGAGTCGGAGAGCGTAACGGCACCAAAATGATTGTAACTAACATGACCTGTGATTGTTGGATTTCAAGTGTAGGATGTCAGAATCAAAACAAATTTGGCCCAGTCATTTCTGACTTTAAAGCTGCCAGCTACATCAAAGTAGGCTCTCCGGCTTCGGGGTAGCTGATGAGACAAAGTGGATGGACTTCAGCGAAGCAGTTTGCATGCATGCTCCATATCCTTCCTATGATAGTAGCTGTGAATCCGTAATGTGTTTCCTGACCACAGGATGGACCGGATGGAGTGGTGGCACTTCAAGGACGGGTCCTTGAGCCTTTAATTCTCCCTCAGGAACCAGCAGGGTTATAAACTGAAATCTTTCATCTGACGCAGCAGGGATGCTTTATATTTTCCCTTATGATGTGTAGTGTTTGTTATGCCTGTTGTAAAAGCTGTGATAATTTTTGAAGGCGGTTTATTGGTACAACCACCAGTGAAGCATTTTTAAATACTGATGACATTATCTGTATGATGTTTGTAATGGGATTTGGTTACTCGAGGCTCTGTCACACAGCCATTACGATGAAATGTGTTTTTTGTTCCTTCACTGCCAAGTACACTCCAGGGCTTATACCAGGGAATGTCTTAATTACAACCATTCAATCATAACACTGTTGTTTAGGGTCACCGAGGTGGATTGCCATGAGGCAGTAGGGGAAATGTGTGCCCACAATAACATGAGATGTTCTTTGGGCTCCCTGTTATTCCTCATTGTCATCGTGTTACCAAAGTTCACTGGCTCTGTCCTGCTCAGATGTTTCTTTCGGCCTCTTTCAGTTTAGAGATCCTGCTGATTAATTTAGGGCTTTTTGCGTCTGCCCATGTTAATGAAAGCTGCGAACAAAAAATCATTATTCAGCACTGCAACACGACAATACTGTACAGTGTTACATACATACAGTGTTACATAATGTAACAATACTGTACAGTGTTACATACATACATACATACATACAGTGTTACATAATGTAACAATACTGTATAGTGTTACATACATACATACATACATACATACATACATACATACATACATACATACATACATACATACATACATACATACATACATACATACATACATAGTGTTACATAATGTAACAATACTGTACAGTGTTACAGTGTTAGCCATATTACAGATAAAACATGCTTGCACAGTAAATTATCAATGTGTCTGCACGTTTGTGATGCGAGAGGACGGAGAACTTGGAACTTGGACATAAGTATGAATGTCAATGCATGCTAAACACAATGTCTTCTTTACAACCTGTAAAAATGAGTGTTTGGTGGCACTGAGGTAATGAGAGTCTATGTGTGCATTCACTTACCTACCTACACTACCGTTCAAAAGTTTGGGATCACCCAAACAATTTTGTGTTTTCCATGAAAAGTCACACTTATTCACCACCATATGTTGTGAAATGAATAGAAAATAGAGTCAAGACATTGACAAGGTTAGAAATAATGATTTGTATTTGAAATAAGATTTTTTTTACATCAAACTTTGCTTTCGTCAAAGAATCCTCCATTTGCAGCAATTACAGCATTGCAGACCTTTGGCATTCTAGCTGTTAATTTGTTGAGGTAATCTGGAGAAATTGCACCCCACGCTTCCAGAAGCAGCTCCCACAAGTTGGATTGGTTGGATGGGCACTTCTTTGAGCAGATTGAGTTTCTGGAGCATCACATTTGTGGGGTCAATTAAACGCTCAAAATGGCCAGAAAAAGAGAACTTTCATCTGAAACTCGACAGTCTATTCTTGTTCTTAGAAATGAAGGCTATTCCATGCGAGAAATTGCTAAGAAATTGAAGATTTCCTACACCGGTGTGTACTACTCCCTTCAGAGGACAGCACAAACAGGCTCTAACCAGAGTAGAAAAAGAAGTGGGAGGCCGCGTTGCACAACTGAGCAAGAAGATAAGTACATTAGAGTCTCTAGTTTGAGAAACAGACGCCTCACAGGTCCCCAACTGTCATCTTCATTAAATAGTACCTGTTAGAGCCTGTTTGTGCTGTCCTCTGAAGGGAGTAGTACACACCGGTGTAGGAAACCTTCAATTTCTTAGCAATTTCTCGCATGGAATAGCCTTCATTTCTAAGAACAAGAATAGACTGTCGAGTTTCAGATGAAAGTTCTCTTTTTCTGGCCATTTTGAGCGTTTAATTGACCCCACAAATGTGATGCTCCAGAAACTCAATCTGCTCAAAGAAGTGCCCATCCAACCAATCCAACTTGTGGGAGCTGCTTCTGGAAGCGTGGGGTGCAATTTCTCCAGATTACCTCAACAAATTAACAGCTAGAATGCCAAAGGTCTGCAATGCTGTAATTGCTGCAAATGGAGGATTCTTTGACGAAAGCAAAGTTTGATGTAAAAAAAATCTTATTTCAAATACAAATCATTATTTCTAACCTTGTCAATGTCTTGACTCTATTTTCTATTCATTTCACAACATATGGTGGTGAATAAGTGTGACTTTTCATGGAAAACACGAAATTGTTTGGGTGATCCCAAACTTTTGAACGGTAGTGTATATGTGTGTCATGATTTTGTATGTGTATGTCTATGTGTCTGTGTGCACATCATGGTTGCATGCATGCAAGGGTGTCAGTTGACTACATGATTTTTCAATTTCCAGAATTCCCCCTTTGCTGTCTTAAATGTTTACTGGGGCTGATAGCAGTGCAGCAAGGATACGTTGCATGGACTGTGCACTTAGCACAGGGCCATTCACACTTTCTGAGGCATGTGTGTGTGTGAGCTTGGAAAAGAGAAGGACTACGTGGATGGATGAGATTTGCCATGCACGGATGACTTTAAAGTTAGTTTTTGCTTAAGAATCACATGTCGGTTTTAATGGCGACTTCAATGATGTGGCACCTGATGCTCTACGAATCTTATAAGTTTTGCAGTGGAGCACTGAATTATTCCTTGGATGTGTGCTGCTGCTGCTGCTGCTGTGCAGGTGGGGCCTTTAGAAGTGAACCACCTTGTTTCAGCGTCTATTTTGTTACCCACAACGAACAAAAGACTTTCCTTTAAAAGTTTTTTTTCTCTGTTGTCTGATAGCCCCTGCCATGAATGGCAGCAGACATCTAATCTGATCTATCTAAATTTAAAATGAAATGACTGTTTGTGTCTCTGAAGAATGATGAGATTGCACATTAGACCAATCAAAACGGATCATGTTTTGGCTGATTAAGCTCAAATGAATACAACATTTGAGAGCAGGCTACGAGAGAGTATGAGCCCCGGGTTTTCCATTGAACAATGAGCAGCACAGCTTGGGTGCACCAAAAAGGTCGAGAATGCACTTCCATACACACAGCAGTCTACACCAACATGGTGGTGGGAGGTGGGGGGTTATATGTCTTCACATCAGGAAGGAAATTTCTCATGGATGTTAGGGGCGATTCCCCCCTCCATTCAACTGGAGCTCATTTGATGAGGTGGAGGGCTGGTGGGTGTGTACGCGCTCCAGTCACGAGCAAAGGAAAGGAAAGGGAGGGCAAATCATTGTAAATCCCATTCAGTGCCTTATGCATCCCACTGGCAGGGGAATGAAAAAAACGCTCTTCTTTTCCTCAGGATTTCGGATTTGGCACATCCTCTTTGCAGAGAGAGAGAGAGAGAGAGTGTGTGTATGAAAGAGAGAGAGAGAGAGAGAGAGAGAGAGAGAGAGAGAGAGAGAGAGAGAGAGAGAGAGAGAGAGAGAGAGAGAGAGAGAGAGAGAGAGAGAGAGAGAGAGAGAGAGAGAGAGAGGCATCGTATGCAAGAGGTTCACCTGAGTTTTCCCATCCACGGACTTAACTCCCCCCCGCCCCCCTCCTCCTCCCCTCTCCGTCTTTCCTGGCCACTGCCAATCAAACAAACAACGTTTTGTGAAATATCGGCTGTACCTTCAACGACTGGAGATCTGGAAATGAAGACAGATTTAACATTTTTCTGTCGGATTTGGATTGGGATTGCATATGCCTCAGGTGAGAAGACGTCTGAAAGTTTTGAGCGCATGTTTTTTCTTCTTCTTCTTCTTTTTGGGTTATGTGAGCAGACGGCTGAGCTGTTGACACTGCCATTCAATACGGGCCTTTAATGAACCGTGGTAGGCCTACGTTGCATTTGCGCTGTGTAAAAGAGCCATTGGTGCGCTTGTAAATCCAAATTAAGCCAATCTTAACTTTTGCTGTGCTGTATTCGGCGTGTGTCAACTTTTTTTTCTTTTCTTTGAGCAATCTCAAGTTTTTACTTATCATTATTTAGTCTGATTCACGAGTTGTACCTACATGTCGCCCGTTTACTTTTCCTGTGGTGTGACTTTCTTCATCAGAAAGCGCGTCCTGTCCCATCGTGGCTGGGGATTTCGTTATCTCCCCCCCCCCCCAAACAGCTGATCAAAAATATTTTCTATGTAAGGTTGAGCAAGAGCAAGAATATGCAACGTGCGACCCTACAAATTGGAAGCTCCCCGCCGAAAAAAACCAAAACCAAAACACGACTGATCTGGAACAGAACAACAATCTGATGGACAAAAGCGATGCCCTGCAGGAACCAGCTTGAGATAGTCAGCATAGGGATGGACACTAGGGGGAGGTGTGCAGTTGTTGTCTTTGAGAAGGACGTAATTGAAACGAGCGAGCGGGAAAGCGTTACGTGTGGCTCGTTTATATGACATGATAACGCCACATTTCACACAATCTATGGATGGCCTCCTCAACAAGGGCACGTTTTGAAGATGGAGTGAAAGGAAATCTGACGTGGTTTTGACCTCAAGGTGGCCTCCAGGGCCCCACTAATAATCATCGCTTTATCCATATAGGAATCAACTGGTCCCCAAGGCAGACATGTTATGCAGTCTTAAATCCATCCATCCATCCATTATTTGAACGGCTTATCCTGCTCTCAGGGTCGCGGGGATGCTGGAGCCTATCCCAGCAGTCGTTGGGCGGCAGGCGGGGAGACACCCTGGACAGGCCGCCAGGCCACCACAGGGCCGGTCTTAAATCGAATATGAAAAATAAACACCAGCAGCTCATTCAATGCAAGAGCTACCTACTGTAGGCCGTTGACGTGTTAGCAAAGTTGTTTGCATCTTTGCCTTTCATGATGGGTGAACATCACATCCCATAGCATCATGTGGATCATAACAGAGATGTATGGATCACCGGCTGTGGTTGAACAGTTGCTTATAAATAAGTGGGAGTCGTCTTTGGGGCAAGAGCTACCATATGGCCAGTGACTTGAAAAATAGATGAAAAGTGGCCTAATTTTCAGTGGAGTTTTAAAGCTAACAAACACACACACACACACACGCACGCACGCACACACTCACGCACATACACACAAGCACACGCAAGCACACGCACGCACACGCACGCACACACATACATACACACATGCACACACACACACACACACACACACACACACACACACACACACACACACACACACACATACAAATGATTTACAGGATATTACCTCATCTATAGTGTCCTCCAAAAGTATGAGAACAGCAAAGTCAGGATTGAGATAGGATAATGAATATGAGACATGACATATAGATAATGGGTAATAATTTAAGAACACAGCACCCCCCCCCCACACACACACCCATTTGTAGGTATTGGGGGTGCTGTATGTCTCTCATCGGCTTTGTAAAGTTGCCGTCGGTGACGCGAAATGATAAAACCAGTGTAAATGAGTCTGCAGAACCTACCATGTGTGAGGAATAGCATTTGCTAAAACATGAATTAAAAGTCCCCTTCCCCCTTTTTCGTCCATGTTCTCCCCTTCCCCCTTTTTCGTCCATGTTCTTCGACGCAGGTCTACCCCACATATAAAGTTAAGATATTTGATGTTTTTTGTTTTGTTAAACCCAATCTGCCAAGGAGGAAACCCAATTTGCACACTTTGTTTTGGATACAACACCAGCCAGGGCAGCGGTTCAGATTCTGACCTAATGATCCAACCTGGGCATTCAATATATGGTCTTAGACAGTCTTTTCCATGGAGCTAAAATGTTCTTCAGTATCTAGGCCCATCAGGCGCACTTTAAAACCCTTTTATTTCGTATGAATTAGCTTGGGTAAGTGTGGTTTAGTAATGCACTTTGTGCCCTTATGCTCAGATTTTTCATATTCTGGTTGAAAAACCTGAGCATTTGCTGTTCATGTCTTTTACAAAATCAAATGTCATTTTCCTAAATTACCCACTCGACCACGATCAATAGGAGTGTACACTGCAAGTGTTGAACACTGTTTCGATGTAATGCACGTACGCCACCCTAACCCTACACCTCGTTTCAAATGCTGCAGCCTGAAAAGTGATCTGTGTTTTCATACAGTTGGGTTTCCCCTGCTTTGTATGCGTTCCACTTGTTTCTCTGTAAAGCACATTTGGGTTTACAGTGCCAGAAATGTGCATCACAAATGAGAACCGAAGGCAGACGCTTCATGATATCCAAGTCAGGCATGATGTTATTGATTTAGTCTGACTTTACCACCACCCCGTCCTGCTCTCTCATCATAGTTTGGGGTGACAATTTGGGGACGGGGTAATTGTCAAAAACCAGTCAACCTGCAAATCCTGAGTGCATTGCCAATTTTCGGTGAAACGTATAATTTACTCAGAAGCCGCATTACCGGTGCTTCGAGCTTTCACCCTCAAATCGTTTTAGAGCCATCTTCCCGTCACGCTCCGTGTCTGGGTTCGACGGTCGCAGCTTCCCAAATTTTGTGACGTACAGCTGCAGAAAACAAAGCAGGGAAAGTTTGTGCAGTCTCACTGGCTTAGACTACCATTGAAACCTTTGACTTGTTGATTTAACATGTCAACATCAGTTGTTTTCCTTGTCACAAGTTAGTCGACGTGCCTATCCAGTCGTGTGGTATCCAAAGACGTCAGTAAAAACAAATATAAAACTAATGGATTTTTCTTTCTATCTTTCTTTCTCTCTTTTTAATAATGAGCTCTGCTGCAGAATGCGCTTTGGCTTACTCTGCGCCTTTTCTGTGTGGTGTTGATATTGCTTTTAGTGGAGTGTTTTCTGTACGCATACCTCCACATGATCAGATCATCCCAGAAATCTGACTCTCGACTCCGGGTATTATTCTAGTCATCCACTATAGAGGTCAAGTTATTTTAGCCAACAATAGCCCCCTATTCTCAGTGCTGATCTCCGGATTCAACCTCGGGGCTCCTTGGAGAGGACTCTGTCCGAGTCTCGGCGGCCGCCCTTGAATATCTCCTTCTATCAGCTGGGGAGCTGCTCGGAGGAGAGAGGAATGCTGCTATTTTGTGTGGGAAGCTCTTTGCAATAAAGTCCAAGTAAATAGGGAGTCTCATTGCCTCACTCATCACAGGCGAGGGGTAGTGAGGCCCCTTGGGTTGGTTGGACCTCTGGCGATACAAATTCTCATTAAATGCTGCTAGGTAGATCCTTCTATACAACCACCATCCCAAAATGACCAGGGCAGAGAGATAAGCTCTTTCAACGCCAGGAATCCACAGCAAAAGCCAAATATGTGTCTAGCTGGTGTTAGATAGTTAATGAAAACCACCTGTGTATTTTTTTTCTTGTTTCTCTGATTCCTTGTATGCTTCCTTTGTCCAGTCTTTCTGATGGCAGAACTTTCTAAATGTTCCTCTTTGCCCTGACCCAACAATAACTCACACATAAGCAGTCGCTTTATTTCACTTGTCCCTCCCTTGCAGTTCGTAAACATTTCTTGATCCTCTACCGTGATCACTGGTGCAGTTCGCCTATGAATTTGACGGACTATTGACATAACTTATTGTTAAGAAGAAAAATGTAGAAATGAGAGGCGGCTGACACTCGAGGGAGGTGCTCATACGGTGTTAGCCCTTCGGTCTGAGCACCACAGTGTCCTTGCTATTCATAATGAAATAACACGAGATAAAGAAACACTGAAATGCTGCTGAAATTCCGTTGTACATTTATGTAGGATAACGAAGTAGGATTCCTTAAAACAGGAACTCCCCCATCTTGCAGAAACAGTGAATTTGGTAAATACTGTTCTCTCACTGCATTCCCTCATATCCATACGTACTGCAGCTCAGGTTCAAATTAAAATAGTGACAGTGACAGGCAAAGATAGGGGCTGATTAATTTCACCGATGCTTCCTTTCATTTTGAAGGCATTCCTGAACCTTAAAATGCATTTGCTGATGACGAGGGGAGAGCTTTTTTTTTCTTTTGCAAAAAATAATTGCTAATGTTAATCAAGTCAGAATTCAACAGACAGCAAAGGATAAGCAATGGATAACAATGAGGACTCCTACACACTTGCCTGTTTTAGATAAATGTGGGTGAGTAAATCCCATGAAACATGGTTTTTGAGAAAGCAGCGACCTGGCACATAATAAGCTATGCCAATTTGGGATACCTGCCCTGTTGTCAATGTAGAAAACATTTTACAGACTTTCAGATGGCCAACTGAAACGTAATTGGCATTAGAAGCACCAGCGGTTATGACCAGGCTATAGCTAGTTATCGTCAGTAGCACTAACAGAGACTCGAGGATAAATGCTTTGTTGCGTATGTGGCCTTTGTTGGTTCATTGCTCGTCAAGTCAGAAAATGAATCCAGGGCCACAGCAGCAGATACATGGTGGCAGTTATATGGATATTACAACACTCAAAAGTGTTGCCGTTGCCTTGGAACAAGAATCATCCAGGACCCATATTGGTTTAAAGCCACCATCGTTCAAAATGCCGCTTACTCTGAGACAGCTGTGTGTGTAGGGTTGTGATTGGGTGGCTAGCATGGGGTTTCTCAAATCAGTGATTCCTGTTGCCCTGTCATTGGAGGTTACTCGAGGTTCATGGGAAAGAGAGCATTGGCAAGGCCTGAGGAAATTGCCAGTTTCTTCCCCTTAAGGCAATCAGCGGTGATTCACTGACTCAGCCCACACGGTCCGTCGGCCTTGTTGTCTCCAGTATCCTTAGCTGTTGATAATTATTAAAGACAATCAATTTTGCTCTCTTGGACATCTGACCAAATGGCAGTCATATTTGTGGCCTGCATCTTCTCCAGTTAGTTAAAATGCACAATGATACAGATCCCCAAACTTTGGCCTCAGACCAATCACAGCATGTTTTTAAGACCACTATATGATACTACTACAGCCCAGGCTAGATACCAGGGCTAAATAGACAGAATCAGAATCAACATTGCAATATATGCATGTGCAATAACCTATTTGTAAAAGACGCAATGTATGGCAAATTGGGCCCATCGGTCATGTTAGGCTAAAACTCATGCTGTTTGATAGAAGATAAAATCTGGCAACACATGCTTTTTTATGACTACTGTTGGAGACAAATATTCTAGCTAATCCTGAAGATGAATATAATTTAGCCTGATTTAACGACCTTGCATTATTTCCCCTTCATCAATCACCTTAATCATTGTTACATTCTTTGCAAATGGAAATTTGAAAGTTAAAAGTTGCTTATATTGAAATTATGTAACTCCATTTTATTTGTTAATATTGAAAGACTTTTTTTATGTGTTTTTGCAATATTGCTTTTTTTTTCTTTTCCCAATATCCTCCAGCCTAACCTGTTGGCATTCAAAGCCAAGTAAATATTTTAGATGTTTCCCGGCAAAAATATAATAGCTTGTCACGGAGGATTGAGACCCAGTAACCTTGCTTACAAAGAGCTAACAAAATGTGTTTTTTTCCCAGCAAGGGAAATAATTTCCCAGTGATAAAAATGATGACACTTGCAAATAAGTCGCCGCAGAGGAAGCGCCTGAGGTGTCCGGTGTGCCTGTGAGGCAGGTACAGGAAGATTTAGTCAGGGACAGGGGTTCTAAACATAGGAAACCCACCCAGATGGCCCATCACTGCGTCCCACTTGGCACCCCTCCCCTGGCAGGATGTAGGAAAGGCCTAACTCCCAATAACGCAGAAGACAGGGACATAGTGGATATCATCCTCTTCCATATTAACAATGAAATCAAAGCCAGTCTGCCAGTCAGTCTGTCGCCTGACTTGACCTGGCCTTGTGTCCAGATGACAGAGGAAGTGAGCTTTATTTCTTTCGCAATGAGAGAGTGAGAGAGAGAGAGAGAGAGAGAGAGAGAGAGAGAGAGAGAGAGAGAGAGAGAGAGAGAGAGAGAGAGAGAGAGAGAGAGAGAGAGAGAGAGAGAGAGAGAGACATAAAATATAAAGCCTAGGGCTGGCTGACTCCACATCCCAAAGAGCAGGTCTGCTTGATGGCCCGGCTGGCCTCCTGGCTGGCCTCCCACTTGTAGCAGGACATGCAGAGCTATTTCAGAGTACCGCTGCCCTGGTCCTTAGCCAGCCACTGTGACACTGAAATAGCTATTATGTGTCTGTGTTGTCACTTTCATTCTGCAGCTTCATAAACCACCAGATGAATGTGCAGTTCAGCTCCCATATATCATCCGCAAATGGTTCATTTTAAGGTGAATCTATACCCTTAATATCTGATTTCGTTTGAATGCATTCTATTTATTAAAAAATTATAAGATATATCACAACTTACAAAGGAAAACTTTGAAAAGGCAAAACCTCGGAACAAATGAAAATGATATTGTTCTTTAAGACAGAATTGAACAGTCTTTGTTGCAGGCGTAATTATTATATCGCGTTATACTCTGCTAACAACCCCTCTCCCCGGGCTATACAGACAAAAATTGCACATATAACCACGTAGTGAAAACAGTGTGAAGAGAAGACTGGATTTTTTTCCCTATCATATTTGCGTGATATGTGAAAAGCTTGTTTGCATTTTTGAAAAACTCCCACGCTGCATCCTTTATGCTAAAATGAGACTCTCAAAAAGGCTTTATTTGTTTATATAACGTTTCTCTTTTCCTGTTCCTGTCATGTGACTCATCAGAAACAAAACTACAGAGAAGCAAGGAAGCACTAATGGCAACATCTCCTCACTGTCCATGAAAAAGGGAAGTGAGGGAGGCATGAACCTGATGAAGAAAACAGGAAATTTGTTAGCAATGAAAAACAGCAATGCTTTTTGCAGACACGTCAATGTGTCCCGTCTTCTAGCCTAAAGGCGAACAGCATCACTCATCTCCATGATCACCTTTGATGCGCTTATAGCTTCTATCTTTCAGACTGGTAAAAAAAAAGAGGCTTTACATTTTTAACTGGCTTTCAGTAACTTATGGCAGCTAGGCTCCTACCACATTATGTGTTTGATTTATCTATTTTCACAACAGGGCCCCTCTATTGACTAGTTCAGTATTCCTCGACTGTGACAAATGTCATAAGCGGAAGGTGGCTCAGTGAAAGGAAAGGGTGAATGCAGATATGAACGATTGACTTACATATGATTTACATACTTTCTGTAACCAGAGTAATACTACAGTTGATTTCACAGTAATTCCCAGACAATGGATTGGGTTAAATCACCATATTGGTTCAGACGTTGAACTCTGGTGAGATGCTTTCACCTCAAACATTTCACTGATTTTTTTTTCAGTTCGTATGAGATAAATCCCCTCTGTTGAGGTTTCAGTGAAAACATTCAAAAACCCTTGTTTTCAGGAGTTGTCCGCAAGCATGTTGGACAAACAACATTGAGACATAAGTTTTTGTTGTGTGTGGCTTTAAGGGACTAGACATAGGGACAGTTCACCCCAAAATCAAAAATACGTTTTCCTCTTACCTGTAGTGCTATTTATCCATCCAGATCGTTTTGGTGTGAGTTGCCGAGTTTTGGAGATATCAGCTGTGGAGATGTCTGCCTTCACTCGAATACAATGGAACTGGATGGCACTCGGCTTGTGTCGCTCAAAGTACCAAAAAAATGTCATTTAAAAAACTCAACAGCAATGTCTCTTTCCAGAAATCATGACCCAGTTACTCAAGATAATCCATGCATCTTGTTGTGAGCGGTTTCATGTAAGAACTGTTTTCTTAGATCGAACTACACCCACATGAAACTGCCCACAACAACGTCTGCGGATTATCATGAGTAACCGGGTCATGATTTCTGGAAATGTATTTTTTGGCGCTTTGAGCAACACAAGCCGAGACATGTATCCACATGTATTTTTGATTTTGGGGTGAACTGTCACTTTAAAGCCCCAATCTGCAATTCACATACTTGCGGCAGGACACCTCCAACTCCTCCGACTCCTCCAACACCCCCCACCGTCAATTCTCACCCTAACCTTAACCACTCACCTTAACCAAATGTCCACAGCGTCATCAGTTGCCTGGCAGTGAAATAACCAAAGTGGGAGGAGACAGAGGAGTTGGAGGCGTCCTCAATCCGCCGCCAGGCTCTTCTCTGTTGCGACAGTCCGCATTCCCCAAACTTGGTATAGTTGAGTCCACACCGGCCGCATGGTCAGTATGGGAGGGGGTTAAGTCCCCCCTACCACACACACACTGTGCCTACGATATCGGCCTGTCGTAAAGACGTTACAGACAAAGTGTCCTTCATGTGAGCCGACAGCGTGCCATCGTAGACTCCGACCAAATTCTACCAGTGTCCGAAAATTTCCGCCGTCATCGCGTAGTGCGGCAAGGAATACGATAGAAATCACTGCGTGACCAACACGGTTAAAGAAAAAAGTGTAGTGATTGCAATTAACAGAATATGCAGTTATTTTAATATAAGGATTACACTGCTCAGTAGGTTATTCTCTCGTTTTCTGTGTGTGTGTGTGTGTGTGTGTGTGTGTGTGTGTGTGTGTGTGCTCATACGTGTGTGTGTGTGTGCTCATACGTGTGTTGCTGCTGTCTTGGGAGTCGTCATCAATCGTTATCGGCCAGTTTAAAATACGTGTGTGCAGACCGTTTCGTTAAAGATGTCTTGAGATATCACTGTACCGCAAGTTCACTTTGGAGGATTGTCAGCCCGTGTTGTTTCTTCTTTATGAGTTTCTCAAGACCAAAACTGCATCTACGTGTCTGTGAATGTTCGCATTCCATTCAAATCGCAATTGCATCTACGTGGTTTTTCCGCGAGGCCATTTTGAGTATCTGCGCGACCGGGTCGCCATTTTGCCGCGGCCACTTTGACCGTTTGTCGCCCTTCGTATGACGTGTCATTTCACTTCAACTCGCGCAGTGACAAGTGGATTTATTAAAACCTGTTCCCTTTCGCACAGTGTGACGCACACTAGAACGTGCCACACGTGTGGTGTGCGGCTTAAGTCACACGGTATCTTTTCCTATTCTGTTATTTTTAGAATTTTAGTAAACGTGTCGCTTCTGAGTCAACTTTGGATCCGTGAGCGCTGGCCAAAAGACGTTGTCCGGAATAGAGAAAAGGCTGATAAATCACGGCCGTCAGATCGACACTGGGTCTGCATTTGAATAGTGGAGACAACTGAAAGCCTCGAGGATTTTCAGGCGTCTCAACATCATGATGGATTAGAGGATGATCGGCAGCCTACCGGCCGAGTTGGTTCAGCCGTTTGAGCTGCGTGAGTGAGTTCAGGGAGGCCCGGGGTCACTGGCAGCCCACTCCCCAAAGCGTTTACATGATACGTTTCTGCAAATACACAATATCAGTGCCTTTATTGTTTACAGTACAGCACTCGTATTGTTGTGAAACCCCATTTACATGTGCCACTGTTTTGAAATTACGGATTGGGTCTTCAAAGAACAAAATGCATTGGATTAAATGCATTAAATTTAACGCTGTAGAGCTGGAACAGATTTTGCACCTCTTGAACCTTGAAACTCTCCCAGCTGAGGTCATTGACGGGTACATTTTGAAGCCATTTTTCTTCTAAAATTACAGTTAACTGACACATTTTGCAGCCCTGTGATGGACTGGCGGCCTGTCCAGGGTGTCTCCCCGCCTGCCGCCCAATGACTGCTGGGATAGGCTCCAGCATCCCCGCGACCCTGAGAGCAGGATAAGCTGTTTGGATAAGGGATGGATGGATGGATGGATGTTAAAAGAATAAATCCTGCACATATAGTGCCTTTAAGGGAGGCTACATTTGTATCAGGGGAGGGGGCATGTACAGGGCACGTACGGAGGCAGCGCTAGGCTCATGTATCCTCAAACCTCCTTTAGCACTTTCTTTCAGAGAAGACGGCTCTGGGTTTGCAAAGGCTACCCAAGGCATGTTTACAGATTTGCATTGACAGGCTGCCATTTACACCCATTCCTGCCCTGACAGCAAGCTAGGTCTAACAGAGACATCAAAGTATGGCTAGATACACATGTAGTGTTAACTGACATAGTCGTCAACAAAAACTTCAGACTGCTGGCATTCAGTTCATTTATATACATCTGGCGTTCCATCATGACAGAGGCATGCAGCAGCGAGGGACCAGCTGTGTGAAGCAATATGTCTTGTGTATCTAATACAGCCATCTTCGTTTATGTTCCCTGTCACACTGGTATGTCCGAGAATAAGGCTGACAGAACTTATTCATTGCCCCATCTCTCTCGTGATCTAAATTAGATTTTACCTCCCAGAGCAAGTTGTTCATACTTATAATTTCCTCTCATTTATTGTAGTTTGAAGAAAACAACAATATCAAAAGTTTTTTTTTAGGTTTCTAAAAGCTTTATATTTGTTGGAGTAGAGCAACTGGGGTTGGGGCAAGGTGAAGAGAGAGGACTCCCACAGTGGGAATGGGTTTTCACAACAATGAAGAAATCACATTTCTCGAGCTATCCATTGTGTCATGTATTTACAAGGATATTCCCGGTGGGCTGACTCCCTGAGAAGAAACCACTAAATGATTGCCAATGTGTCAGAGTGTTTTGTGTTTGTTAGTTTGTTTTGTTTTATTATTCACAGGGAATACTCTCAGTCAGATTTTAATTATTTCTAACAGTTCAGTGTGCATGTTTTGAGTGCAGAAAAAACTATCCTCTGTGAAAAATTTTGCTCATTTCAAACCACCTTGCACTATGAGGTCAGACTGAATTAAATGGAATACTTTAACAAATTCCCAAGTAGTTGTTAAACATTTGTTTTCAGGTGTTTCCACTGAAAACAGGCTGAAAGATTAGTACACATATCAACAAAAAGCCTTCTTATCAATGAGCCACTGGCTCCTGAGTCTGCTGAGGTAGAACAGGTCATCCGGTAACTGGAGGGTTGCCAGTTCGATCCTCGGCTCCTTACAAAAAATGTCGATGTGTCCCTGAGCAAGTCACCTAAAACCCCAGCTGTACTCGATGAGCTGGCTGTTTGTTACCTTGCACGGTTGACACCACCGTCGGTGTATGAGTGCGTAGGTGCGTGGGTAAATATGTGAGGCATTTATAAAGTGCTATTTTCCGAAGCACTTTGCAATTATAAAGCATATTGGAAAAAAGCGCTATGTGGTAAATGCAGTCCATTTACCATTTAGCAAAAAATCCTCAAAGGGCATTGCATAGCCTCGATCTGTATGTGGGAGAATTTTCCCACATTTAAACTTCTACTTTTGCGTCCTGTATAATCCTAAAATAGCAAAAGGAGTGAAACAATGTTTGAAATAACTTGTATTTTATCCTATTAGATGAAATGGGGAATGTTAGTTCTTGTTGGTTGAAGCAAATCACTTAAAGCCGCAGCTTGTCTCCTCGACATCAGCTGGAACGTATGGGAAACGAGGGGAACCAGTCTTGACTATTTTTCTGGCTCAGTGCCACCCTGCACATTTGTAAGGAAGCAGTTAAGAAGCCTATCACCGTCCATTTATTTTCATCAATGATTTTGGATAGAAAGTGCAAAAAAACAGTGGTGTTCCTACCTTGCAGTTGGAATAAATGGAGGTAATTACTCTTCAAGGAGTGGACAACATACCCTCGGAAAACAACAAAACAAAACATGGTTTACTGGAAATTTAATTGTGAACTAAAGCATGTTGTATGTATGAAGTGGTGTCCTTGGAGTTTGCCACTGTATTTTGGTGAGCTGAGGATTTGGAAGTTGTGGTGTTGCACACAAAGTGATAACAGGCTCCTTTCGCTTGCTTTGCCTGCTCATTGAACCAGCCAACTGCATATTGTGTGTGTGTGTGCCAACTGTACACCAACTCACACTGCAAAGGAGCACTGCTTTGGACCATTGCCTGTAGTAGTGTTGGCCACATCTCGTCTCACATCTTGTTTATTTTAGAAAAAGACAGATTTGGTGCCCTTTCAAGTGCACCGAGTGATAACGTATATAACATTGCAAATGTTGGTGAAAAAACATGCTACGGAGGGTCACAGCATACTGAGCGAACGTGTTTATTATCATGACAAGATAACCTGTCCCCCAAGAAATACTCTCAAAGTGTGTAGTTTTTCTTGGCATCCGCTGCACATAACTGTACATTTGAAAGATTTGCACTTTTAATTACGTTTGACAGAACGCAAACAATTTCTAATGGGTTATATATCTTCTCGGGCCATTTATATAAATAACAGGCTCACAGTGTCTGCTTATATCGGGGCACACCCAGTATAAACTCCATAGTGGTGTGGACACATAATCTTCCATCCATATGGAAGTTATTGACATCTGGCATTCACCAGCTCCATCACTGTGACACACTAGCTCTATGGGGAGAGGAGAGAAGAAATAACAACTGCTGAAGCATCCTAGTAATGGCTTAGAATGGCTTAAAGTCACCTTGTGTAAGGCTTAACACTGGCCCCTGTTCCATTTCTCATCAATCTAAAATATCTGGCTGACAGAGGATGTTAGAGAATGCTTTGGCCTGGAGCCAAATCTGGAGATAGGAGCACATTAACTTACAACTTGCGTTCACTCAGTGGCGTCTCCCTCAGCAATGAGCGGGAACCAATAAGGATGATGAGTGACAGATCCAAAATCGAGACTAGTAAATCTTACACACATTAACCCCACACTCACCCCGGAAATGGACCGTTTGTCAGGAGTATTCGGCTCACAATAGATCAACCTTTATGTCTTGGATCTGTATCAGTTCTGCAAACCTCGGTGTGTGCGGGGGCTATTTAGTCCTCTATTCTGCTTTACACTAGGGGGGCATATTACCATAAATCGGATTATATGCAACAGGTAAAGCCTTCTTTTTATGGAAAATACACACTTATGACAGATTTCCTCCATAAAGATGCTTCCCATGTCATCTGTCTTGGGGCATGCCAATCAGCCATGGCATTTCAGAGAGATTTGCATTTTACGGCCTGTCAGGAGCACATCTGTGAATATGAAAATAAGTGTGCTATCTCATAAGCGATCATGCTGGCATCCGTCATTGAGACTCGGCTAATGCGTTACCGAAGAGCTCAAATCTCACTGCACCTCTCACACACAGAAAATCCCTTTCTCCCACACTAGAGCCTTACCACATGCTGCACATTCCACCAACTCGCCCCTATTTACATCCCTGTTTCCCACGGACAATCCTCACCAAGGCGTTTTTGTTGTAGAATGTGTGTGGACGTAATGTGTTTTCTCTCTGCAATTTCTTGTTGTTCATCTTGCACTACCACCTAGTTACCGTCCTATCATGCTGTGTTATTCATTCATTTTCCACGCCACGTATCCTAATGAGGGTCGCGGGATGCTGTGTCATGTACTGTGCAATTTAGCAAGTTGTCATTATGTATCTGCACCGACGTTGCCTTTTTTATTGAACACAGGAAATGCGATTCCAAAACTGATTCTGATCACAGGTCTCCACTAATTTTATTTTATTCATCTGTTCATTTATTTATCCATTCCATTCATTTTAACTTGTACTGTTATGCTGTTTGATTCAAGTTCACATCCCTTGAAGTTGCTTTGAATTGTACCTTCCATCTGGAGCCACAGGGAAATACTTGGGACAACTTTCCACAGTAAGCAGAGAAGACGCTAAATTCATGAATAATACAAACGTTCAAGGAAAGATGCCAGTGGGAGGTCCAGAGTTAGCCAGCTGGGACCCCGACTTATTTTTTTGCTAATTGGGCTTGAAATCCGCAAGGTAATCCTTCCTTTTGTTCCTTTTGCTCAGTATGTGTAGGAAAATCTGTCATTTCCAAAGTGATGGCTGTTTGGTCTGCTCTAATGAGTATTTCCTTTCTCACTTTTCCCTTGTCCTCACCTTTGGGGGGCCCTGCATTGGGTCCTGTGTATATTTGTGTCCGAGTTCTGCTTATCTAGGTGGGCCCAGGCAGTACAGACATGTGTTTGAGAGTATAGACAACCAGATACACACACTTAACTCACAAGGGCCCTGCTCTCAGTGTCAGAGGACACAGTCTTTTGGTATGTGGCTGCACAGTATTACTATTGAGAGAAAGCATGCTAACTATTGGCCAGAGAAGAGCAGCAATCTATGTTGTGTTGTGTTGTGTCTTGACGTGTCGTGTTGTGTCATGTCGTGTTGTGTCTTGTCATGTTGCATTGTGTTGAGTCTTGCCATGTTGTGTTGTGTCGTGTCATGTTGCATTGTGTTGTGTCGTCGTGTTGTGTGTCATGTCGTGTCGTGTCTTGTGCTGTGTCGTGTCATTTCGTGTTTTGTCTTGAGTTGTGTTTTTTGTGTTGTGTCGTGTCATGTCATGTCATGCCATGTCATGTTTCATTGTGTTGTGTCTTGCCGTGTTGTGGCGTGAATTGTTGTGTTGTGTTGTTTCTTGTCGTGTCGTTTCGTGTTGTGTCTTGTGTTGCATCGTGTGGTTTCTTGTTGTGTTGTGCTGTGTCTTGTCATGTTATCTTGTGTCTTGTGTTGTGTTGTGTCGTGTCTTGTTGTGTCATGTTGTTGTGTCTTGTCTTGTCCTGTTGTGTCATGTCATGTTGTGTCTTGTCGTGTCGTATCGTGTCTTGTCATGTCTTTTTGTGTTGTGTCTTGTGTTGTGGCGTGGCGTGTCATTTTGTGTCGTATCTTGTCTTGTGATGTGTTGTCATGTCGGGTTGTGTTGTGTCGTGTCGTGTCATGTCATGTTGTTTTGTGTCGTGTCGTGTTGTGTTGTATTGGGGATGGGACTGAAGGTGGTGGCAGGTTCACATCTCAGTCAAGACAATGTGTAGGGGAAACCCTGCCTCTCCTCTGGGGAAGAGTTAAAGATCTCTGAAAGAGGAGGCTCATCCAGGCAGGAATGCACTGCTGAGAGCCAAGCTGGGAATTCAAAGACCACCACTAGTCCCTGCTTCAAACCCCAAACCTAGTTTAGTTTAGTAAATGTATTTATATCAGGGACCATGTACAAAATACATTAATCTCAAACAGAGAAACAATGCTTTGTACCATTTAGCTACTAGCTAATTTCCATCTGCAGTCCCTAGGCAGGAGAACAGAAACAATAAAACACAGCCAAGCCTCTCATGTCCACTACAAATGGACCAAAAACCTATTGACACTCACACAGGCACACACACACACACACACGTCATAGAAATAAACACAAAGCCAAGCTGGTAATGATTCAAAGACGACCACTAGTCCCTGCTTCAAACCCCAAACTTGTTTGTTTTCTATTGGTTTTAAGATTATTAGATGTCGCAGCTTGCATTCATGTAGATGAATTGTTGATGCATTTTGTTTGGTTTGAACTGATCCTTATATCAGTCAGCATTGATATTATGGATCGAAAGAGTCAAGCCAGCCTTGGTGGGCTCCTGCCTCTAAAACCTGGTCCTCTGTTATGTCCGACAGAGATGAATGAGGATCGTTGAAATGTGAATTACACTATTATGGAGGCTATACATCTCTTGCTGACATCAAAGATGGTATGGATAAAAAAAGTCCAAGCAGAGCAGCACCAACAATAAAATAAAAGATAAAACGTTGTTTTGGCTCATAGAGTTAAACTTTACGGTTCTTCTATGTAATTATATCTTTTAAACTCCAGACAACTCATGGATTCATCATTCTTCTTAGACTAGCTCCTATGAATTAACGTGCTATTTGGGATCAGGTCCCAAGTGTTAACGCAAACAAAATATTTATCAAAGAGGAACCCTCCTCCATTTTGCTCCCCGGTTGGCAGGATGCATCAGAGGAAAGCCTTGTGTATACGTACATGGAACATAGCTGTCAGGAATACAGAGGTTTGGCCGCGCCTCAGTCTGATGATCTGCTACTGGTGCTATACGGTGGAAGTTTTTTTTGTGTGCCCCCCCCTTTTTTTCCCCCCTGAATTGTACTTGGCCAATTACCCAACTCTTCCGAGCTGTCCCGGTCGCTGCTCCACCCCCTGTGCCAGTCCGGGGAGGGCTGCAGGCTACCACATGCTTCCTCCAATACATGTGGAGTCACCAGCCGCTTCTTTTCACCTGACAGTGAGGAGTTTCGCCAGGGGGACAGGTGCCCCGACCGACCAGAGGAGGCACTAGTGCAGTGACCAGGACACATCCACATCCAGCTTCCCACCCCGCAGACATGGCCAATTTTGTCTGTAGGGATGGACGCCTGACCAAGCCGGCGATCCCCGTGTTGGTAGGCAATGGAATAGATCGCCATGCTACCCGGACGCCCCTAGGTGGAAGATGCTTTTTTTTTCATGTACTTATATGTGTGCAAGTACCTCTGAATCACAGTCACTTAGCTGTCTAAAAGGTCAAATTGAAACCTAAATGTGTTTGTGTGTGTGTGTGTGTGTGTGTGTGTGTGTGTGTGTGTGTGTGTGTGTGTGTGTGTGTGTGTGTGTGTGTGCCTGAATGACAACGTACATGTCTGCATGTGCCCCTTTCAAGAAGGGGATGTTCAGAGCAAGATATGTGCTTTGTGTCAGTCAAGGTACTGCCTTACATTGTGCATATAATATTGAGTTCATTCATCATTTATGTGCCAAACTGCTGTTTGCGAGTGCCGTGTTTACTCATTCAAGCTTTTCAAATTCCCATGGGATTGCTTTTACTATTTATCATCGGAAAAAAATGCTCCTGCTATAATCAGTCTGTTGGAAAAGCACCAATTTTATGGTGCGTTAGTTATTCCACGTACATCAGTTATTCTAAAACAAACACTGAGACAGTTTGGAGAAATGGCCATCGTTTGCTTTTTGTAAATACTGCAAACACCGTTCCCTTGAACGCCATCCCGGTCCGGGTTCCCTCGCTTTCCTATTGCTGTGTGTGTTTTCACCCCTAATGATATCCAGGTGGGGCATAAGTCACAGTGACACTTTTACACATGATCAACTGTAGGTGTGGAAACTGAATGGGAGCTAATAGCACCCTGAGGGTACCTCAGGATGGTAATGACATTCTAGACTGGCCACATTAACCAAAGAGCGTGTCAATGAAGTGAATGCGTTGGGAATGAGTCAGGGGCCGATGGTCTCCATGGCCATTTCAGAGACGAAAGTGTCGCGTTTTGCACAGGATTGCCTTACGTGTGGGCCATGATGCGTCTGCCTGGGTGTTTCTGAAGAGTCCTGGGCGTGGGTGCTTTTCCTGCAGATTGCCTTACAGCTTGTAAATGTAATGAAGAACATGCTATCAGAGCTGCTGTCGTGTTAGATTCCAGACTTCTGAGGTGGTGTGGGATTTTGACAGACTGCGAGGGGTGCCGTCAAAACCGTTGGGTCCTATCTGACCTCAATTATGTTTTTTTTTTTTTTTTTTTTCACGGATATGATGCAGCTGCTCTTTTCGCTCCCTCAGGTCTGGTGATTTGCTTTTCTATGACTCCACCCACCCTTGACAGTCCCAAAGACCAACTAGTGATTCCAGTCCACGAAACACTGACCATTACATGCAGGTAAGTACAGTGGGCAGCAGTCGTGAAGGACGAGCTGTATGTGACCACACTTCTGGAGATGCCACACCACATCCAGGACTTGCATTGCTGCAGTACAGCAATTGTTAGTCTGTCCACAGCACATTACAGGGATTTGCCGTTGTAGGAGCAACTCTTACTGCTCCACTGCCCACCCACCGATACACACACACACACACACACAAACTCACGCACACCTGTCGGACAAAACACCACGCATGCAATTCTCTCTTACAGTCAGAAAAAAACCCCCAAAACAAAACAGAAAAATAGTATCGGTAAAACTTAGCCAAACTATCGTTTTAACACATGAGCTATAAAATATGGAACCATTTAAAAATCTGCCCTTATCCTTATGAAATCTCAGCTATGCTTTTTGCTGCCAAGACTCTACTCTATTAATATTTTTTTTCCTTCAGTAGCAAGAATTATGTCTTTGGAAAGTGGCTGATATTTTTGGCCATGTCTGAGTGTGATTTTTAAATAGTTGTTGGCATGTAAACCTCACATGGCAAGTGCTCCTGAGAAAACCACTGTTCAAGAGGAAATCAGTTTCATTTTAGCCCATTTAGTATTTACAATTTGAAATCTGATAGTTAGGCGCTATTCATGGAGGTATTAAAAAAACCCTACATCATTGCCCCATCCATTACTTTTGGGATAGTCCATTTCAATCATTATATCTCGGCACCGTCTGCAAATGTGGACATTGGTAGATGGCAGAAACATTTGGTGAAAGCATAGCTATCATTTTACAGACTGCCGTAATGACTCTACTTAATCTCATTCATAACGTCCCCCAGTAAAATTTACTTACCATAACTGAATTTCTTTCACAAAGCACGATAGCGGTGTGGATGCAGAGGGAAATTTAGATAAACACTCACATGCACATGTTTGCAAACACACTGAAACGCGCACGCGCGCACACGCACACACACACACACACACACAGACACACACACACACACACACACACACACATGCATGCATGCATAACTTCGACCTGGTACCTTGCCTCGTTGTGAGAGTTGTCCCATTATCTTTGACATTTCATCCTCTCAGGGGCCAGCGCACCCTGGCCTGGGCCTCGCCTGATCAACCTCTGGTGGGACAGGAGCTAACCGATCGTCAGGCCCAGCTACGGCCCACCAGCCCCCCTGGACAGAGGTCTGCCATAGTGAGGGAGTGCCAGGGGGTGCCTGGCAAACCTTACTGCAAGAGACTAGTTGTTAGCTGGGCACAAGGCAATGACACTGGCTACTACCGCTGCTACTACAGGGATGTCAAGGCGGTCATCGATGGCACCACTGCCACCAGCATCTATGTGTTCATTAGGGGTGAGTCAGACAGATAGACAGACACACAATGCACACACCAATGCACTTGCACAAACACTATCCGGCATGTACACACACTGCGCCAGTAGATTGAACATGTTTATCATGCCAGCTCCTTGCAAAAAAGTTTTTCAACCTTTTTCTCATTCAGTGGTAATGGTCAGAGCATAATATACATCTGTTAAGAAAGTGATGTCCTGGGCATACAGGTAGCATAGCGGTCTGTTCCGTTGCCTACCAACACGGGGATCGCTGGTTCGAATCCCCTTGTTGCCTCCAGCTTGGTCGGGCGTCCCTACAGACACAATTGGCCATGTCTGCGAGTGGGAAGCCGGATGTGGGTGTGTGTCCTGGTCACTGCACTAGCGCCTCCTCTGGTCAGTCGGGGCGCATGTTCGGGGAGGAGGGGGAACTGGGTGGAACAACGTGACCCTCCCATGCGCTACCTCCCCCCGGTGAAAGTCGTCACTGCCAGGTGAAAAGAAGCGACTGGCGACACCACATGTATTGGGGGAGGCATGGGGTAGTCTGCAGCCCTCCCTGGGTCGGCAGAGGGGGTGGAGCAGCGACCGGGACGACTCGGAAGAGTGGGGCAACTGGCTGAGTACGATGTAGGAGAAAAAAAGGGGGAAAATCCCCCCCCCCCAAAAAAAGTGATGTCCTCTCTTCTTGTGTGTGTGTGTGTGTGTGTGTGTGTGACATAGTTTTCTTTTTTTTTTTGACTCCAGAATTCGATATGACTTGGGAGTATACAACATATGGGATCGTGGTGCTTAGTCTGGACTACTGCTGTCACCAACCAGAACGTGTTTCATCTCTCACTTTTATTTGCCCTCGACCTGGTCCACCGCTTTGACGCTTGCATGTGGGGTAGCTGTCTCTAATTTCTCTTTTCCTTGGGAAGTTCACAAGAAAATCACAGACGTTGGACTGAAATAGATCTCCTGTTTAAAAAAAAAACAAAAAACTTCGATATCAAAGTGCCCCCTACATTATTAGGGTTTAAAGTTGTTGATTCGGCCTCAGTCACCCCCTGAGAGTTGGCAGGCGTCTTGTTTTGAAAATAAGAGATGCAAGGAATCTGATAAAAATGGGTAACGAGCCGCCCTATTCTCTTCCCTAATTAATGGAAGGATAGCGTATTCACCTCCAAACCTGCAAATATTACGCGGCATTTATTCCCATTCATCTGTTGCCCGTCATAGAAAGCCTTTCATGTGGTTTCACTGTCAGATCAGATGAGAGTTTCACAATGGAAGGGGATGTGCCACTAATTCTCTCCTCAAGACCACCGGCTGCCGGTACAGTAACAGGATTCAGAGCGCGAAAGCCGAAGTCTCCTTGTCTGTATTCATTCAGAGCAAAACAGCTTTTCTGCCTCTGTTTACAGAAGATTGATTGTGATGCTTGCCTCAAGGGTTATGTCTGTTTCTCCCCCTGCCTGTAGGGGAGAGCGGGCAGAATTGGAAAGGGGGTGGGGGCAGGCGAGGGTAGCAGAGACAGATGATTGTCATGTAGGGGAATCCTGCTGACCAGTTCACTCATGTGAAGCATCTGTTTATCCCGTCTGACAAGGTGCCAAAACAGTTTCCACAGATCTAACCAGGGGGCCGATCAGACGCAGCTGAAATCACAGGCCTGAACTTACAGCAGAATGAAAAGGGACATGTGGCTTCGGTTAGGCGGGCAGGCCTCGTCCCTTTGCACCCTCTGTGCTGTACGTTGTCATTCAGGCACACACACACACACACACACACACACACACACTCCAGCCCACTCGTGCTCTACACCCATGGAAGAATACTTGCCCAGCCATCTACACACAAACATACCCAGACACATATGCACATATGCCCACACACACACACACACACACACACACACACACACACACACACACACACACACAAACACAAACCCAGGCTCAGACTCATCGCCTCCCTCCCCTTTCCAAAATCCACATGCTCCAGGGAGCCACCGCCTTTGGTAGGGGATATCTCATCTTCCAAAAGCAATTCCAGTCTTATACCTGTGGTGAATTATTGTGAAGTACTTCAACTGTGAGGATTTTTTTGTTGTTTTTTTTTGCATCTGTGTATTTTGACCACTGTAACACAGAAACATAAGCCTCTCAGCAGGACCCGTGGTTTGGGCTTCCAGCAACTTGAAGTGATTGCTTTGAGTGCTGTGGAAAAAAACAAAGCTTGTGAATATAAGGATAATAAATGGCTTAGTGGTGAAAAAACCAGCCAAGCAAGTAATACTCTTGTAACATCTTTTCTATCGTGTAGAAGCCTCTGTACTGAGAGAAAAGCCCATCAGATTAACTGTTTTCTAAAAGCCCGTCCCTTGCGGTGGGAATATAAGGCTTGTGCAGCAGTAGAAACCTCCCAGGCGAGATGTGATAATATGCAGGTAATATGCAGGTGGCATTATTGCGCTGATGTCTGCCAAGGTGCGAGCTGACAATAAAGAGGAGAGCATCACTAACCGACATCCCCGGATGAGAGCTAACACTATTTAGAGGTAGATTAGACAACCCTGGGCTCTGCATTGTTGCTTAGTCACACGTTTAGTAGGTACAAATGTGCCATGACAGACCCGGTGGGCTCTGAGGATTCTGTCAGGTTGTAATCGTGATAAACTCTCTCCACAGCACATCTTTGGGGTCATTACCAGGCCCTGACATACACGTATCTGTCAGACCGCCCAGATAATAGCTATCGTTATCCCAGCTTGTAAAGGGATTGCTCTGTAATAGTACTGTGTTTCTTCCTCTTTCAGACCCTGGACAGCCTTTCCTCAGGAGAAACGGTCACAGCGATGGCAGTGGTAATGGGCTGGAAACCATTTTCGTCACAAGTTTCTTGACCCATATATTGGTGCCATGCCTGGTCACTGTCCCCGATCTCAACGTCACTCTCCATGCGGTTTGTATTACACATGGGTTTTGCACATTCTCCAATTTCTTGAATGTTATTGAAGAACTACCACACACTGGTTAACTTTGGGGTTTCGGGCATCCGGGTGGCGTGGCGGTCTATTCTGTTGCCTACCAACACGGGGACCGCAGGTTCGAATCCCCATATTACCTCCGGCTTGGTTGGGTGTCCGTCCCTGGAGACACAATTGGCCGTGTCTGTGGGTGGGAAGTCGGATGTGGGTATTGTGTCCTGGTCGCTGCACTAGCGCCTCCTCTGGTCGGTCGGGGCGCCTGTTCAGGGGGGAGGGGGAACTGGGGGGAATAGCGTGATCCTCCCATGCGCTATGTCCCCCTTGTGAAACTCCTCACTGTCAGGTGAAAAGAAGCGGCTTGCGACTCCACATGTATTAGAGGAGGCATGTGGTAGTCTGCAGCCCTCCCCGGATCGGCAGAGGGGGTGGAGCAGCGACCGGGACCACTCGGAGAGCGGTCTGATTGGCCAGGTACAACTGGGGAGAAAAAGGGGGGAAAAACCAAAACTTCGGGGTTTCAGCCCAACCAGTAATTTTGGGTGATTTCGATTTGTGCGCATACAGTGTCTGTATTTTTCTCTGTGTGAGTTTGTAATGTGTTTGTTCACACCTGTGTGTGTATGTGTGTGTGTGTGTGTGTGTGTGTGTGTGTACCTTAGTATCCCACTCTTTTAGAAAATCACGATGGCTTGATATGGGACAACAAGCGGGGCTGGTCCATTCCCAGACATGTCTTCGACCGCATGCCGATGGTCATCAGCTTCATGTGTTCGGCCATGCTGGGAGACAAAGAGTACCAGTCCACCCACTACCTGATCCACAACATAGGTAAAAAGACAAAGCTAACGTCCATTGTACACTAAAGGGTAATTGGAGTCGATCCCCCTGTGGTTTTCTGAGATGCAGCGAGGGAGACCAGCAGCGTACCAATCAACCTTTAGCTCGGCAAGCACAGGAAGCGCAGTGTCCTCCGTACAGATATTCAGATTAGACTGGAAGCTATATTCTCGGTGACAATGCAATTAGCTTGGAAAGCAAAGACGGTGTGCGGCGCGCCTTATTGTCACCATAGCTCTACATGTCACGCCTTAATTGTTGGGATTTGTGGGGTTTTGTCTCGTCGATTTCCTTGGCAAGCTGTCGCTTGTCATTGCAGCCTGCCGTTGTCAGGGTGGAACTGACGGACAGGTAGAGAAGGAAGGGAAGGATAGCAGAACGTTTTGAAACATGCGAGATGAAGACCCAAAACATGGTGCCAAAGTCCTCTTTCGATTTTGCAAGAACTCGCTGAGCCCTGCAGGGCCTTTGTTATGTTGTATGAGATCATTCATCACTTACTTTGGATGTGAAGCGATCTTGTACCCCCCTGGTGCCGGCCAAAAACAACAGTCCCGTCACTCAGAGGAGAAACTGAGAGTGAGCCCTCCATGGCTATCACTCTGAACATAAATGGAGCGCTTAAACAAACAGCATTTACACTCTGCTTCACCCTCAACAAAGCTTGAACCTCGAACAAACTTTTTTTTTTTTAATGCTCTCCAACTTTTCATCTGGCTGCGGAGAGTAGTGGCGCAAATTACACAAGCAGGAACCCTTGGCTGTATGCCATCTAAATCATTTCCACTGATGTAGTTCACAAATAAATGGAAACGAGCAGGTAACCACGTAATGGCTGCTTATGAAACACAGCCCCCTTAGAGGAGGATAGCTGTTCATGTCCAGAGGATGATTGTTGCTTCCTCTTCCCCGCAAGGAAGGAAAAACCACTGACTGTGTCATCGTGACCCCCCACCCCCACCCCGCCCTCACTCTGTGGGGAGGTGTGTTCTCCCCCACTTTGTAACACTCTCCCTCTCTCTCTCTCTCTCTCTCTCTCTCTCTCTCTCTCTCTCTCTCTCTCTCTCTCTCTCTCTCTCTCTCTCTCTCTCTCTCTCTCTCTCTCTCTCTCTCTGTCTTTCTCCCCCTCCTCCCTCTTCTTTTCCCCTGACAGGAAGTCAGATTTATGATGTCAAGCTGTTTCCTGAAGACCCAGTTGAGCTGATAGTGGGGGAGGCACTCACCCTAAACTGCACAGCATCCGTTGAGTTCAACGCAGGCGTGGACATTAAGTGGTCTTACCCTGGCAAACAGGTATAATGCATATTCCACAGAAAATACTTCTCATAACAACTGTTTGGTATGTATAAAATATGTCGGACCAGTGGGGGTGTCCGGGTGGTGTGGCGGGCTATTCCGTTGCTTACCAACACGGGGATCGCCGTTCGAATCCCCGTGTTACCTCCAGCTTGGTTGGGCGTCCCTACAGACACAATTGGCTCTCGTCTGCAGGTGGGAAGCCGGATGTGGGTATGTGTGCTGGTCGCCGCACTAGCGCCCCCTCTGGTCAGTCGGGGCGCCTGTTTGGGGGTGGGGCAGGGGGGAATAACGTGATCCTCCCACGCACTACGTCCCCCTGGTGAAACTGCTCACTATCAGGTGAAAAGAAACGGCTGGCGACTCCACATGAATCGGAGGAGACATGTGGTAGTCTGCAGCCCTCCCCGGATCAGCAGAGGGGGTGGAGCAGTGACCAGGATGGCTTTGAAGAGTGGGGTAATTGGCTGGATACAATTGGGGGGGGAAGTCCCCCCCCCAAAAAAAAGATGTCAGACCAGTGACGTGGACTTTCCGACGGCGTTCACACTCCATCTGTCCCCCCCAACAGACAAACAGGTTGGTGAACATTCATCACCATCGTGAAGCTTTGTCCCGTGCCACAGAGGCTGTTAGCATCTTGACCATCCCTAGCGCCAGTGTCAACGACACAGGACCGTACATCTGCACCGTCACCATCATGGAGACAACACAGCCCCTTGAAACTCAGGTCATAGTTCATGGTGAGCACTTGCAGCTGTGGGTAAATCTAAACAAACAGTACAGCAGTTCTCCCTAACAGAAGGTCGTTCTATTTCACGAACACTACCTGCTAATGTTCATCATGTTGTGTAGTGTGCAGTGGTAAAAAATAAAACGATTTGAAGTCATGTCAGGTCAGATGGCCTCTTGTAAACCGGTACATTCTCATTTCAGAGAAGCCATTTATAAGCCTAGACTACAGATACGGACCAGTGGTTGAGGTAATTGCTGGCCAGAAATCTTTCAAACTGCAAGTGAAAGTGTCTGCCTACCCTGCACCAGAAACACAATGGTAAGAAGAAAGCATCTCGTATTATATTGGCGCCTTTTCAACAGTATAAGGGCTGCTGCATGCATCAAACGAAGTGCTGAGGATTATTTCCACTATATCCAGTTTGTGATTGTGTATGCTATTATACAAAATCGGACATGGATAATATGTCTGCAATTCAAGTTTTCATCTGAAATGAGTGACAAGTCTGTATTGATGGGATGGAAGACAGATGATCAACAAGCTGAATTCCGTCTCAAAAAGGGCGAGGGACTTGTACACTTCAACAGGAGATTATTTTGTGCAAGAAGCTGTACTCTGAGTGTGTGTGTGTGTGTGTGTTTGCATGTTTGTGTGCTGTATCCAGGTATAAAGAGGGAAAGCCGATAACCCAGCGTCCAGAGTTCCGGATAAAAAGGATGAGGGTGCACCTCAACCATGCTCTTGAGATCAAGGATGTGTGTCAGGACGATTCTGGGCACTACTCTGTAGTACTGAAGAACAGTGCCGCTGCGCTTGAGAAGCGGCTCAACATCACCCTTGTTGTCAATGGTAACCATACTCAAGATATGTACCTTCCCCAGTGAACAGTGCAGCACTGTCCTGCCCTCATTCTGCCAGAAGATTTACCCCCCCCCACCTTTCCCCCCATCAAAGAAAAAAGAGCCATGTTAGCATTACAATTAAAATCCTTACAGCAAATCCCTGGAGATTCAACACATCTTGTTCCAGTCTTGGAAAGGTATAGAATAAAGTCAGCTAGTTTCACTTAGTTTAAACACAAGTGCATGGGATTTCCATCCATCCCCTAAAACAAGGAGTCGTCCCATAATTGGAAAGTAAAAAACGTGTTCCCTATTGAACTGAGATTGGATGTATTTTGCGTTACGTTGTTGAGAATCAGTTTTGTGGAGGTGTGTCAGAGAGAATTGATATGGGTTAGATTATTAAAACCGTGTGTGATTATGGACAAATTGCATGAGATGGAAGAAACGCCCCCCCTTCTCTTATACTCATCATCTTGTCTGTGATGCAATGTCCCGCCACCCCAAATCAGAGGATGCACCTTTCTCTCTTTATTTTATGCTATTGTATAGTCAAACTGCAGTCATAGTACGCTAGGGATTGTATGGCCATGAAAAACCTGGAAAAGTCAGTGAATTTGAAAATACAGTTTCCTGGCACTGGAAAAGTTGTGGAAAATTACAATTTTTGAAAAGTTTGGAAAAGTCAGTATTTGAAATATAGACTACTTTTCACATCATATATAATATGATGTGTTCTTTTGGTCATGGAAATTAAGCTAAAGGTTATGGAGAAGTCATGGAAAAATTGGAAAAAGTTGGCAAAAAACTGTAAGAACTCTGGTAGGCCTACAGCTCATTTACTAAGAAAAGTAAATGTGCCTCACATTAAGGTCATCAGTAAATAAATGAGAATACATATAAGAAACAAAACCATTCCCCCCTCTCCCTCCCCAATTCCGTATTTTCCTTTGTGGAACTGTACTGGAACTTTGTTATGAGTCGTTGACCCAAAAATCCCAGCTCCAATATTTGGAGTCTGCTGGATGACTCATCCTCTCTACTCTGCTCTTCCCCAGTTCCCCCCCAGATCCACGAGAAGGAGGTAGCAGAACCGTCCAACCCTTATCCCAGCGGCAGCAGCCAGATGCTAACGTGCACCTCCTACGGACACCCTGCTCCCAACATCAGCTGGCACTGGAGGGCCTGGGGCCCATGTGTCCCAAATAGCCCTCGAAGAAACATGTAAGGAGACCTTCCCTCCCATAAAATTGTGTAGACACACACACACACACACACACACACACACACACACACACACACACACACACACACACACACACACACACACACACACACACACACACACACACACACACACACACACTTCACAAGAATTTTTGCAAGCCCTGCCTAGTGAGAGGTAGGAAGCGTTTGATCCATCATGAGATATATAACAGGGCAGAAAAGAGGAGAGGAGTGGGATGCAGAGTTTGATGGTGAATGTGTGGCCCGAGCAACAGAAAAAGTGCAGTGTTATTTTGGTATGATATCTCCTGCAATAGAGAAAAACCTACCAGATAAAACAGCCCAGGCATGCAAGGAGAAATGATAAAAGCATGTGTGCAGAGATCACATTTGAATACACAGACACATCCACAATAAGAATCTTTGGCTGTGTGTGCGAAATTTACAGTAAAGGATTTGCATACAAAAAGTTAATCGTTAAAACATGGTAAAATTTAAAATTTGTTGAGAAATGATACCCTTTTCCTCCCTACTGCATGAGTATTGGTAGTTGTGCAAGACATTTTACATTTAAAAGTTTGGACAGGCATAGACTTGGACTCCATGTTTATTTAAGATTACACTTTATAATTATTGCCTTTAAAGCTGCTTTCATGATAACCATTCATGCAGTAATATTGTAACATTATACTCGATAGTTTGCAGCTGATCAACTATTGGCCAGCTCTCATCTGTAGTAATGTCCCTTTCACACACATACGCAGGCCAATACACAGACACAGCACATCACAACACTATGTACCCTGTATCCACACAAGCACACACACACACACACGCAAATTGATTGTGTTGCATTGCCTTGAGCATTTTAAACCTTACTTCAGCTATAGTGAACTTCATGGCATAATGTAATGGACTCTCTAGAGGTCCATATGTATTTCATAGCTATTTTCTATTCCCTATTTCTTTAAGGCTCGGTGTTGCAATCTAGTCTGTGGAATGTAAAATCGAATATCTTTGGCATCTTCCTCTAAGGCTTAATTTTAGAAGTCATTACAGTTTTCTTGCCCTCCCCATGTGAGCACTCAGCATTAACACAGTCAGTGGACAGAAAGGTAGTATAGTGAATGTGGAGTTCTTCTTTCGCACGATGGACACAGGTCCAAACCCTCATGTCGCTCTCTTAACACCCTGCTGCTCAATCCCTCCACAGGGGACACTGCTAATGACATTGATTATCCATTTGTCGGTTCTAAAAAGTAAAGTGAATAAATAAAGGAATAAATGGATTATCTCTGCTACAAAATCAAAGTCCTCTGCTGACGTTTGACCCAATCTTGCTGGCATCATTCACAATTCAATCTGAGGAATGATTTTCAGCCGAGTTCATATTTTTTATGAAGCCCAGTTCACACTAAAATCATCTCCATGTGCTTTTACAAAATAAGTCAAGTCAATTTTATTTGTATAGCCCAATATCACAAATTACAAATTGGCCTCAGTGGGCTGTGAGGCCCACTGAGGCAAAATAACAAAAAACAAATATGTAAAGCAGGGTGGCACAGTGGTTAGTGCGGTTGCCTCGCAGCAAGAAGGTCCTGGGTTCGAGCACCGGGGTAGTCCAATCTTGGGGATTGTCCCGGGTCGTCCTCTGTGTGGAGTTTGCATGTTCTCCCCTTGTCTGCGTGGGTTTCCTCCGGGTGCTCCGGTTTCCGCCCACAGTCCAAAGACATGTAGGTCAGGTGAATCGGCCATACTAAATTGTCCCTAGGTGTGAATGTGTGTGTGTGTCACCCTGTGATGGACTGGCAGCCTGTCCAGGGTGTCTCCCTGCCTGCCGCCCAATGACTGCTGGGACCGGCGCCAGCATCCCTGCGACCCCTGAGTAAGATAAGTGGTTCGGATAATGGATGGATGGATGATAAAGCAGATAATACTGTAAGACTCATATGACCATTAAATAGACATTCAGCAACAGATGAAAGACAAACATTTGTGCAGTCGCAAAAGAATTACTGAATAAAGAGGTTTTCACTTTACTATTAAAAGAGTTTAACCTCTGGGAAGACCTCAGATGGCAGCGGCTGGTGGTCTTTTCCATATCTAGGGAGCATTACGGCTGAAGGCAATTTAACCAGCTAGTGTCCGATGACCTGAGAGGTCTAACTGACCTGTAGATAGTGAGCACATCATTGATGTACTTCACTGCCAGGCTGTTGACTCATAAATCATATGTTAATTTTTGATAATTGTTCTTGAACTCGTGAATAATTGACAGAAACTGTTAAGGATTGAAGTGATGTGATCACATTTGCCGGTTGAAGTGAGAGCATGAGCCACTGCATTTTTAATAAGAAGTAACTGTCTGATGGACCATTTTGAAAGGCCAGAGAAAAGTGCATTACAACAATCCATTTTACTTGAAGGTGTGCATAAGTAGTTCTCAGTCTGTCTGAGAGAGATATTCTTATATTGATAGAAAAATGTTCTGGTGATGCTGTAAATGTGACCCCTGGAAGGTCAGACTGGCATCTCTGGTATCCGACCTGAAAAAAACAGGCGCTCTTGGAATGCAGGGATTTCTGTGTCCAGTGGCCCATGACATGCCTCTCAGTCTTATCATTGCTGAGCTGCAGAAAAGTGGCTATATGGCAGTCTTATAAGGGGTAAGAAGGAGTAACAGAATATTCCATCACACTGCAAAAATGTCAATTTCAAAAAGTCATTTAGTTCAGTGTTAGAGGTGCTATGTGTGATATTTCCACTTTCCTGAAGCACAGTACCACTTGTAAATATCAGTAGCAGTCGCTGAATCATACTGATTGAAATATCTTCTGAATTCGGCCCCAGTCAACCAAGCCGTACCCCAAGGCTCCTCTTCATCGTCTACATGCTCCCCCTCACTCAGATCATCCTTCTGCATGGCCTCGACACTTAGCTTTACCTCAGCACCCGCCCCTCCAAGCTCCCCTCCCAATGTCTTGTTGGCTGCCTGCACGACTTAAAGTCTTGGATGTCATCCATCCTTCTCAAACTCAACAGTAATAAAACAGCTCATGGTTGTGGCTCCCAAGGCACTGCTCTGGAAGGTTGGGGGATCTTGTCCTGAGTCCTGACCATTGATGGCTGCTTCATCTACCCCTCCTCAAAAGTCTGCAACCTGAATGTTGTTCTGGATTCCACTCTCTCATTTGAGCCCCATATTAATTCTGTTACCAAATCTGCCTTGTACCATCTTCAAAACATCTCCAAACTCTGGCCATCACTTACCAACTGCGTGGCAGAAATCTTTATTTACCCCTGTGTCACCTTCCGTTTGGACTATTGTAATGGAGTCCTATCCGAGGTCACAAGCAAAGCCACTGGATAGGCTCCAGTATGTACAGGACTCTGCTGCCAGGTTTCTCAGCAACCAGGACACATACCCACATCTGGCTTCCCACCCGCAGACACGGCCAATTGTGTCTGTAGGGATGCCCGACCAAGCCAGAGGTATCATGGGGGATTCAAACCGGCGATCTCTGTGTTGGTAGGTAACGGAAAAGACCGTCACGCTACCCAGACACCCCTTTCTTTTTGTTGTTAAGTGCCTTAGGTACTTAGAAAGGTGCTCTTAAAGTTATTATTATTATTATTATTATCGTAAATGTCTGACACCTCCCTGCTCCTTAGATAGATTTTTGCATTCAAAAACACAGGAGTTGGGTCAGCATAGTTGTTTTTGTTGTTGTTTGACGACAAACTCCCCTGAAAACATTTTGCTCGCGTTTGCAGTCTTCAGGGAACTATGCAACTATGCAACTATGTTGCTTACTAAGAGCCTTTGAAAATGGCAGATGTCAGCACAGTATTCTGCCTTTGTGTTAGACTTTTTTGACTTGCTTGTTGTGATTTGCCCTTAATATTCCCATCACTGATCAACAGAGGTTAGGATTCTGGTAGAATGAGACGTTGCACCTTTAAAATGTTTGCTTTGTCTAAACACGAGTGAGAAGAGCTCTCATTCCAAGCATTTTTTATTTTTTGTTTAGAATCGTGTTGATCATAGCTGAGACTGTCATATCAGACAGTGTCACATCTCTGATAAATCAATCCTCAAAATAAGGGCAGCAAGTGAAAGGGAAAATGCTTGTTTTAAGACACAATACAAGACAAAATTACTCACTAGAAACCTGGGAATGCCCTACTCTTTCCATTCATTTCCTTTTTTTCCCTGGAAACCGTCAATGGTGTTGCTAGAAGTGCTCAACTAATGAGGAGCTGAATATCAATACAGATGTAGAAAAAAACCCAACTTTTAATACATAGCAGTACAAGCTTGTTTTGTGCATCGCACACTCATCAGCTGCTAATGTGATTCAATAAAGAAAACACACAGTATACGTTTCCTTGTGTCACGCCCCTAATTTCGGTGGACAGCAACAAATCAGAGGAGAAAACATTTAAACTATAACAGCCAATGGGGTAGGTAGTTACGATGCACAGCAACCAATGGTGGGGTAGAAAACATTACAACCAATGGGGTAAGGGGCTGGGGCTTGTTTTGAAAAGGCATTTAAAAGACCAGGGCACTGTTGAAATAGCGTACATTTAGACTATAACAAGGTAACGTCAAATGGGGTAATTTATGTAAATCATATAGTGGGGTGGTGTTGGGGCACAGTTGGAAGGGCAGGCAGTATATATTTATATATATATATTGATTATAGGGAGGGAGGGCTGTAAAATAACCATGATGAATTTCTGCATTTGTAGCATAATTTAACACTGCTTTTAGGGGGACATGCAAAGCAAAATTCAATTTTATGTGTCATTGGTTCGGCAATGATGTTCACATTATGGAATTCAAATAATGAACAGTGCCTTTGCCTTCCGCGATACAATCTTGGGCTCTGATTTGAAATGCAACGCGGGGCACAATAAGGGCGGAGGGGGGGAGAAAAATCTCATTAAATACCAGGATGTCTGATTTGATGTGTTTTTCAATTCTCCCCAACTGCCTCCCCCCATTGACTCTGCAATGCATGCAAATGAAGAGAGACATCTCAAATGCGTCTGTTCTTCTTTCCAGGGTCCGTCGAGACAGGAAGGGCCGGAGTGACGGGACGGCAGACTGTCAGAACTGGCAGGACATAAACTCAGAGAATGCTATTAATGAGATTGTGGTTATCGAGCCCTCCACTGAAGAGGTGGACGG
This sequence comes from Lampris incognitus, assembly GCF_029633865.1. Lineage (NCBI taxonomy): Eukaryota > Metazoa > Chordata > Actinopteri > Lampriformes > Lampridae > Lampris > Lampris incognitus. The sequence continues at coordinate 20,674,065 of NC_079211.1, forward strand.
ACGACAAAAGGTTAGATCTACTTTTGACAAGCCCTCATCAATTTACCATGACCATCGGCCCCGCCATTGAATAACCTTTCAAGCCACATGACTCACAGGCCCCAGTTCTGCTAAAGAATAACAGGATGATAAGGACATAACCCGAGAGAAAAAGACATTTATGTAAGTGGCCTTATCCATGAACTGTGTTGTTTTTATGCAAGCGTCCCAAATTCTGAGCTCCGTAGCAAAATTTGTCAATCAAGAACCAATTCCACAGTAGAAATATTTAGAACACTTTTCCTCTGCACACTTCCTGTACGGACCAGTTATAAACACATTTGCTCATCCAAACGCTCATCCAGTTATGTGAGTGTGAGAGCATATGCGCACACACACACACACATACACACACACACACACACACACACACACACACACACACACACACACACACACACACACACACACACACTCAGGATCACAGATCGTTTCTTTCTTTTTTTTTTCCTTCCTTTGAGGTCACGTCCTCTCACCTGCAAGTAGCAGGCAATTCTATACAAAACCCAGTCATTTCGTGACTTTTTTTGACTTCGTAAAAACTGAGTTTAAGTATTTTTTTTACATTTTTGCTCGATATCGTCTCTGTTTGTTCAAGTATTGGATAGATCAAGTTGAACTGAACCGTGATCGATATTCTCTCGCTTCACAGATAGTGAGCAGGCTGCACATTCGCAATGCCAGTGTCTCAGTCATGTACAAGTGTTCTGCTGAGAACAAAGTGGGAAAAGATGACAGATTGATCTACTTTTATGTCACCAGTAAGTATGATATCGACTGGATTTCAGGATCTGCACTTGATATATAGACGCCCATAATGCCGACAGAACTACCAACCAAATTCTCACCATGAATACATGTGAGTGTGTTGGTCTGTGTTAACAGGGACATAGTATAGTGTTATAGATGCAAAGCACAACTGTTGTGTGACTTGATTTGGAAGTAGGCCAAGTATTGACTGCACATTGTCAGTTGAAAGCTAATGTTATATATTATTTATGTAATATCCTGATTGGGCGGATAACACTGACATTGCAAAATACTGTAGATGTTTTTGCACAGGTTCAACAAAGCTAAAGTTGTTTTTGCATAGTAAAGATGATACAGCACGTCTTACATCACTGTTGATGGCGTTTCTGTGAACTCCTACTTCAAATTAAAACGCATGGGCAATACCATGTGATGAAATATGAGGGAGAGGCAAAGAGAAAATAGTGGTGGGTGTGCAGAAAAAAATATACTTTTTCAGTTGTCTTACTAATGCCTTCTGTAGTGTTCAATTTAAGTTTCATCTTGACAACAGCATATGTTTTTAGATATACTCACAAACTTTTTTTGGGGGGGGGTATCACCCTCCAAAATGCCTCACTTCCTCCCCCTGAAACTATGCAGATGATACGGCAAAACATGAGACTATGGGCCAGATCTACTAACGTTTTTTAACAGTGTTTAAAATATAGGCTGCGTCCGAAATTACACACTATGTACTACATGCTACATATGTGTACTATCTTCCAGGGTATTATTAGTATGTGAGTAAACTACATACTACATACTACTACATACTTTTTACTCATACATCAGTTGCTGAGGTGTACTACTTCGTCATAGAGTCGAGACACTTCCTTTCAGCTCTTTGCATGTTACTGTTCTGCCGGTGGGGATTTGTATCGCTGTCCACCATTGTTGTGAAGTATTGTAGTGCATTTTGGGATACTCATGCCTGCACAGTGTCCAGCATTTGCATACTCTGATATTTCTGTGGATGCAGTATGACATCCAGGTATTTTTCGCGTACTTTTTGATGCATACTATGGTGTTGGGCATACTAAAAACACTCATACTATTTTGGTGCACTGAATAGTTTGCTAGAGTTTCGGACACGGCCCTACTGTGGAGATTTACTGTAAGGACAAAATGGGCATTTTGCAGGAGGGAATGGGTGGGTCAAGCTATTTGTGCCTCTTCTTCATTGTGTATATGCATTTATAGGAGTTATCCTTTTCAAATGTATAAATATTGGGAGGAGGTTTTAGAAATAAACCCCTAATGTGATTTATCAAGGCTGTTAGCAGATACACCCATGGCGTTTTTTTTAACCCCATTGAAGAGCATGTCTTAATTCTTTGTGTAGCTGACATGGCTGTGATCACTGTGACTCGGAGAAGACATGCAGGATACAGAGAGAGCGTGTTGTGAAGGAAGGTGTTTTTTTTTTCTGCAAATGTGAATTTATTTACAACGTAAAAGGAAAACATGTGCGAACTTACCGCCTGTCAAGTCACATTATAATTTGCTGGGGGAAATCAAAGAGCTGGAGCCACAAACCAAAGGGAGTCATGGAATTCCAGAAATAACGAAACTCTTGGCCACACTTCCTTTATTTGCCTCTGGTTCATTTCAGCAAATGTTGGCATCTGTAGCTGGTTTGTCACAGTCGGCATTATCACCCACGCTCTTGCAAGTCCTTCATACGCTAATGCCAAGAGTGCAGAATATATACCATTGCCAAATCATCGTGACTCCCTCAATATAATTAAAAAGGAATTTTAAAATAGCAGAGTTCCCGAATGTAGAAGGAGAAATTGAAGGGACACATGCGCAAAACATGTTTAACCAGCGATGGTCACATTTAGATTAACAAAGCTGCACCTGTGTTAATTATCCTGCCCAGATTTAGTAGATACCATGCGAAATTGGCCACCCCAACTGGCAATAATGCACAATTGGCAATCATTTTTGGCAAAATTTGCACCAGTTGACGCTACTCTTAGTAAATCTTGCCCAATACGTCAGTTTGTGAATGAGTGAGTAAGAAGCCAGGTTCATGATCTGCTTTGCATTTAAAATGGATATTGTTGCCTGCCTGACCTAGCTTTAACCCCCCCCCCCACACACACACACATGCATCACTACCTGGCCCAACCCTCCACCCACTTCATAACTCCTATCCTCCGACATACTCATACCCCATCCCCCTTATCTTTACAGCCATCCCTGAGGGATTCAGTGTGGAGGTGC